>NW_025334023.1:0-355375 GCF_019186645.2 Phyllostomus hastatus
CATATTGTGTTTCTCCTGCTAAAATGTTATAATTGTTTATGAAAATATTTCTGACTTCTTGGGGTAAGTTTAGAACTTGAGCTCCTGGAATTTCTAACTGCTAATGTGGCTATTGGCTATGGACTAAGTCTTCATCTCATCACCAGGCAGTGATGCCCTGTCTCCCACTGCCACTGTAGACCTAGCTGCTCTTTCAACTTACCAGCAAGTACTGGGGCAGAAACATGGGAGTGGCTCAAGAAAGGCTGACAGTGCAGGTCTGAACATCTGGGAAAATGTACAGATTCTCTGCTCACTACTACAGCACAGATTTGATATTTTAACCTGTTAGTGAGTTTGGCAAAATAACCACCCTTATCCTTTGGTAATATTTTCTCCTCTTGTTCTGCATGCTTATGTGGATCTTTACTATTACTATTGTGTCTTCCTCAGTTTCTTTATTAAAGGTAACACATAGATTTCTTCTTCTTCATTAAGATAACTTACACGGCTGCTTTTATTGGTGATATTTTATTATCTCATACCTATTCCTGGGGTCATGGCTGCTGCATGAACACAGCACTATGGGGCTGGTCTCACCCAGCTGTCATGAGTACACATAAAGTAGTTACAGTGTAAATGCTGTTGCCTGTTTACTCACCCTCTAAAACTATACTGAGGAATATGAAATACTGGCTGTGACAATTATTGCTTTCAGTACTGTGGATATGTACAAAACAGAATGCATGATCTTCATGTTAAAAATTAATGTTTAACAGTGGAGATACACACATATAAAGATTAGTAAAGTTAGTAGATGCCAGCATGGATATAGGTAAATAGTGCAATATTGCTATTAAAGAGTGGCCAATTTTCAGTGAAGATTTAGAAATCAGGAATTAAAATAATTGACAATTTAGTTGTACCTTGTGGGTCAAATTCATTGTTGTCAGCTAGACAAAGAGTGAAAGAAATGGGCTTGCTGAAGCTGACTTGTACTGGCTTGTGAAAGCCAATTGTTGATATCTTGTTCCAACTCCACCTTCTGTGATGTCACATCGCTAGTTTGAAACTGGTCATGGTGGCAGTATTTCCAAAACTGAAACTGGTAAACTGTAAATTCCAAGGCTTTACTTTTTTTCCTTGAGAGTTAGTTAAGTATTATCAGCACATCCACAATACCTTGCCATCACTAGGCAAGGTATTCCAGGTAAAAGAGGTAGCATGAAGAAAACAGTGTAGAAAGAACATGTGTTAGTAACATTCTCCAATCTCCAGGAGAAACTTAAGACTTGCCCAGACTGTCTCACAATACCTCAAAGAGAAAGGACCCTGAAGTGGCTTATAATGGACATGGACATGCACTGCCCAGCTCACACTTTAGTGAAGAACTTGTGAAAACATGAGGGGATTAAGAAGTAGAAATTAGTAGTTACAAAACAGTCATGTGGATGTGAAGTACAGCATAGGAATATAGTCCACAATACTGTAATAATGCTGTATGGTGCCAGGTAGGTACTGGAAATATAGTGGAGAGCACTTGTGAGGTATGAAATTGTCTAACCATTATGCTGTACACCTGCAACTAAGACAAAATAATAGTGAATGTAAACTGTAATTAAAAAAAATAAAATATAAAGTTCTTTTTAAAAAAGAAAAAGAAACTTGCAGCCTAAGCTCCCGTACGTGATGTCATTGTCTACTTATGGGATACAAGTTACACCTTGCTTCATAAAAATGATTAAGAAGTGATTCCTTTCTTAATATAAATACATATGTAGGGTTTCTGTTCTTTCATTAAATGTTTTAAATGATTCATTAAAGATGCTACCTTGGTGTGGGGTTTTCTCTCTATAAACTTTTTAGGAAAGATATAAATTCCTGATAGTCTACAGAACACTAATTTCAAATGAAAATTACTCAGCCATGGTCTCTTAAATATTTATTCTGATATTGTTTCTTTTTCATCTCCACCACATGTGAGAAATTTTTAAAAGTATATCTTATTGATTATGCTACTATGGTTGTCCCAATTTTTTTCTCCCCTTTTTCACCCCTCGACTCTATATACCCTCACACCCTCCAGTATCGCCTCCCCCACTTAGTTCATGGACTCAAATACTTCTGATGGAACAAAAGAAAAAAATAATCATCCAACCAGAACAGAATGAAGAAACAAGGGTTCAAAAAAATGAGGAGAGGCTTCAGAACCTCTGGGACAACTTTAAATGTTCCAACATCTGAATCATAGAGGTGCCAGAACTTTTGAATATGTTTCACATGCCAACTATTCATTGTCCTATTTGTCTATTTTTTCATACTTTTACATGTCCCACTTTAGGTATTAGCACAAGGATATTTTATGGAAGGCTTGTACTTGTCCCAATAAAGTGCCTTGAGGAAAGGAGCTATGATTTCTGTTTCCTTGATGCATTGAACCATGTCTATATGATGCCTCAATAAACAAACTGATTCAGAGAAGAAAATGCACTCAACAGTTAATAGGATGAGTTAAGAAATGGTTAGTATTAGGATACAGAGTTCAAATGATTTCCACTGATCTAATAAGCATTTTTCATCATCTTGAGTATCTTAAGCCATGTCACTCCCCACTGCCAGCTTTCACATGTCCTCCCTGGAAGCTCTGCATCAGGCTCAGTGATGAACTTGGGTTTCTGTGAAGATACCATGTTAAGAAAATGAGAGCTTTCCAGATTCCCCACAAAAACACTGACATTATCTTAATTCTGCTCATAAAGTGAATTAGGAACAAGGTAACTTTAAGTTTGGGTGAATATATTTAAATATTTTTCTGTGGGTAATAAAACTCACTTTGAAGTGGACTGTTGCCCTGTTTGCTCTCCCATCAGCTCAGTCAACAAAATCTACAAAACGTTATTGAAAGAAAAATGAATGTGATTATGGATTTTTGTGGTTAATATTTGTGAAAAATAATGAGATTTAAGAAAGTTTTGGAGAATGGTGTCATCTTGGAAAACAGCAAAGACAAAGTTAGTGATTAATCTTCCAGAAGAAAAATGAACATGGGAACTAATCATTTAAATTAAGTCTTATTAAAATTGATGGAGGTGGAAATAAGGTAAAATATCAGAAAGATTATTAATTGATTTTGTTGTTCATATTTGCTTGGGTTATTTCCCCTTTTCAGAAAAAAAATATTCTTAGTACTATTTCTTGACTAATAAGATACCAAGAGAGCTGAATCCCCCAAAACAAACTCATGGATACAATGTACATTTTAGAATGTCAACATATTAAATTAATATGAGAAATGCAACCTTTTAAAACTAGATGCATACTCTCCAAGAAATGAGTTTGCTTTTTGAAAATAAACATACATACAAATCCAAATCATGGTTAAAGAGCCATCTAACACCATATAGTTGACCCCCTCTACCTTTTACTATCCACCCACCTGCTTCCCTCGGGTAACAACCATATCATTGTCTATGTGTATAAATTTTTGTATGTTTGTTCTCTCTTCTTATTTTTCTTGAATCCTCACCTGAGGATATGTTTATAGCTTTTAGATAGAGAGAAAGGGAGAGAGAGAAACATCAATGTGTGAGGGAAACATCAATTGTTTGCCACTTGTATCACCCATCTGGGATCGAAACTGCAACCCAGGTATGTGCCCTGGCATAGAAGTGAACTCTCAACTTTTTGGAGTATGAGATGATGCTCAAACCAACTGAGCCTCTTGTCCAGGGATCACTTGTTTTTCTTGTTTGTTCATTTCTTGCTCTCAGTTTTTTGCCCCACATATGAGTGAAACCATATGGTTCTTAAGTTTTTCTGTCTATTATTTTACTTAGCATGATATTCTTAAGGCCTATCCATGATGTTGCAAATGGAAGGGTTTCATCTTTGTTTATGGCTAGGTAGCATTCTACTCTATATATGTACCACATCTTTCTCTAATCAATTATGAAAGGACACTTTGATTGTTTTGAAGTGTTGGCCACTGGGAATAATGCTGCATGTAGAACTATATGCTTGAAAGCCATATAATCTTATTAACCAATGTCACACAGTAAAAAGCCGTCTGATACTCATGAAATGAGATTCAGAGAAATTGACCTTATGATTTAATTATTTAATGTCTGTGAAATTTGATGTACCCTTTGAAAATACTTGACAGGGTCTTTGAAATCAGTGTCAGCTCAGAGCATAAAATATAGGGTCTCAAATTTGGAAGATTGGAAGAATGCTAGGAATGATTAATTTTAAATAACAAAGCTGTACCAAAGGATTAGGGAATCAATTTTTGGTCATCTGTTATTAAGGACTTAATATCTTCTAAAGATATACATATATTAACTCATTGAACATTTACAAACAAAGAGTTCATTATTATGAACTCATTGTACACATAAGGAAACTGAGGAGAAAAGTCTGAATAGCAGTGTTCACTAGGTTGCATAGTCATTCATTGAGTGTCAGCACCAGAATTCAAAGATAAGCACCTTTGGCTCAGCAGTCCATTCTCTGTACTGTTGTAGTTACAGAGCCTTTGGGTTTTGCTTTCATATTACCCTGAGACTTAAACACTGAATACTGAGTTTTTGTTTAGTTTTGTTCCCTCACCTCCCCCAACCCCATTTGTTCCTGTGCCCTCCCACAGTTTAAAGCAAAATTTCTCTACCTTGGCACTCTTACCATTTAGACTAAACAATTGTTTGCTGTGGGAACTGTGTCCTCCTTGTAAGATTTTAGGAGAATCCCTACTATCTACAAACCAGATGCCCTTAACCTTGCCCCCCCTTGTGACAACATAAAATGTCTCCAGACATGGTCAAATAACGCTTTAGGAAGAAATTTTCTTCATGTTGAGAATTACTGCCTTACATTAAGGATTCTCTCAACTCCTGTTTCCCACATGGAGATCTGCTGAACACAAATTTCAACAATTAATAAATGCTCCCTGGATACCATATGTCTGGAAAAGTCTGAAACATTAGCAAGCAATATTAATGTTCACACACAATGGAATTACAATGTGCAGTTTGTTCCAAAAAGAATTTTGTCAAGGTTTACCTGGTATGTTTGGCCATTAATTCTATTTGGACAGTGGCCTCTTGTACATTTTAGAAAAATTTGATATAGGCAGACTAAATAATTCACATTTGAGCAGTTAGAACTTGCTCTATGTCTCTGATTCTTCAGAGCACAGAATTTTTCTTGCACAGCATTCTGACTAACTAAACCAGCCCATTTTCTCCATCAGATGAGTTCAGAGATACTTTCCAGTTGCTGCCATATCTGGACTCCCACCTTGAGAATTTGGCATAATCATCTCCTTCCCCTGAGCAAGACAAAAAGCTCCAATGCGGTGGCATCAGTGGCATCATTTTTACTCCCTGAAGATTGCATTAGGAAAAAAAATGATCTTGAGAGAATGGACTAGTCTGGGGAGGGACACTGAGTTCAGAGTAGTTAAAGCACAAGGTATAGTGCTAATGAAGCACATTGCTGGATAGAGTCAAGGATGCTGAACCCCCAAATATGCCATCTTGGCTCTGGAGTTGCTGCAAAACAAATGGAAGCTTTCCTGAGGAAAGCTATGCTTCCTTGAAGAACTATCTGCTTTAGGATCCACTGTATAAATGTATGTGTGCACACACACATATAAATTCTCTTATGTTCATCACTGGTGGCTCTCTCTTCTTACAAGAATCCCCTATCCCTGAACAAGCTGCAGCAGGGTGAGTGACTGTCTACACCTGTGGGCTCAGGTATGCATGAAGGAATGTTTCTGAGGTGAGAAACATGGATAAAAGATTAGTACCTATTTGAAGAACCCAGGAAGTAGAAAGCTGGCCAAGTGAAATTACTGTTTTGGGGTTCAGAGATACAGATTGTCATTCACCCAAAGAAGCCAGACTATCATCCTCAAAGGATGCTTAAAAGGGTTTGCAATGGAATGCCATTAAAATTCACTTCCAGGTATAGATACTATAAATGATGGAATCATGCTCTGAAATCTCTGGTTTCTCACACATGGCTGTCTCTTATTAACTGAAAATTATAAGGTTAAAATGATGATGGCAATGATGATATTCATGATGATTCCAGTACCTCCTGTATCTCACTCTCATGCACGTCATATACACTCAGCAATATTATAAGCCGAAAGAGGAATTTAGGAAAAGTAATCCTCCTAAGTCCTGAGGGGTAACATGTTTACCAGTGACACTCCACTTGGCCACTCCAGTTCACCTGTCTTTGGATCACTGTTGTATATGGCTGATATGTTTTAGATGTGACTACTTCTGCATATCCATTAATTTTTTGCTTTACTTAAGCTGAAAGTAACTCCTAGGTCTCAGACTCTGTGCTGAGCACTTTAGATACATTTTCTTGAATCTCTTGAATATTATATAAGGTAACACAGGTCCCAATTTTCATGTTCAAAGAAGTTTAGTAAACTGTTCAAAATGATAGAAATAATGAATGGCAGTTGCCCTCAGGGCTTTTTCTTGTCTTTTTTTTCACTGTGGAGAAGTAGCCACTGAGATCAGGGTGCTTGTGTCTGTATCCAACAGACCCCTTTAAGTGAGATGAATTATGAATATCCTAAGTCAGAGGATTTTCTACAAAGGAGTCAGAAAAAACATCTAAGAGGGAAGACTGGCATACCTGGGCAGGATGGAGTGTCTGAAGACATTGAAGGATTTGAGGGAGGATCTGAAGGGAGGAGAATATAACTGCGTGCAAATGCCACTGTGATGATAATTCTTGTTCAATGATGCTAAAGGGCAAAGGGAAGTTTGAGATATGAAAAGCTGGGATAGTGAGGGCATTGTATAAGGACCAGTATTGCCTAATATGCTATGATTAATACAGTATATAAATCAGACTATGTGAATATGTAAGCCAATTCCTTTCTTTATTGTATCTGTTTCTAGAATGGGAAGAAAGTGGTATCAGAGTGAAAAGGTTCCCGTGACTCCTTTAGGAAGGGAGGAAATTGGTTATTTTAAGTCTGTCAGAAGAAATCACAAAATGGAAGTGTATTAGTGGAGCAGGACAGATTAGGGAACAGATGAACTTTGAAAAAAATGATACTCTGTGAAAAAAAATTTCATTAATATGTTGTGGCTAGAGTAGCTGAAATTGGGTCACCATCATGTTGCTCAGTAATGGCAGTCTTTAGGATTCTATTAAAATGCCTCATCTTCTTCAGTCCTTAGTAACCTCTGCCTCTTATGTTCCCTGAGCACATGTTGTCTACTTGGTGCCTGTTAGACTCTTCTTCTCACATGCCATGTGTTCTTTTGCATTGTTTTTCATTTTTTTTCCGAAGGATTATTTCTTTCTCTTTCTGCTCTATTACACATCCTTCCCAGTTCTCCAAGTAGCAGTCATTTCCCTTTTGACAACTCTTTATGGAACCAAAAATACCACTATCTCATCTGGTTGACACACACACCTCAAATTTATTTTAACCAAACTGAATTAATCTTAACTCCTAGTCTTTCCAACTTTAAAATTTTTGTTTGTTTCTATGAATGACACCAAAATCTACCAAGTAACTTCACATCTCCTGGTTTTCTTCCTTTTGCTTATTCTTAACATATGATCATCGAACAATGTTTCATTTTTTCTACCTATAAACTTTTATATCTATTTATTCTTTATCCTCCTCTCTGTCACATTTCACTTTTATCCATTTTTTTATGGACTACAAGAGCCTTCTAAAGGATTTCCCTGCTTTCTCATCTGTCAATATTTAAAACAATCTTAACATTTGTTCTAGGTTGGCACTGATATAATATACATTTGGTCAAATCATTAACTTTAAAAAGTGTCATCTTTTATCCTCTAACATTAAGTCCCAGCTCTATGTATTGATGCACAATTACCCTCAGAATTTCCCTCTTAACTCCAATAACAATCTGAAAAGCCATGCCACCTACAGCTTTGCTCAATTATATTGATTTACAGTTGTAATGCAAAGAGTTTCCTGCTTTGCATGGGTGCCCATCAGCACAGAGTATCTATCACAGCCCTCTGTTCCCACAGAACTCATATTTGTCATTTGAGAAACTAATTCAAGAATTACCTTTCATAAATCTTAGCTAACCTCCCTGGGCCAGGATAGATCCTCTTTCTGTGTTTTAAACTACACTTTGTTTTAATTTGAGCTCTTTCTATCCACTAGAGTGTAAGTGTTTACTTGAAGACATGTTTTATATATTACTCTCTATTTTGAGAGTACCCAATTTTCCTTTATAAAATATGTTCTCAATAAATGTGCAATGAGGAAATAATGAATTAATTGGTAAAATAATAAATGTAGGTAGTAATGTATATACAATGAGCAGAAGAGTGATTGAAACAGAAAACAGAGCAGTGTGCATCAGAGCTTCTTTTTGCAATATTGACTTTTACCTTAATTGTTTTCCTTTCTTGTCTCCCCACATAGATTGAAAGTGTCTCCATTCCCACAATGTCTGTCTTCAATAGCTCTGCTCTATACCCTCGCTTCCTCCTGACAGGCTTCTCAGGCCTTGAAAGCAGATATGGCTTGCTTTCCCTCCCCATCTTCTTTGTTTATGCCACCTCAGTTGCAGGGAACATTACTATCCTATTTATCATCAGAACTGAGCCTTCCCTACACCAACCAATGTACTACTTTCTGTCAATGTTGGCACTTACTGACCTGGGCCTATCCACTACAACCTTGCCTACAATGTTCAGTGTCTTCTGGTTCCATGCGCGGGAGATCTCCTTCAACACTTGTCTGGTCCAAATGTACTTCATTCATGTTTTCTCAATTATCGAGTCAGCCGTGCTGTTAGCCATGGCCTTTGACCGCCTCGTTGCCATCCGAGAGCCCTTGCGCTACGCAGCCATTCTAACCAATGGTGTCATCATTGGGATTGGGTTGGCAATTGCTGGAAGGGCTTTGGCTCTGGTCTTTCCAGCTTCCTTCCTCCTAAAGAGGCTTCAATATCGGCCTGTCAATATTCTCTCCTACCCTTTCTGCCTGCACCAGGACCTCATAAAGACAACTGTGTCCAGCCGTCGAGTCAGCAGCATCTATGGCCTCATAGTGGTCCTTTGCTCCATGGGACTTGATTCAGTGCTCCTCCTCCTCTCCTATATCCTCATCCTTGGCACAGTGTTGAGTATAGCCTCCAAAACAGAGAGGGTGAGAGCTCTCAATACTTGTATCTCCCACGTCTGTGCTGTTCTTACCTTCTATACACCAATGATTGGGCTATCTATGATCCGGCGTTATGGGCAGAATGCTTCCCCAATTGTCCATGTGCTCATGGCCAATGTCTACTTGCTGGTTCCACCCCTCATGAACCCCATTGTCTACAGTGTCAAAACCAAGCAGATTCGTGACAGAATTCTCAAGAAATTCAAACAACAGAAAGTTTAGGGAAAAAAGGTTCTAAAATACAACTTTCTTCCCCCTCTTTATATTTATTAGGGTACTTCACACCACTGTAGAACTTTCAATTTATATATTAGTGATAATGTTTTGACTTTAAGAAACTAGACACAAACCTTAACAACAGTAAATCTTATCTTTTTGGTGTAGAGAATAAAGGCATGATTTTGTTTTACATTCATGTTGACATACTAAACAATATGGTCCTTAAACCCATTCTTAGAAGAACTCTTTTAATAATCAGCAATAAACATTTGTGAAAGTAAGATTCATCAAATCAACAATCTCGTGAAGTTATTCATCACACCTTGTTAAAGCCCTCAATTTCTATAGAAGATTTAGGTTATGACACTGGGTCTCCTATGGGTTCTGTGGTCAAGAGCTATATTTGCTCATGAAATAGACCGTAGTATGAAGGTATTTTTAATGCATTTTTTAAAAATCTCCTGTTCAGGAGAGAAAAATGATTCCAGGAAGAAAGACTTCTTCTATAAAGAGAAATTCCATGACAAATGGACAAAGCTCAGGATGTTTTCAGAAGCATTAAAGGAAGACACCTTGGCTCAAATTATTAAACTGATTAGAGTGGCTCTCATATGATCCCAAACCATCATGTTTCTGTGTTTAGAAACTTATGGAGGCTTTTATATTCTGAGTAGGCAGACACTTCTGAGACCCACATTTCAGCCATTTTGATCTGCTTTTAACCTGTTAGTTACTGAAGAGAGATGTCAAAGGTTCCAAAACATCATAACACATTTGTCTATTTTTTTCTTGGTTATGCTATCAGCTTTTCCCCAAGTATTTTGATGCTACATTGTTAGGTATGTAGATGTTAAGATTTGCTATGTCTCTCTGGGTAATCCCTTCATTAAAATGTAATGTTCTGCACTGGCTGGCATAGCTCAGTGGATTGAGTGTGGGCTGAGAACCAAAGTGTCCCAGGTTCGATTCCCAGCCAGGGTACATTCCTGGGTTGCAGGCCATAACCCCCAGCAACCACACATTGATGTTTCTCTCTCTCTCTCTCTCTCCCTCCTTTCCCTCCTAAAAATAAATAAATAAAATCTTTTAAAAAAATGTAATGTTCTTTATCCTTGAAATTTTCTTTCATTCTAAAGTAGTCTTTTCTGATCTGGCCAAGATGGAGGTGTAGGTAGATACACTACCTCCTCACACAACCAGAAGAAGTATAATAAATTTAAAAACAAAAAATGACCAGAACTGCCTGAAAATCGATCTGTGTGGAAGTGTGACAACCAAGAAGTTAGAGAAGAAACAACATTCAGTGTGGTAGGAGGGGAGGATACAGGCAGCTGGGGCAGAATGGACATGCAGCAAGGTGGCCGCTGGAGGATCAGGTGGGTAAGGTGGTGGCTGGTGGACCAGCTGGTCCCACATTTGCAGGTGTATAAACTGGGAAGAACAAGTGGGGAGCAAGACAGTCCATGAAACCCAGCGTTCCAGCATGGGGAAAGAAAGCCTCAAACCTCTGGCTGTAAAATTATGGAGTTGCAGTGGCAGGAGAACCTCCTAGCCTCACAGGAGAACATGCTGAAGAGACCCACAGGATCCTAGAATGTACACAAAATCACCTACCAGAGAATCAGCACTGGGAATGCTGGTAGGAGGGAGGTGCAGGGCAGAGAGGAATAAAGAGGAGAAAACATGGGACAATTGTAATAATATAATCAGTAAAATATACTTTAGAAAAGATAAAAAAACAAAGATAAAGTGTGTCTTTTCTGAATTCAGTAGGTTGTCTAGCTTTCTTTTGATTTATGTTATCATGGCATATGTTTTTTCTTTTCTTCACTTAAAATACATGTATTTGTTAGAGTATTACTTTGCTAAGTATTGTTTTATTTTTTTAAAAATGTTGACAGCTCTCTTGGATGCAATTTGCATACCATACATCACCCATTTAAAATACATCAGTGTTTTTCGACCTCGTTGGCATAGCTCAGTGGATTGAGCGTGGGTGTGAACCAAAGCATTGCAGGTTTGATTCCCAGTCAGGACACATTCCTGGGTTGCAGGCCACAGCCCCCTAGCAACCGCACATTGATGTTTCTCTCTCTCTCTCTCTCTTTCTCCCTCCCTTCCCTCTCTAATAAATAAATAAAATCTTAAAAAATACATCAGTGTTTTTAAATATATTAACAGATATGTATAACTGTCAATCAATGTTTATCATCTCAAAAAGAAATCTCACACTCTTTAGCTATCACTTCTTTCTCTATATCCTTCACCTTGTCTTAAGGCACCAATGATATACTTTCTGACTCAGTAGATTTCCCTGTTTTGGATTTGGATATGAATGAATTATTAAAATATGTGGCATTTTGTGGCTGATGTCTTTCTCTTAGCATACTAATGTAGCATGTATCAGTACTTCAGTCCTTTTTATGGCTAATATTTCATTTCATGGTGTTATATAAATGAGTTAAAAATAGTCCCTGTGTATTTACCTGTAAACTTTCACAGTATATTTTCAGAGCAAGTAGTTCCTTCAGCTCAAGCTCGCTGGCACCAAATTGAAATACTTTCACAATCAATTACTTTAAATTGATACGATTCTAACCATACACAGACTGCCTGGTTTATATACCTCACAAAACTACACCCAACTTCTGCTAGTTCTAGATAAGACAAACCTTAGGATTATAAAAATCTGCAAACCACTGCTCCCCTTCAGGTTCCTCTATCCAGAGACTACCTTTCATGCCAGATGATTAAAGCATACACATCTGAGTTAATGTATTTAAGCTGTTGTAGAAAGGCTCTCTGAGACCCACATTCTGATTCCATCTCATTCCTGCAATGTCAGTCTTGAACACCTGCGAAGTGCACATCTCTACCTTCTATCCCATTGGGATCCCAAGGATGGAACATACTCACATCATGGTCTCCATCCCCATTGGCCTCACATACCTCATTGCCATTCTGGGGAACTATAGCATCCTCCTTTTCATAAAAGCGGAGACCTCTCTGCATGAGCCTATGTACTATTTTCTGTCCATATTGGCCTTTTTGGACCTCAACTGTCCTTCTACTCACATCCAACCATGCAGAGAATTTTTTTCAATGCCACTGGAATTTCCGCTGATGACTGCTTTGCACAGGCATTTTCCATTCATGGATTCTTATCTATGGAGTCGTCATTTCTTCTTCTTATGTCAGTGGATCACTTTATATCCATCCACACTCTATGAGCTACACCTCCATCCTGACCAGTGACAGAGTCATTAAAATTGGCCTTGTATTTGCTATACAAAGCATGTTATTGGTTTGCCTCTTCCCTTTATTCTAAACAGGCATAGATTCTACAAGAAACACCTTCTATTTCACTTCTATTGCTTCCATCAGGGTATCATGAAGTTGGCTTGTTCTGACAACACGTCAATTTTATCTGTGGCCTGTTTGTGGCTCTAACAGCTATGTTACAGTTGGTGTGTATTTCTGTGTCTTACATGGTGATCTTGAAAATTGTATTGGTCACAGCCTCACACAAAGGCCGCCTCAAGGTCGTCAACACTTGCTTCTCCCATATTTGTAAGTATTCATTTTCTATGCACTTGTTGTCACCTTAGTTATTATTCACTCACTTGCCAAAAATGTTTCACCAGTTATTAGGGTCCTCATAGCTGATACTTTCCTTCTGGTTCCTACACTAATGAATTTCAGCGTGTACTCTGTGATGACTCAGCACATTAGAAATTGGATCCTCGGAAATTATGTGACAAACAGGTTTGATGGGGTATTTCTTGCAGCAAATGCCAAGCTCACTTAACAATTTTCAAACAAAAATGGGAATAAAGAATTGCAATGAAGTAATAGATATTGACATGAATATGTACTATATATACTCAGCTGCCCCATGAAACTTCAAGTTATTGGTTTAACAGCAACAACATACTAGAAGGCTTGGGGTTAGAGTATGCTGATAACTGCATTTCTTACTTCCTCTCTCTCCTCTATCCCTTCACACAATCAGCTATATGATTTTATCAATAACAGCTATGTACATACTATCTTAATTTGATTTAATGAAATTTCAATATATTATTCTAAAACTGCAAAAAGTGTTTATTTAGGAAAAAAGCAAATGTGATTCTAATTAACTCAGGCATGATCAGTAGTGACTAAAATGAAGTGCAACATTAGTCACACACACAAATGCACATATGGTAACAGCATCTCCTAAACACAGCTCACTTGATGTGTGTGTGTTATGGGAAATGTATGTGTGTTTCTTAGCATATTTCATCATCAATTCAAATAAAAGTGCTTTTGCTTTAGTACTGTAAAATATATATTAACTGTAGGAAACTAATAGATGAGCAAATATTTCTTTCACTTATATTTTAAAGTGTTTGTAATATATTTAATAAATTTCCTTCTTTGGTATACATATTGGGTGAGCTGTTCCTTATCCAAGCTTGTATAACCCCCTCTTTATGCCAGTTATAGGCTTATATAAGGATATTATTTCTTAATTGTCTATATCCTACATCAATGTGTAGGTGATCAAAGTAGACTATTTTAATTTCTCTCTTTGTCAGTGTCAAGCAAAGTGCACGGAAAATATGAGTGGCTTATTGTATGTTTGTTAAAAGCATAGCAATCCTAGCAAATTTTGAAGACATGAATATAATGCATAGTAAGAAAACCAAAGAATCTGTTAGAATATGTCTGAAAATGCCCATTAATATGGAGTTTACTTGTTCTACAAGTTAATTACTTGGGACAAACAGTAAAATAAAAACAAGCATAAAAAGGATTTAAAAATCAAAAAATAAGTGAAGTAATCTCATGTATAGAAATAAGATATAGTCAGGTTCTCACTAAAAGTTACTGACTGAATTTAGCCCCACATCTAATAAACACTACTATATTTAATCCACACTAAACTCTAAAAATTATAAAGATTGTATTACTATCATAGACAGTCCATTGCTAGTGACAGTAAACCAAATCATATCACATTAAACAAACTTAACATCCTTAGGTAGAACATTACAATGGTTTACAGATAGGAAGCGAAAGTTTCAGGAACCTAGGACTATTATCATGTTCTAGAAGATACTAGCACCACCCACTCACTCTCTTCACCTCTCTTCTTTGCTTCTGTCAATGTTCTGAATGAACCACCATGGTGTGGTAAGTGGTTGTAAGCTGGTAGAATGGGTAGGTAGTGGTGACACTTCTTACACCTCAACTAACAGAGAAGAGAGTGGACTTTCACTATATGAGCTCCATTTCAGAGATCTAGAGAAAGGGCTGAAAAATACAGACTTGGTCAATATACCCATGGCTGTACATGCATTGTGATTAGCAAAAGTGGGTTATGGTGCTGCTAAAATCACTGCAACTGTAATAAAAAAAAGGGGGGACTTTTTCTTCCTAGAAGGGCTGGAGAAATGGCACTTAGAAAGAAGAAACAAATCAAAACAAATCAAATCAAGTAAAAGAAACAAAAACAGGAGTTGTTTACTAAGAATGCCAAAGATGACGGAATGACATCAGTGAGAAATGCTATTAAAATACAACTCAAAGTAGTTATTAAGGGATACATAGAAAATCAACCCATAGAGTGGCCTGTAAGTATTTTTTGGAAGTTCTTAGAAAATACATACATCATGCTATTACAGCAAGAATTAGGAACCAATGTCCTGAGTAGGTAGTGCAAATTATCATGAAATAGTAAATCATCTGCAGAATGCTATGTTTAAGAAGACAGGCAGGTACCTAGATATATATCATTTTACCTGAAAGCATCTCTAAAGGAGGCATGGAAAGCCTGCTTTTCAATCTTGGCAAGGCAATTGAATTACTTGAGCAGCATTTCAATGTCTGGGTAATAAGGTAATATCACAAGCCAATTAAATCAGAACATAAAATTATTTTAACCAATCTCTGACTAATATTGAAGTTCTTTCAAATTTTGACTATTTTGAATACAGTTTCTATAGATATTCTTAGAGATGTGTTTGCTTGTGGCAGTTCTAGTTGTTATGCTATAGTATAGTATCTCATTGTGATGTTAATTTTCATTTTCCCAAATGCAAGTTGGACAGTGCCAGTTTGGGTACCTTGCCCATTTTTTTATTATTTTACCTATTAATTTGTACGAGTTCTCTATATTTCCTTTGGCAGATATGTAAAATGAGAACATTTACTCCTGGGGGATGGATTGTCTTCTCCTTCTCTTAAAAGTGTGGTTTAATAAATAGATGATCTTTTAATTAATTTTAAGTGGTTAATTGCCACTATCTCAGGGTTAAGGTTTATTATCCTTGGCTATCCAAGGTCATGAACATGTTATCATAAATTTCTTCTACATATTTTTTCTTTTACATGTACTACTTAGATCTATGATCCACATGAAACCAATTTATGATAAAGCTCAATAGTAATTAATTTGTTTTTGTATATAAATTGCTCCACTTATTGAAAATACTTAAGTCTATGATCCAAATGAAATTGATTTATGATAAACCTCAATATTATTTAATTTACTTTTTATATATAAATTGCTCATTTTGTCTATTCTGTACTGGTTTGCAACCTCAGAGAATTTCCTGGGAATATTGGGGAACTGGCCTCTGTATGCAAAGGACAAGGAGCAACAGAAGCAAGAGGCAGACCACTTCAGAATGGTGGGTGGCAGGGAACATGTGTGAGGTTTGTCTTGGGGCCACAAGACCAGTATGTCTTCATACCTGCTTGCAAGAATCTTAAGTTTATACAGAGGCCTTCACTAGGTCCAGTCACATGTACTGTCCTGATGGTCTCAATAATACATCTCTCAGTCAAGGTTACCTCCTTGAAAGTGACTTCCGCTGTAGGAATGGTGGGCAGACCATACATTCTAAGGACAGAGGAAGGGTAAGGAGGTTCTAATTGTGTGGCTCCAGCTTGTGGTGCACTGGAGGTCATGACCTCACAATTACCTCCTCCAACATTGTGTCAATACCACACTGCTGTATAAAAGCTGCTTTTGAATTAGTGCTAGGTCCTAATGGTGTAGTCTAATGTCTTCCTCATCTTGCCCATTGCAGGCCTTTTGCATTTTCACATAAAGTATACAATCAACTTTCAATTTCCACAATAAAACCTACTAGGATGTCAGTAAAATTGTGCTGTCAGTATGCTCCTTTGGAAAGAATTGTTATCTTAACAGCATAGAATTCTTTACTCAATTAATATGGTCTATAGGTCTTTTCAATTTTTCTGCAATGTTTTGAAATTTTCAGTTTTGATATTTCATAAGTACTTTATGTTTATTTTTACATTTTTTATGTTCCTAATTGAACATCTTCATTGTTTGATGTAAATGGTATTCTAAATTTACACAAATTGTTTTTTCAAGTATGTAGGCATTCATTTTCTTTTTTATTTTTTTAACCTGGCTTACTTTTCTTAAGTTCACTTATTCTTTATATTAGTATTTATAAATTTCTACATAAACAATCATATCATTTGTGAATAAACATCTTTACACTATCCTTTCAAATTTTTATGCATTTTTCTTTTTTGCCCCATGTTCTCTTTTTACCCTGTAATGTTTCCTATATTACATTGTCTTGGACATCTAAGAAAATTTTGAATAGGAATAATCATGGGTACATTCTGACCTTTACTTGGTAGTGAGTGAAAATGTCTAATATCTTTTCATTTTTTCAATGCTAGCTATAGCATATTAGTGGAGTATAGCATATTAGTGGAGTATAGCATATTAGTGGAGTATAGCATATGTATGGAGTATACATATATATGCGTTATACATATATAAAATCTGTCAATTCAAGGTAGTACCCCCCATTTATACTTTACTCAGATGTTTATGATGAAAATATAGTTTATCTGCTGAAGTGATCATGCAGTTTTCCTCCATGTCACTGGGAAGCATATATATGATTTTTGAAAAATGTTTATTCTAGGTTAAACTCTACTTGGTTATGATATTACAGTTTGGTACATTCTGTGCTCTACTTGATATTTTTATTATGTTTGTACCTACACTCACGTGGTACATTGACCATTGTTAACTGTTTCTCACTGTGTGATTGGTTAGACAGCAACACATGAAACTGATGAAAAAGTGTTTTATTCTTCAACAGACTGTTATAATATTGGTCTTTTTTGTTGTTGTAAAATGTGTGGCAGATACCAGCCAGTAGTATCCATCTCTGCCATGGATACTTGTCAAAAACATGAGAAAAACATACACAGAGACAACCAGGTCCTGTGGGGGAATAGGGACAGAATGGCCACTCTCTCTAGTGAAGAGCATGCCATTTCCATTCCCAAGCAGATTTTTGTTGAGAATACAGACTTAGTTTGTGGATTCACAGTCTGGCAGAAAAGATCAAAAGAAGTAGGTAACTTACAAAGGTGCAGACAGAACCTCCGCTATGATTCTGGGCAGAGCTTGGAATTTTATCATGTGAAAGGTCTAACAGGGCTTAAAGGCTAGTTTTGGTTTCCTGTCTGTGCCTTCAAATTCTAACCTAATAACATCCTCCAGCAAACAGATCTCACAGGATCTTTCATATTCTATGTCCCAGGCCTGATTACCCCGGGGGTCCACCATTTCTGGTCTGGGCTGCACCGCCCCTGCTATTTCTGCAGGCCTGAGCTAACAGAGAAGACAAAGGCAGCCAGGAGACTTGGATTCTCACAACTTAGAACAAGGAAGGACTCAGGCTTTGATAAAGCCAAGGGGGCAGGGGTTGATGTCCATCACCCCTTCATTTCCATAGCCCTGAGTCTCTTCCTAGAAGCCTCTACGTGATCATGCCTATCTTAGGCAATTCCCCTCTTGGGAAATCTTACCCGTCATTAGCTAACTGATCAAGCTTAGGAGGTCGGGCATAGAACAGGCAACGTTCATGCCAGGGAAATAAGTTTTGTCTCCTTAGTGGCTCCTGATCCAGAGGTCTCTCATTCAGCCTAAGTCACGGGGGGTTACAGCTTCCTGAGACCAGGCAGGGTGGTCCCCAGAAAAAATACTTAAAGTAAATCACACATTTGGCCTTCTGACCTGGAGTTTAATTTCAGGGTTTTTTTTTAAACTTGTGTATTAAATTTTATTGACAGATAAAGAACTACCCATCTTTTTTCTTTCCTGTTATTTTATGAAGATTAGTGTCTTTTGAATAATTTGTCCATTTCCCCTAAGTTAACTATTTTATTGGAAAAAAAAGTTGTTTATCATATGTACTTAATATCTTTTACATTGTTGATAATATTTTTAGTAACATTCCCTGTCTTCATTATTAATATAAATTTTGTGTTTTCACTGTTGATAGTGTGTGGATAAATTTTTTAATGAAATTCTCAAATTTTACAGTGCCAGGTTGCTGCTTTGTTGATTTTCTCCAATTATGTCAGATAGGTATTTTAGTGATCTCTGATCTTACCATTTTTATTCTTTTCTTTGCCTTTTTGACTTAATTTATATTTTCACTATCACCCTGACATGGAAATTATATCTTTGGATGGTCCCATATTATTATTTCTTAATAAATTAACTTATCCTAAAATTGTCTATGGAGACATGGCTTTTGGCTGACTCCCACCTACTTTATATGCCATATCTTCATCATCATTGGGGTCTGGGAGTCAAAAGAAACATTAACTGACTCTTTTTTTTCTGTTATAGAAAAAATACTTCAAATCTATTTGAGAAAATGTTAATAATTATATTTACGTGGCTGGCGTAGCTCAGTGGATTGAGCGCCGGCTGCGAACCAGTGTCGCAGGTTCGATTCCCAGCCAGGGTACATGCCTGGGTTGCAGGCTATAACCCCTAGCAACCGCACATTGATGTTTCCCTCTCTCTCTCTCTCTATCTCCCTCCCTTCCCACTCTAAAAATAAATAAATAAAATCTTTAAAAAATCATATTTAACACATCATTCAATTTTAGTATTTGTAATATGTATTTAAATGTTTATATGCAAATAACTTTTATGCATTATCTGCATAGAAAAAAGTTTCAACATCTAATATGTAAGTTAAACATATGTAAAAATAGGAATAATACTATATTAATATGTAAACATTCATGAGAAGACGCTACAATGTCTAAAATCTGTTCTTTTATTCTACAGCAAACACAGCAAAATGGGAATAATAATAAAGGTCAAATAGCACATATGGTGACAGTTTAAAAAATGCAATCCATTCATTCAATAAATATTTACTAAGCTGCCATATTCCTTCCACAGTGCTAGTGACTGGACATATCAATATTAACAAAATAAATGTGCTACTTGCCCTGTTGTAGCTTGGAACAAATTAACTTAGTCCCCAAAGTTGAGCATTGAGCCAAAGGACACATAACACCACCATAGCAATACATAATTGAAAAGAACCAAGGTGCCTCAGCTGTTTCTTTAAGGACAAGAACCTATACAAAACCTCAGAAAGAAAGTAAGAGTAGATGGGACTGAGTGATTGACTCTGCAACCAAGGGGAATGTAAATGGTAGCCCTTTAGCAATCTAAAACTAATCTTAATAAAGTTTAAAAGACTTCATGATGGAGGGTTATAGTAAAACTTTGTTATGCTTCCTCTCCTTGGTCTACTTAACACTTTTTTACTAGACCATTGATAAATGAGGATGAGTATGTGTTTGTTTTCTCCTCAAGAAGCTTTTCCTTAAAATTCATAGTATTTGCATTATTTTCTTTGTCCCAAAGGTTTTGAACTGTGGGATTAATGATGTTATCTCCAAGAATAAGATGGCAGGCAGTTTAGAATGCTGAAAATAACAGAATTCCAGACAACCATTCAGTTCATAACTTCCCAAGTATTGATTGGCCTTCCTGACTGCATAGCATATGTTTAGTTATTGGGAATCTGACAGATCTGAATTCCTATCTTACTTCTACCATGCAACTCCTACAGATCTTGGACAGATTATTTGACCTCCTTGAGAAACACTTTTCTTCATTGATTAAATGAAGGCAATAACAATATTTACTACTATTCAAAATATTAAATGATTCAAAATCGGCATCTAGTAGTAAACAAGCCTCAATAAGTAGAGCAATCTAACTGTACAAAATGTAGGAAAGAAGAGATTAAAATGCTCAGATTTTTGCCTTGTAAAATGTTAAGCATAAAAATTTATTATGAAGAGACCCTAAGAAGAGACAGATTTCAGAAGGCAGAAAAGGAATCTAATTTGAACAAGTTGGTCTAAAGGGATATTTAGTTTATGATGAATGTGGAAAGATAAGTCCAGGATTAAGGAGTTAAAGTCTAGGTTAAAAGTGTGTCATTGGGTATTTGTTTTTATCACTTCTGTAAATGCACAGACTCATAGTATCTGTGCATTGACTCTGTCCCAGGCAGGGGAGCAATATCTGAGCTCATCAGAGTGTCAGAGATTGTGCACAACATTTACCACATCTCTCCCATGCCTTGTTATTAAGGATCTCTCTCTAACCAAAACAGTCCATAATTCAAGGACTAGATACTTATTTCATGTCCCTAGTAGTAACTCTCTCTGTGGATTTGCAATATCAGTCCATGTTTATTCTTATTCCCAGGACAGATCCAACCTGGCTGCAACCTCCAGAGAGTCTAGTGTTCCTGTACCAGATGACTGCAGGAGGAAATGCATGCAAACCCTCATATATCACCAGAAGCCCTGGGTGGCAGACAAACCCAATCACCTCTGCCATTCTTTGCTTAATCCCGCAGGCAGTTTGAAAAGTGCTCTCCAAAGTATACATCGTCTGCTAAGTATTCTGATATTCTAATCTATTTGCCTTTTACATTACTTTTCTTTTTTGGCAATCAACAACTTAGAGCTTCACATCAAGCAGAGAAACACCTCAGAAGTCACTCCTCTAGGAAAATTGTTCTTTTTAGTGACTATATGAATGAACTATTCACCATTCAGGGAATTAGTTTTCTGCAGAATTTAAATTCTCCTAAGTTGTGATATTGTCCACTTCAGGTTATTATTCTCCAGTCAACACCATACAAGTGGTCACAAATTCCAGGCCATGAGAAGATGAAACATGATGTGTCGGTAATTTCTGCTGTAACCATTCTTATTAATATATAAATAATTTAAAGTCATGAAAATCACAGAAGAATGTTTATACAGCCAATTTTCAAATTGCAGGATATAAAACCAAAGAGTTTGTTTTTAGTAAAATCATACATTTGTGGAATATCCAAAACTTAGAAACTGGCTGTGATATTCTTTTCCCTTTCTTTAGTGTCAAGCTAGAAATCATATATTTTACCCAACATCATATGTAGGGTGTGAAAGCAAGACAGCAGGAGGACTCAAGGATGACTGACTGTAGGTGGCTCAAACTTTGCAGGTAAAATGAATTCAGATACATATTTGAATGTGAAATAAAAATAGTTTCTCCAAGGAAAAACATGGCCAGAAGTAGTTGTTTCAAGCTGTAACATCTGAAGATTCTAGTCTAATGTGGTATGTATTTTTCTATGTTTGTCAGCCACGTAAATGCTTTGTCTTGTTGAAAGTTCTACATAATGCCAGAAACTTCAAAAACTGCCTTTCCTCTGGTGAAATTTCCAGCTTTATCTATTTTCTCAACTGAACATCTGTCTCTTTCATTGCAGGGCCCTCACTGCATCATGTCTATTATCAACACATCACAGGTTGAAGTCACCACCTTCTTTTTGGTTGGGATGCCAGGGCTGGAATATGCACACATCTGGATCTCCATCCCCATCTGCAGCGCGTATGTTCTTGCTCTTCTGGGAAACTGTACCATCCTTTTTGTCATCAAGACAGAGCCCTCCTTGCATGAGCCCATGTACTATTTCCTGTCCATGTTGGCCCTGTCTGACTTGGGTTTGTCCTTATCCTCTCTGCCCACCATGTTGAGGATCTTCTTGTTCAATGCTCCTGGAATTTCTGCCAATGCCTGCTTTGCCCAGGAATTCTTCATCCATGGATTCATGCTACTGGAGTCCTCAGTGCTCCTGACCATGTCATTTGACCGCTTTCTAGCCATCCACAACCCCCTGAGATATAGCTCCATTCTTACTGCTGTCAGAGTTGCCAAAATAGGGCTAGTATTGTCCTTTAGAAGCATCCTCCTGGTTCTCCCCTTCCCCTTCACTTTGAGAAAGTTGCAATATTGCCAGAAAAGCCAATTATCCCATTCTTACTGTCTCCACCAAGATGTTATGAAGTTGGCCTGTTCTGACAACAAAATTGATGTCATCTATGGATTTTTTGTAGCACTTTGTGGTATGGTAGACTTTATGTTCATCTCTGTCTCTTACTTCCTGATCCTCAAGACTGTGCTGGGAATTGCATCCCAGAAGGAGCAGCTGAGAGCCCTCAATACTTGTGTTTCACACATCTGTGCCGTGATCATCTTCTATCTGCCCATCATCAATCTGTCCATTATCCATCGCTTTGCTCGGCATGTCTCTCCTCTCTTCAAAGTTCTCATGGCAAATGTTCTCTTACTTGTGCCTCCATTGATGAACCCAATTGTGTACTGTGTGAAAACTCGGCAGATTAGAGTTAGAGTTGTGGCTAAGTTATGTCAGAAGTAGGTACAACACTGATGTATAATAAGACACATAGTGACAGGTTGTCTTAGGGAAGATTTCAACCTAGTTTCAAAGAACCTAATATTTGACAGAAAAGACTCATTAATATAATTTTTGTCATTATTATCAAATTGATTTCATTCACAAGTAATATGGAGTAAGATGTAAATAGAAATGGTAACAGGCAGTACATACCTTGAGTTCTCTCCATTATGGGGTACAGGGAAAAGTCAGTTGTCAGGATAAAAATAGATGTTTTATAATGATTCTATGTTAAGAACAAAAATGGTAATATATATCCTCCTTACAGAAGTAGCTTCCTCATCCTTCAAATGAATTCCATCTATATGTATTTCATCTTCTCACTATCTTTATTCAGCAACCCTATTATACAGAGTGATGCAAAAATAGGTTTCCAGTTGTGCATATGCAAAACACACTTTATCTTACCTTATTATTTATTAGTTATTGTATTACTTTCCATCCTAACTGTAAACCTATTTTTGCCCTACCTTTGTGTCATCAGCACTTCTCTAGTTAAATATTGTAATCACCTCCAAGTTTCTACATATCTGCTCTTCCTACTTTCTAACTATGCCAGGCAAGAGTTGTGCCTTCAAAATGAAAATTAGATGATGTGATGTCTCTTGTATATAGGACTCTTTATTTTTGGAGAATAAAATTAAAGCAATGAACTACATACTACAAGATTACACATTGACTGGATATTCTCTACATCATCAACAAAAAATAATTATTAAATTCCACCCCCCTTTGACCTTTGTATATTTGGGGAATTCATAGATCTCTTTGCTTCTTGTGACTTTTCACATCTGATCCCTTTTCTTATGACTTCTTTTCATACTCATTTTTATCCATTGTTTTGTTAAGTTTTTATTATATTTCACTGTGGAATACAACCCTAAATCCTCAGTTCTAATTATGACCCTCCCTTTAAAAAATTTAATCTTTATTATATTTTTCCATTACCATTTAGTCTCTTTATACTTCCCTCCCCCCATTGATTACTACACTGTTGCCCATGTCCATGAGTCCTTTTTTCCGTTTTGCTCTACCATTCCACCCCCTAACCTCCCAATCCCCGTGAGCTGTCATCCTGTTCTCCATGTATGAGTCTGTTCCCATTTTCATTGTTAGTTCAGTTTGTTCATTAGATTCATCATTTGAGTGAAATATGTTATTTGTCTTTCTCTAACTTGTTTATTTCACTTAGCATAATGTTCTCCGGATCCTTCTTTTAAAAATCTCTTTTATAGTTAGTTTATATGTTTTCTTTTTTTGTTTGTTTATTATTATTTGCAATGACAGATATAATTTGTTTATTTCATTTTCCCTTTACTTTCTGAATAAGGTGTATAATCAAGAATGGTAAATTTTATCTACTTTATTTATCTCTGTGTACCTAATGTCTAGCATATTAATCCCAGTAAATAATCTCCAATAAATAATTTTTATTGAGTGAAATACAAATAAATAATTATTCTTGAGTGACTGTATAATAAGACTATATTTGGGGAAAAAAGGAAATTGTTGAAAAGTTCGGAAATACTCTATACAGATGTAATACAATTTTCTTAAGTGTTATTACAAAGGTAGGCATAACACAAATGTCCAAAGATTTTAAAAGAAGAAAATATAATATGGGATTAAGGAGGAATTTATTGTCTGGGTTTTGATGGGTGACATAAAGTTCAATTTACCTTCCTAATATGATGTCAAAACCTTGCAGACCATAGATCAAAATTTTAATCTTTTCTTATGTCCACTTATTGACATGTCTTTTCCACAAATCAGAGCAATTCTTGTCTCCTATATTCATGTCTTCAGTTAAATCAGGAAGCGGATTCTGTAAGTGTCAAATGCTCAATAATTAATAAGTAGCCCATGACTGGAAGGCACCTCAGGATTAATGAGAACTTTTTAGAGACATAAACATAGCTTTTGAAACTCTAACATATACAATGTGTGCTTCTTGCATTTTCAAGCATATTTTTGTTTTACTTTAACATTAACCTGACTTTATATAAAATATTCCTGTCTATTTTTTCAGTTAAAGATATTGAGGCTCTGAGAAATTAACTCCATGAACTTCACACAGACAAGAAATTAAGAGCTGGGATTCACATCTTTCTTTTATACCCCATGGTGGTACTGTGTTAGCTATATTTCAGCTTTTGCATTCAGGATTGTATCTGTTTCCACAATGTTATCTTATAACAGGAAATTATAAGGGGCTAGAAGTTGATCTGTGTCTTGAGTGCATAACCCATGTAAAAATTTCACAGGGAGCCTGTGAGTATAGACAATGAGTTACCTGCTTCAAAAGCACAATGGTGAGGCTGGTATAAGATAGACATTCCCATTCCAATAAAAAATAAATTGAAAAGCAAGAGGTCACAGATGCCAAGAAATCTGGAACACAGTAGGAAAAATTTGGTTAGATTTTAAGGCTTCAGAATGGGTGTCTTTTGCTTGATGTTTTGATCTCCAGGCCTACCAGTGTGTCATTATTGCATTTTGGGCCCATGTTGCTTCAACCCTAGGTATTGGCAGACTGTTCCACTGAAATCAAGGAAGTGACTCTGCCCTTTGAAACCAAAGAGGATAGAGCCCTTTCCCCCAAACCTTTGCTCTCTGGGCCCTTGGTAGCCTCGGAAGCACTGCCAATCTGTGAACAAACTTTGGGTTCATTCTTCTCTTTTTTGAAGGTTAACATATGTTCACAGCTTAGTAGCTCCACTGGCTAGACCTGTACCCTTCCAGAAGTTTGACACTTCTCCTTCCTTCTGTCCTATTTCCATCCCAATTGGTAGGAACTGACAATATTTTTGCTGGAATATACTTCTCAAAAAAGCCTTTTGGCCTCAATGCAACTCACAGTGTTCCAAGTCATCAGCCAGGAAGGTCCTCTACAGATATTCTCTAGATAACTACATCTCAAAACAACCTTTGCTAAAGTGGATGATGGATGCAGGAGTCACACCGATAATTCTTTAGCAGGAGGTTGTCCAGACACACCCTTGATGCTGTCTATAGAAGACATATTTTTTTTCATTTTTTGCAAATGGATAGGCTCAGAATTTTCCAAATCTTCAAGTTGTATTTTCTTTTGGTTTAACAACTTCTTCTCAATTTATCTTTCTCACAATTTACTCTCAGTAGCAAGCAGAAAATAGACTGTACCTTCAAAACTTAGAAATCTCCTCAGATAAACAGTCAGTTCATCATTTACAAATTCCACTTTCCACACAACTCGAGAACACAATTCAGCCAAGTTCTTAGGCATTTAATGTCAAGAATCATCTTTTTTCCATTTTCCAATAACATTTTCATTGTTTCTCTCAGACCTCACCAGATAACCTTTAATGTTTATACACTTCCAACATTCTCTTCACGATGATACATGTATCAAAATTCCCTAGGACAATACGAAATTTCTCTTCATCTCCCTTTTTTTCTTTTTTGGTCTTCACCTGCATTGCTTTTATATCTGTATTCCTGGCAAAAGACTCTTCAAGACAATCTAGCTTTTTCTAATAAGGACCTCAACTTTCTTTTACCTTCTACTCATTACCTACTTCCAAATTCACTCCAAAAATTTTAGGTATTTGTTACAGCAACACCTCACTCTCTTATTCAAAAATATGTGTTAATTTCCTAGGGCTGCCATGTCCATTAGCACAGACTGGGTGGCTTAAACATCAGAAATTTATTTTCTCACAATTCTGAAGGCTAGAACTCTGATATCAAAGTGTTGACACAGGTTGCAGCTCCTGAGGACCAAAAGGAGGATCTTTTCCAGGCTTTTTTTCCCTGACCTTGAAGATGGTCATTTTCTTTATGCATCTCCTATAAAAGAAAGTTTCAACACTGGACATTTGTTAAAACTGCAATGCAGGTTTTATTCAGACTGCTGGAGTCAGGGAGAGAAACTTCAATATAGAACTGAGCTCAGCTCCTTTGAAACAATAGGTGAGAAACTTGAAATGCTAGGGCATTCGTAAGGAAAAGTATTGAAAGACATTAGAGTAAGGAGTGATTTGGTCACCTGTGTTTAAGAGTGCTTATTGAAGTTAGGCTTCTACTCTCTCACAGAGACTAGGAAACAGGGTCCATATCTTTCATGATGATTGAACTTTAAAGGGATGGCTCCCAGGTCCTTGAGAAAGGCATTTCTGAGAGTATAGAAGTCATTTCTCAAAGAGACAGACAAAGGATTTGCAATTGCAAAGTTTCTAAAGAAAAGGCAGAACAGGGGCCAATAGTTAGGTCTGGGCTGAGATAATCAGTAAATTCTTTTATGAAGGCTGACCTTTCTCAAGCACACATTTTAAGAGAAATAGGCATCATTATGCAGAGATACAGCTTTGAGTTGATAGAAGCCATGCTGGTATTTGGTGAAGACAGAGCTTTTCTCACTCTTCATATTGACTTCCCCTTATGTGTCTCTGTGTCCAAATTCCTTTCCTTATCCAGATAACAGTCATGTTTGATTAGGGCCTATTCTAATGATTTCATTTGACCTTACTGACTTCTTAAAGACCCTATCTCCAAATACGATAACATTCTCAAGAGCTGAAAGTTAGGACTTAAATACATATGAATTTGGAGAAGGAAACAATTAAGCCCATGACAACATGCTTTCCATCCATTCCTTTATTAAATAATATTCAATGTGTTTATTTGAAAATCAAAATATTCATTTATTTGACATTGATTGGTTTGACAGACTCCTTGCTGGTATGTGTCCTGACATTCACATTGCCATTTCCTTTTTATCAATTAAAACAAGCCATTACTTCCATGTGTGACTGTGGCTCCTGGTCTTTAGGATAAATGGCAATAGCCCAGCTCTAAAATGTTCAACAATTCATGGAAATGCAGAGGTGGTAGTTCAGTTTGGCCAACCAATGAGAATCAACTTATAGGTAGGTTTGAATCACAGCCCAAACACAGAAAGAAATGAAAAGAAAGGAATACTGACATGGGATTTCTGTGACACAATTTGCTGACTGTTAGAGTTATCCCTTTACATGAGAGTACATGTTGTTTCTTGGTGTGGTTATGTGCATCCAATGAGCTTCAATGAGGCATGAGAGAAACAAATTATGACCACTAGCTGTCTTTGTCCTCAATCTGTCCTAACTCTGTATACTTGTGATTAGGTTCAAATCTTGATAAACAAGAAAGTAAAGTCATAATTTTAACCAAAAAAAACACTTATTTACAACACTTTGGGTTTTAAGTAATTGTAAAGGATGTTTGCATAAGATTTAACTGAAAAACACAGCCCTCCTGGATGAGGCTATGACTTTTCACTCATTCAGTGTTTGTCAGTGGGTATCAAAATGACATTCATTTCCATGGGATCCTATGAAACTAGAGGCAGCAGGAAAAGCAGTGCTGCAATCAATAGGAACGCACTTTGCACTGGGTTACTACTGACCCTTGACCAACAATTTGAGGATTAATTTGTGTTCTCTAGGTAGGAAGTGTTAAAAGAAAACAAAACAATAGTAACAAAACACCATTGCAAACAGTAGAGATTACAGATGTTTCATAAGTTTTATAATATTGAAGTTGTCAAAGTCTGTCCTAGGTTTACTTATCTTAAAGGAAAGTACATACACCATTATATGAAAACACATATCCTTTCAACAAACAACTGTTGTCCATTGATCACTGCACTCCTTCATTTTGGATCATCTTTTGAAGCAGTAGTGTGAAAGCACAAAGCTTTGTGTTGTGTGTGTGGAGGCTAAGAAGATCCACCTGGCAGAAACAGAGGACTTCAGTGGGGTAGTAACAATGTTCAGAGGCTGGAAACCAGTATAGCCTGATGGGAGAAAGGACGAGGCTAATCTGACATTGGAGGGTACTGACTTTTCTTAAGGAAGGAAAAAATGATCAGATTAATGTTAAAGGAAGTTAAATTAGCACCTGGTACAAAGGCGTTTTGTGACAACTATGCATACATATGGCCTATTTGATGTTAATGGTGAGCACCTTCCAAGAAGGAATGTCATAACTATTCATTAATTTTATAAGGTTTTAACTGTATTCCTCCTTGTTAATTGCATCTAGAAATTGTCTTGTCCTTTCCACTAGGAACCCTATTATTCCCTTTAACCCTCCTATTTCAAAACCTTACTGCTATTGATATGATTATTATTAAACTGCTTACAGGCAGTCTAGACAGAAACATCTAATGCAACAAGGAATTCAATCCAAGGAAAGCAACTCAGAAGCATAATAGGATCATATGAACACAGAAGTAGCAGCTCAGGAACACAGCATGTTTATGCTGCAGTTTATCAACTGTGAATCGTCAAAGGAAAAAAAAATATGCGAGAGAGAGAGAAAGACATAGACAAAAAGTTATGTTCAGGAAAAAGAGAAATGGAGAAAGGGAGTATGAGAGCATAAGCATGTATGGGAAAGAGTGCCAACAACAGTAAATCTCTTCACTGATCATATACAACAGTTATCTACAGGCCCCTTGCAACATATGTGAGGGAAAGAGTACAGGAAAGAGAATGAGGCAGCATAATGTGACTTTGCTAGATGCCCTTCATGGAAGAATATCAATTGTCTAGTGGTAATGTATTGTGAATGCAAAACACACATCTTAATCTTATATTTATTTTCATTTATCTTTTAACATTTGGGAAGAGTAATGGGCTTTGTTTCACTATTATGAACAATTTTCTTTCATATAATTGTTTTGTGTCAGATTAAAACAGCAGCCAGACACTGGTTATGGTAAAATGCACATATCTTAATTTACTCCTCATGTTTTTCTACTTGTAAACTGACAGTGACTGTCTGGCAGGAATTATTCTCTCAAGAATGGAAATGTGAGAGCTTGCCAGTGATTACTCTTATTTATCGCTTTTCTCTTCTGCATTTTTTAGCCTCTATGTCACAAGGACAGTTTATAGTTGTGTAACAAATATTTAATGATAACCAAAAGTACTGTGAGAATCATGAGACAATGAAAGAAATATAAAATACACCCTGCCTTCACAGAGATTAGTGAAGTTGGAGGAACAGATGTCAAATGAATGAACCATAACTAATGAGACAAACATGCCAAGTTACCGGAAGGCATAGACCAAAGCATTTGCTGTCTTGCTGTAGGACACTGTGGAGAGTAGCAAAAAAGTTCTTTCAAAAAGTGTGGTACCTAATTTAGTGTTAGAACAAAGATGGACAAGGACAAAAGAATACATCTCATGCAGCATTTGTAGCATTTGGAAAAACAAGAGATTTGAAACAACTGTGTTCTGGAAATGAAAAGATATTGACTGAAATATAAAGAGGTGGCCTGGCCATGAAAAGAAAGGATGGTGGTTAACTTTCCTCTTTGGCCAAGATTAAATTAAGATTAGTATTATAAGTGATTAGTCCAATATTTTCTTCAGTTTCTGTTCATGACATAGAAAAAAAAACATTAGTTTCTCAAGGAATTTAATAATTTGTTTAGTAGAAGGCAAACTTTTTCTTGATTTAATATAATACGATTATGCCTTTACCACATCAGAAGAAGTATTCTACAGTTCTAAACTTCTATCACATTTAATTCTCAAATTGTTGCCCAGTTTGAATAAGGAGAGAAAGCCGTGTGTTCATTACCCAGAATAGTAAACATAGTTAAACAAATATAAAATATTCATGTGGTTCTGCTCTAAACTTCTCATCTTTTTCTCTAAGTGATTGATAAATGCCTAGATTTAAACACCTAACAATTCCCAACTATACCCTGCTATCACTCAAATGTTCATCTGTAACAAGATCCTAGAATGAGCAGAGATCATGAGGGAAGAAAGCAAGTTTACTGTGTTGCCTCTTGTCAACTTGTAACGTTTCATACATAGGTTCCTCATTTCTCTGATGAAAACGAAGCAGGTACCCCTGGTATTTCAGGTAATTTTTAGGTAAAAGAAAATCTTAAGGTCAATTTAAGTGTTAAAAAGGAAATGGAATAATTAGAATGTCTAATTAAACACTTCAATCTTTAGTTAAAAGTAATAGAAACAAAAACAGAAGTTATTTACTAAGAATGCCAAAGATGGCTGAATGACATCAGTGAGAAATGCTATTACAATACAACTGAAAGTAGTTATTAAAGGATACATAAGAAATCAACCCATAGAGTGACCTGTAGGTATTTTATTGGAAGTTCTTAGAAAATACATACATCATGCTATTACAGCAAGAATTAGGAACCAATGTACTGAGTAGGTGGTGCAAATTGTCATGAAATAGTAAATGATCTACAGAATGCTATGTTTAAGAAGACAGTCAGGTACCCAGATGTATATTGTTTAATTGATAGCATCTCTACAGTGCTTGGAAAGCCCTCTTTTCAATCTTGGTAAGACAATTGAATTATTGAGCAGCATTCCAATGTCTGGGTAATAAGGTAACATCACAAGCCAATTAAATTAGAATATAAAATTATTTTAACCAATTCCCTACTAATATTGAAGTTGTTTCAAATTTTGACTGTTACAAATACAGCTTCTATACATATTCTTAGAGATGTGTTTACTTGTGACAGTTCTAGTTATGCTATCGTACAGTATCTCCTTGTGTTACAGAACATGCACCAGGGAAGTACGCTATACTATTACCGAAAGGACCTTCCACTGGGTTTGCATTGTCTGCCGCCAGAGGAATGACATCTCTCAATGCCAGAGATTTTTGAAAAGGAAAGCAAATGTTTATTTAAAGCTATATAGACTTAAAGTAGTGACCTAATGTCTTCACTAAGATATCAAAGTCCTTTAGGATGCCCACAGATTCTTGCAGTCCTTCCTTCTCCCTCTGCCCTAATTTGGGGTACCGTATTGTTACAGAACAACAAGGTGGGACCTAAGGGAGTCAAGGCAATATACTATTACCAAACGAAATCCCCCAGGTTTGTTATGTCCACCGCCAGAGGAAAGATGTCTCTCAATGTCAGAGATTCGAGAAAAGGAAATGTTTATTTAATGCTGTACAGACTTAAACTAATGACCTAATGTCTTCATCAAAATCCCAAAGTCCCTTAAAACACCCACAAACACACACAGTCCTTCCTTCCCCCTTTGCCCAGTCTAGGGTACCGTATCACAGGAAGAGTAATAGAAGTCCATGGCTCAGGCAGCCCCCTGTTCTTCCCAGTAATCCATCTCGGCTGGTAGGCCTCCTTCCATTCCCGGCACCATCAGCTGTGTCTCTGGGATCTCTGCTAAAGCCGGGTGGTGGTTACCCCTGCTAAAGCTGTTGGGGTCCACACTCTGGTAAAGCCACATGGCTCTCCTTTCTATTGCCACAGCCGAGTGGTCCTCTCAGCACAATGGCCATGGGAGTCCCCACTCTGCCAAAACCATGTGGTTCTCCCTCCAATGGCTGCCAGGTCTGGGTTTAAATCCCAGCACCCATCTTCCTCTGCAGCCCCATTTCCAACTCCTCCCACAATTGGCCACACTTGCCAGCACTCCTACATCCTTCCAGCTTTACTGAGTTGTCTTAGTGGGTCTGGGCAGGTGTGGCCCCATGGCATGGAGCCAATTATCTCCAAGCTCTCACACAGGAGCTGTAACCAAGGCGTGTTGCCTCCCATTTATGTCTTGGGTGGAAGTTACTTCCATCACCCTGGGTCAAGGCATGGCCACAGCTATTTAACATATCTATGCAACCAGTTAAAGGTTATTGATATGTTAAATGACTATGCCAGAAGTTAGCTGCAAAGCTGTTGCTGTGCAAAACAGCTCTCAATGGCTCTGCTCCCTGTGTCCCTTCCCCTAACTCACACATGTGGGGGATGGGGGGAAAGGGGTGAGGACATCCTATATATCTTTCTAATATTTCCTGGACACCCTGAGTTCTGGACCCCATTCCAAATTCCTACTTGGAGGCCCCATCTTGGCTGTACCCTTTTACAATTGTGATGTTAATTTTCATTTTCCCAAATGCAAGTTGGACAGTACCAGTTTGGATACCTTGCCCATTTTTTATTTTACCTACTAGTTTGTAGTACTTCTCTGTATTTCCTCTGGCAGATATGTAAAGTGAGAATATTGACTCCTAGGGGATGGATTCTCTTTTCCTTCTCTTAAAAGTGTGTTTCAATAAATAGAAGATCTTTCTTTTAATTAACTATAAGTGATTAATTATCATTACCTCAAGGTTAATCTTTTCTATGGCCTTGGTTATTCAAGGTCATGAACATGTTATCATAATTTTCTTCTACATATTTTTTTCTTTTACATGTAATACTTAGATCTTTGATCCACATGAAATCAATTTATGATAAAGCTCAATAGTAATTAATTTGTTTTTATATATAAATTCCTCCACTTATTGAAAATACTAAAGTCTATGATCCAAATGAAATTGATTTATGCTAAAGCTCAATATTATTTAATTTGTTTTTTATATATAAATTGCTCATTTTGTTTATTCTGTGCTGGTTTTCAACCTCAGAGAATTTCCTGGGAATATTGGGAACTGGCCTCTGTATGCAAATGACAAGGAGCAACAGAAGCAAGAGGCAGACCACTTCAGAATGGTGGGTGGCAGGGAACATGTGTGAGGTTTGTCTTGGGGCCACAAGACCAGTATATCTCCATACCTGCTTGCAAGATTCTTAAGTTTATACAGAGGCCCTCACTAGGTCCAGTCACATGTACTGCCCTGATGGTCTCAGTAATACATCTCTCACTCAAGGACACCTCCTTGAAAGTGACTTCCACTGTAGGAATGGTGGGCAGACCATACATTCTAAGGACAGAGGAGGGATGAGGAGGGTCTGATTGCAAGGGTCCAGTTTGTGGTTCACTGGAGGTCATGACTTCACAATTACCTCCTCCAACATTGTGTCAATACCACACTGCTGTATAAAAGTTGCTTTAGAGTTAGTCTTAAGTCCTAGTGGTACAGTCTAATGTCTTTCTTGTCTTGCCTATTGAAGGCCTTTTGCACTTTCACATAAAGTATACAATCAACTTGTCAATTTCCACAACAAATCCTACTAGAATGTGAGTAAAATTGTGCTGTCACTATGCTCCTTTGGAAAGAATTGTTATCTTAACAACGTAGAATTCTCTAATCAATGAAAACGGTCTATCAGTCTTTTGAAATTTTTTGCAATATTTTGAAATTTCCAGTTTAAATATTTTTAAATTATTTTATGCTTATTTTTACATTTTTGATGTTCCTAATTAAACATCTTGATTGTTTGTTGTAAATGGTGTTCTAAATTTATGCAAATTATTTTTTCAAGGATGTGGGGATTCAGTTTCTTTTTTATTTTTTTACTTTAGCTTACTTTTTTACAGAATTCACTTATTCTTTATATTACTATTTATAAATTTCCACATAAACAACCATATCATTTGTGAGTAAACATCTTTACACTATCCTTTCAAATTTTTATACTTTTTTCTTCCCTATATTACACTGTCTTGGACATCTAATGCAATTTTGAATAGAAATACTCATGGGTACATTCTGACATTTACATGGTAGTGAGTGAAAATGTCTATAACTTTTCATTTTTTCAATGCTAGTTATAGCATATTATGTATATGTGTGTTATATATATATATATATATATATATATATATATATATATATATAAAAAATCTGTCAATTCAAGATAATACCCCCCCATTTCTATTTTACTGAGAGATTTTTTGATGAAAATATATTTTATCTGTTGAACTGATCATGTAGTTTTTCCTCTATACCAGCATATGTTTAGTTATTAGGAATCTGGCAGATCTGAATTACTATCTTACCTCTACCATGCAACTCCTATATGATCTTGAACAGATTATTTGACCTCCTTGAGGAATACCTTTCTTCATTGATTAAATGAAGGTAATAACAATAGTTACTACTATTCAAAATATTAAATGATTCAAAATCGACATCTAGTAGTAAACAAGTCTCAGTAAGTAGAGCAATCTAACTGTACAAAATGTAGGAAAGAAGAGATTAAAATGCTCAGAGTTTTGGCTTGTGAAATGTTAAGCATAAAAGTTTAAGAAGGCTTCATATTTCATATTTCAGAAGGCAGAAATCTAATTTGAACAAGTTGGTCTAAAGGGATATTTAGTTTATGATGAATGTGGAAAGATAAATCCAGGATTGAGGAGAAAAGTCTAGGATAAAAGTATGTGTCATCAGGTGTTTGATTTTATCACTTTCTTTAAATGCACAGACTCATAGTATCTGTGCATTGACTCTGTCTCAGGCAGAGGAGCAATGTCTGAGCCCATCAGAGTGTCAGAGACTGTGCACAACATTTACCACTTATCTCCCATGCCTTGTTACTAAGGACATCTCTCTAACAAAAACACTCCCTAATTCAAGGGCTAGATACTTATTTCCTATCCTTAGTGTTACTGTCTCTGTGGATTTGCAGTATCAGACCATGTTTATTCTTATTCCCAGGACAGACCCAACCTGGCTGCAATCGCCAGAGATTCTAGTGACCCTGTAGCAGGTGACTGCAGGAGGAAACACATGCAAACCCTCATAAATCAGCAGAAGCCTTTGGTGGCAGACAAACTCAACGACCTCTGCCATTTTATGCTTAATCCTGCAGGCAGTTTGAAAAGTGCTCTCCAAAGTGCACACTGTCTGGTAAGTACTTTGATATTCTAATCTATTTGGCTTTTACATTACTTTTATTTTTTGGCAGTCGACCACTTAGAACTTCACATCAAGCACAGAAACACCTCAGAAGTCACTCCTCTAGGAAAAATTATTCTTTTCAGTGGCTATATGAAAAAACTATTCACCATTCAGGGAATTAGACTTCAACAGAATTTAAATTCTCCTAAGTTGTGATATTGTCCACTTCAGGTTATCCTTCTCCAGTCAACACCATACAAAAAGAAAATGAATACAGATACATATTGGAATGGGAAAGAAAAGTAGTTTCTCCAAGGCAAAACATGGCCAGAAGTAGTTTTTTCAAGCTATAACATCTGAAGATTCTAGTCTAATGTGGTACATACTTTCCTATGTATGATAGCCATGTAAATGTTTTGCCCTCTCGTAAGTGCTACATAAAGCCGGAACCTTCAAAAACTGCTTTTCCTCCTCTGAAATTCTCAGATATATATATATTGTCAACTGAACATCTGTCTCTTTCATTGCAGGGCCCTCACTGCATCATGTCTATTATCAACACATCACAGGTTGAAGTCACCACCTTCTTTTTTGGTTGGGATGCCAGGGCTGGAATATGCACACATCTGGATCTCCATCCCCATCTGCAGCGTGTATGTTCTTGCTCTTCTGGGAAACTGTACCATCCTTTTTGTCATCAAGACAGAGCCCTCCTTGCATGAGCCCATGTACTATTTCCTGTCCATGTTGGCCCTGCCTGACTTGGGTTTGTCCTTATCCTCTCTGCCCACCATGTTGAGGATCTTCTTGTTCAATGCTCCTGGAATTTCTGCCAATGCCTGCTTTGCCCAGGAATTCTTCATCCATGGATTCACGGTACTGGAGTCCTCAGTGCTCCTGACCATGTCATTTGACCGCTTTCTAGCCATCCACAACCCCCTGAGATATAGCTCCATTCTTACTGCTGTCAGAGTTGCCAAAATAGGGCTAGTATTGTCCTTTAGGAGCATCCTCCTGGTTCTCCCCTTCCCCTTCACTTTGAGAAGGTTGAAATATTGCCAGAAAAGCCAATTATCCCATTCTTACTGTCTCCACCAAGATGTTATGAAGTTGGCCTGTTCTGACAACAAAATTAATGTCATATATGGCTTTTTTGTAGCACTTTGTGGTATGGTAGACTTTATACTCATTGCTATTTCTTACTTCCTGATCCTCAAGACTGTGCTGGGAATTGCATCCCAGAAGGAGCAGCTCAAGGCCCTCAATACTTGTGTTTCACACGTCTGTGCAGTGATCATCTTCTATCTGGCCATCATCACTCTTTCTATTACCCATCGCTTTGCCCGGCATCTCTCTCCTCTCTTCAAAGTTCTCATGGCAAATGTTCTTTTACTTGTGCCTCCACTGATGAACCCAATTGTGTACTGTGTGAAAACTAGGCAGATTAGAGTTAGAGTTGTAGCAAAATTATGCCAGAAGCAGATATAACAGTCATATAGAGTAAAAACCACATTGAGGGAATGTTTTGGGTAAGAGATTAAGATGAGTTTAGGACATTCTAGTATTCGACACAAATAATGTGGATATATGTTTGTTGATATCACCACTTTTATTTTATTTAAACTAGTTAATGGTAATGGGCATGAAATCAGAAATGGATGCTTTTCTCCACCCCAGAGCTGCCCGCCACAGTCAGATCCCATATTCCCACTCCTCATGGCTGTAGGCTAAACAAAGTAGCCCAGGCAGTCAGACTGAAAGTCAACATCTGTAAATCTGTGCTTTTGTAAACTCCATCTTTATTTTGAAAAATGTCTCATGATTTCAGGACAAATCTATGCTGTCACAGCATTGCTGCTGGTACACATCAGGAAGCAAAGGGGCATAGCAGACTGGCCAGTGGAAGGCACCCACTCTGGGCTCCACTGCAATGGAAGACATCATTTTAGAGCCTCAAACATCTCTTCTTTGTCTTGTTTGTGGTTTTAGCCATGTATTTATTCCCGTCTCAGAAAATAAGTGAAAATGATTGTGCAGTATATCATCAAGCATCCTTAATGATCAAATGGGGTGAGCATTGGGTATTAACAAATTTTTTTTGTTTATTACATTTGTACATGTGTTCTTAACTCAAAGCAATTGACCATTATAAAAATTATAAATAATTCATTAAAATGTTCTGGGCACTGCCATCACTTAACTATTTTTAAAGTAATTTTGAGCCATTAAATTGCATTGGTAGCACTTTATCATTCCATCCACTCAACATGCTTTTCTAGCTGAGATGTCCCTCAATAAGTACACATTGTCAGCATCATCTGTCTTCTGTCCTGCTCCTATATGTTCTATGTAACAATGCAATTACAATTGTTAAAATAAACTGTAATGAGGCTGTTAAATAGTCACATTTCCCTTCATTTCTGCAATATATATAACCCTAAAATAATGCACCTAAGTAGCATTTTTTGGATATATTGTTTCATATTTTATATTCTTTTAGAAAATTAAAATGAAAAGTAACTTTTCTTACACATAAATGGAGATTCCCTAAGCCAAGTAAGCTTGAAATGAAGTGCACCTGTAAGAATTGTTTTTAAAATTAGGTAAACACTGAATATGCACATATTTGTTTATGAGTTCATTCACCAAATATTTATGGCACCTGTTGTGTGCCAAGAACTGCTCTCAGGAGCTGGGAAGTCAGTAGTAAAAGGCCGGAGCCCCTTTTTTGTGGAGATTTTCATCCAGTGGGGCAGTCAGACTAAACAAGGAAATAAATGCTCAATATAAACTCAAGTAGCAAAAAATGATATGGAGAAAAATAATACAGGAAAGAGGAACAGAGAATGCTGTTAGAGAGTGTATTTTAGACATTGTATTAGTTTTCTATTGCTACATAATGAACCACCGCTAACTTAGTGGCTTAAAGCAACACAAATGTATTATCTCACATTATCCATGGACAAGAATCAAGGCCTGTGTTCACTGGGATCTCTGCTTAAGTCTCACAAGGTTGCACTCAAAGAGTCATCCAGAGCTGAGTCCTATACAAGGCTTGGGATCCTCTTCCAAAGTCATGTGTTCATTGGCAGAATTCAGTGCCTGCAGCTATGGAACCCATGGAGGCAGAAGGACAATGTCTGTAACTACTTCTTCTCCTTTAAGGGCTATTCTGAATATGCCAAGCCCACCCAGGGTAATGTCCACTCAGCCAAGGGTTAGTAACCTAATTATGAGAGTTAGATCTTATTAAATCACAGGTTCCACCTGCACAAGGACAGTATACCAGGGGGTGAGTGTCATGGGAGCCACCTCAGAATCTTACCTACTTCAGACAGAATGGGTATGGGAAGGACTTTGCATGTTAGTTACTTTTGAGCAAAGACCTGGAAAAGAATCACAGACTGAGCTCTAAAAGTTGAATGGCAGAAAATTTACAAGTACAAAGAGTCTGTCTTGTTTTTTTAAAGATTTTATTTCTTCACTTTTAGAGAGGGGAGGGCAGGGAGAATGAGAGGAAAAGAAACATCCATGTGAGAGAGAAACATTGTTCAAATGTGTCCCTTGAATATGTGTCCAGCCTAGGACAAACCCACAACCCAGGCATGTGCCCTGACTGGGAATCTAACCATCAACCTTTCCCTTGATGGACTATGCCCAACCAATGGTGTCACACTAGTCAGTACTGGGTCTGGCATAGTTGACTCATATTGTATTTCTTTTTTTTAAATACATATTTCATTTAGTATATTCTTACATTTATCACATTTTCCCTCATTTAACCCTTCTCCCCTGCACAGGACGACCCACTTGGATGCCCCCCAACCTTAGTTCATGTTCAAAGATCATATGTGTAAATTCATTTGCTTCTGCATTTCCTATACTATTCTTAACCTCGCTCTGTCTATTGTCTACCTACCATTTATGCCACTTATTTCCTGTAACTCACCCCATTCTTCACTCCTTTCCCCCAACAATAACCGTCCATGTAGTCTCCATTTCTGTGATTCTGTTTCTGATCTAGTTGTTTGCTTAGTTTGTTTTTATTTTTGTTTTTTTAGATTCAGTTATTGATAGTTGTAAGTTTGTTGTCATTTTAAAGTTCATAGTTTTGATCTTCTTCTTTCTCTTAGATAAGTCCCTTTAACATTTCATATTATCAGGGCTTGCTGATGATGAACTCCTTTAACTTGACTTTATCTAGGGAGTACTTTATCTGCCCTCCATTCCAGATGATAGCTTTGCTGGATAGAGTAATCTCAAATGTAGGTCCTTGCTTTTCATCAATTTGGATACTTCTTTCCAACCCCTTCTTGCCTGTAAGGTTTCTTTTGAGAAAGTGACTGATAGCCTTATGGGAACTCCTTTGCAGGTAAACTGTCTCCTTTTCTCTTGCTGCTTTTAAGATTCTCTCCTTATCTTTAACCTTGGGTAACGTACTTCTGATGTGCCTTGGTGTGTGCTTCCTTTGGTCCAACAGCTGTGGGACTCTCTGAGCTTCTTGGACTTGCTGAAAATCTATTTCCTTTGCTAGTTTGGGGAAGTTCTCCTTCATTCTTTTTTCAAATAAGTTTTCAGTGTCTTGATTTTCAGACTCTTCTCCTTCTGGCACCCCTGTGATTGGGGTGTTGGAATATTTAAAGCTACCCTGGTGGTTCCTCAGCCTCTCCTCATTATTTTGAATTCTTGTTTCTTTACCCCGTTGTGATTAAATGTTTATTTCTTCTGCTCCAAACTGTTCATCTGAGCCCCGGTTTCCTTCTGTCACTGTTGGTTCTCGGTACATTTTCCTCTATTTTGCTTTTTATAGCCTTCATTTTTTCCTCTATTTTGTGACCATACTCAACCAATTCTGTGAGCATCCTGATACTAGTGTTTTGAACTTGCATCTGATAAGCTGGCTATTCCTTTATTGCTCAGTTGTAATTTTTGAGGAGCTTTGATCTGGCCTTTCATTTGGGCCATTTTTTATGTCATCTCAGGGTGCCTGTTACATAGTTAGGGGCAGAGCCTTAGGTATTCTACAGGGCAGGGCAACCCTGTCTCTGCCTTGTCATGCTGTTTGGAGGAGTGGTCTGAGAAAAAACAATGCCAGTTGTTAACCTCTCTGCCAGCTTTCACTCACTTCCACCACTACCCATAGGCAAATTGGGCCCTTCTGGGGGCTGATTCCCAGGTGGGTGGTTTTGTGTATGTTTTAGGACCCTTTGGGTCTCACCAACTAACCCTCCTGTGAGGCTGGGAGTTTCTCCAGCTGCCTTAATCCCCCACAGGTTTTTTCATTGAACCTGTTTTCATTGACAGGTTTTGAGGCTTTATTTCCCGACATTGGAAGTCTGGGTTGCATGGTCTTCCCTGCTCCCCAGATGTTCCTCCCTGTTTGCCACAGGCAAATGTGGGACCACCCACTCCACCATCCACTGCCTTGACCTGCCCTGTCCTCCAGACTCAGCCTGCTGCAAGTCCTCTCTAACTTTCCTACCAGTTTGGATGAATGTTTCTTGTTTAACTCCATGGTTGTCAGACTTCCATACAATTGGTTTTCTGTCATGTCTCATTGTTTTTAGTTTTTAAATGTGTTGTTGTCCTTCTTCTGATTGTGCAAGGAGGCTCAGTGTATCTACCTATCCCTCCCTATTGGCTTGAAATCTCACATTCCATTTTATTGGTCAGCACTATGATAGATACTGAACAAAGGCTTCCTAGAAATGCTGAAAACAAGCAGTATGTGCATTCTTATTTTACAAATGAGAAAACTGAGTTTCCCTAATGTTTGCTAACACTCTCAAGTTCACACATCCAAAATGTCCTAAGACCAGGATGTGAACTTAGGTAAGGAACAGAGCTGCAGAGCAAGTTCACGAAAATCGAGCCCGTGCTACCTAACAGGGGACACACTCAAGAGCACTGAGTGCTGTGTTCAATGCTCCCCTGTCACCATTTTGAGATTCTTGATAATTTTATCTTAGATCTGGGGTTTACCAGTGAAGTCCAAGAGGACAATGGAGCAAGCACGTGAGCAGAAGGGATGTGCACAATGTGAGCACCTGCCAATTCTTGCCAACCCACTCATATATGGGAAGCCCCATGGCACAGAATTTCAGAGGATCCATGGTGGTAAGAGTTCAGTGGGACTCAACACAAGTACAAGATAAGCATGTCCAGTCTACGACTAAGAAAATGGGGGTGCTGACGGCCCTGAGAGGGTACATCATTTTTATGTGAACCAGATGTCTTTTGGGTATCTTTGTCTTTTGGGAACCAGATGTCTTGAGCCACCCAAGTGGCTCAGCCAGGGACAGTGACCAGGTAGGGAGTGAGAGAGCACGGAAGAGTCTCCCTAGGAAACAGAATGTGTGAGATCCTAAACTAATGACTCATCTCTAATGAGCCTCCTCAAAAAGCAGCACATTATTCTAGTAGAGCTTTTGGGAAATACTCCTCCTTGAAGACAACTTAACCAAGTGCAGTCTGAATTCTGGGACCAGACTTCTGTGGGGTGATGTACCTCAATAGGGAAGATGGCATGGATGTGTGGGGGTCTCACTCTAGCAAATACCACCTTGGCCACCTCCATGACTGCCTGGAATGCCCCGCGGAGAGCTATATTACAAAATGAGGTGTAGATGTATGTGAGATGTATTCTGGAGAAGGATGACATATTACACTTTTACTATTCATTTATAACTTAATGAAAAAAACTAAAATTTGCTATTTAACATTCAGGGAACTAAGTCTAAAAGAACTTTTAACTCTGTACCTGGGTTCATGTAATGAAGGTTATGTCCTCATGAATTTGAGGACATATATGACCCATATATGACATAAATGTCTGCATACAAGCAAAATTTCCAGACAGTATTTAAAATTTGCAATGTAGTGGGCATAATGAGACCAAAGTCAAGGTCTCCAAACATTGAAGTGGGACCCAGGTCGTTTCTAGGTTGCAGATGAAGTGAGCAGAATATTCTTTATGGTAAATACAAGATATGTGAAAAGGTGGATTGCAAAACAGGACAGTAGAGTAGGGCAGAAGGACCTGGAAGAAATGTGAACTAGTTGATTATATACCAAAGAAATCAGTAAGTCCTTTGCAATATATGAGAGGACATTCTTATAAATCAAGAAAAGAACAAGGTAGTATAATGAGCAATAATCTGGATTCCACTTTACAACTAATAGCAAATCTAGTGATCAAGAATTGGTATAAAAACAAAACACATTTGCTAACTTTATATTTATTTGCAATATATCCATTAACACTTTGGAATATTTATATTTTTTAAATGATATGAACACATTATCTTCAATTAAAGTGCTTTGATGCCAACACTAAACATCAGACAGGCACTTTTATACTGAAAGGAATGCATTTTAATTTAAATATTCCCTGTTATTCTTTGTGTCTTTCTACCTGTAAACTAACATTGACCCTCTGAGGGTCAATTGACTCTCTGAGTGAGGGCTGACAATTCCCTCACTCATAACCAACATTGAGAACACAGAATTAGTGTCAGAATGAGACAGTCACCCATGGGCAGTGCTTACCCTTATCTAGTTTACTTCAGTTTTGCATTCTTTTAGGTTCTAGTTAACAAAGTTAGTTTATGTTTATTCACCAGATAACAAATAAGAACCAAATGAGCCAGAGCCTCAAGGCAATTCAAATAAATGTAAAATGTGCCCTGCCCACAAAAAAGTCTCTAAAGTTGAAAAACAGATACCACTAAGTGAGCCATAATCACTATGAGTGGAACATAAAGGGCACAGTGAGCAAGGAGAGGGACAAAGTTGGTAATAAATGTCCCTTTGAGGCCAGGATTATAGTATGGCCACTATTATAAGTGACTTGTCCCAAATTTTCTCTGTTTTCTGTTCACCTCATGGAAAAAATGTACATTATTAATTTTCCTAATCATTTCACCAATTCCTTTCTTGGAGAGCAGTATATCGAATGTCATACCTTTAAAATCAGAAAAGACACTGGATGGAGCTCATGCCCCCTTCATGTATCAAAACAGATAAGCAGAGACAGGGATTGAACCTTTATGGGCGCTTAATTCAGATGGCTGGTGATCTGAAAAGACTGTGGGTTTATGCCCTAACAGACCATCTTACACTTTCTTTCCAGGCCAGCAAAGAAGGAAGTAAAGTGAGGGGTTTTGAAATTCAGGGAAAATTAGATTTAAAAAATGTAGTATTCTCACCCTGGGCCATTTGCAGTTCCTAGGCACTGGTGGTCTTCTGTCTCTCCCTGGAACACAATGGCCCAGATGCCTTCACTTGTTCCCCAAGGGATAATCTTTAGCATTGCCCCAGGAGGTCAGCTGTCTCTCCCAGGAACCAGGATGGGCCTTATCTGTAGTTTCTGAAACAAAAGCTTAACATATGCATTACTAGGCTTATAATTATTTACCTTAAAGTAGAATTCTCCAACTCTTGAGCCCCCTATCACCTTTATCATATCCTGAGGGCTATGCTACATTCTGAGTGTGAATTTTAAGGCCCCCTTGAGAGTAACTGGAAACCATTCTGTTTAGCACCCCAAACAGTAAGTACAATCAATTCAAAATAAATTTTAACTCTGGTTCTACTATAACTTTCAAATCCCTTTTATCTGGTTAAATTGTAAAATCTTCGATTTAGACAGCTCAAAATAGATCTTTCCTTGCTGCTCTTGTCCAGATATTCTGCTGCAAGATAACAATGAAATAAGCAGGAATAAAAGAGCATAATTTAATTAAAAAGAAAAAAGAAAGGAGATTTGACCTGGAATGGTGAACACAGCATGCAATTTACAGAGGATGTCATATGGAGCTGTACACTTGAGACCTGTACAATTTTATTGACTTATGTCATCCCAATACATTTAATTAAAAAATAAAAGAGGAAAAATTTTGAAGGCAAAGCAAAAAGGCAAGTTTTCTTTGCACCCCACCCCCTTTTTCAAGTACCCACCTGGCCTCATCCATAGTGACCATGATATTATTGACTATATTTCATATAATCTATATCTCTGTGACTATTCTGTAACTAGCAATTTATTTCTTCCTGAAATGCACATTTTCTAACCCTACCATATGTCATTCTACATGCTAGTGACTGGATATATCATAATAAAAATAACAAATGTGCTAACTATCCTGTTGTAGCGTATTTTTATTGTAATGAAACAAGTGGAATGTTTCTCCAAAGTTGGGTAACAAGCCAATTAACACATAACATCACCATCACAATCACTATGTTTTTACACACACAGTAATAAATGACTATATATATATATATACATATATATATACATATATATATCCTGTTGTCTCTTTCATGAGAAGAACCTGTAGAAATCTCAGAGATAAAGCAAGAGTAGATGGAGAAAACTTTTGACCATAACCAAGGAGACTGATTTTGGAGGGAAAGGGATGTAAAGTAATTGTCATAAAGTTTAAAAGAGTTTATTGCAAATGGTGCAAGGTTCAGGTTTAACTTATTTTATTTGTTTTTGGTAAACGAATATCCAAATGTTCTAGTACTATTTTTTAAAGAGATTACCTTTTCTCCAATGAATTGTCTTTGACCTTTGTCCAAAATCAACTGACCACATATGTATGAATGCATACATTTCTGGGTTTTCTATTGTTTTCCACTGATCTGTTTGCCTGTTTTTATGCCAATACTGTACTGCCTTGATCACTATAGCTTTACAATAAGCTTTGAAATCAGGTAGTATAAGTCCTTTAATATCATCCTTCAAAGTTGTTTTGGATATATTTGTTTTGTATATAAATTTTATATTAAACGCTGAATTCTACTAAGAAGAAAGAGGAGGAAGAAGATGAGGAGGTGCAGCAGAAGGGGAGGGGAAGGACAAGGAGAAGTTAGTGGGTTTTTAATTGGGATTTTGTGGATACTAGACTTATTGAGGGATCAGTTCATAAGGTATATAAATGTCTAACTACTATTCTGTACACCTGATACTAATATAATATTGGATGTCCACTGTAATTAAATAAAAGAGGCTATTGTGAAGGATTATGGTAAAACTATATTATACTTCTGTTCGATTAACTAAATACCAGCTCCCATTGGGAAACTTACACATATTAATGGAGGTGAACATAATATATGTTCCATATTATTTCCCAGAATTAACTAGTAGGCAGTCAGAATGCTGAAAAGAGCATAGCATTCCGGTAATCCATTCAATCTCTAACTTCCCAAATATTCATTGTTCATTCTGGTTGTATGGAATATGTTTAGTATCAGGAATCAGACAGAGCTGAAGCTCTGCCTTACCTCTACAGCACATTCCAATAGCTCTTATCCAGATTACTTGGAAAACATTTTCTTCATCAGTAAAATAGAGATAATGTTTGCACTTACCATTATTCATAAGATTGAAGGATTCAAGTTCATCATCCACTAATGAATGAAACTCAGTAAATGGAACAATTTTAATTCTCAATAAATGATGACCATTGATCGATATATGCAAAACGTGGGACAGAAAACATTAACGGGCTCTGTATTGGGGCTTGAGAAATATTAAACATAAAAATTTATTATGGTGATGGGTCCCTAGGAAAGGGGCAAATGTGGAAAGAGGAAAAACGGAGTCTTATTAGGACAAGTAGATTTTAAGGGATATTTAGTGGGTGATATCCAGGAGTATCTAGAAGAATGAGTCTATGCTTCACAAGCAAAGTGTATGTTGAAAGTGCATGTCACGGGGTCTGTCTTATATCTCTACCTTTAATGCACAGACTCAACTCAGAGCCTCTATGTTTTGATTCTGTCCAGGGAAGAGATGTAACATGGGAGCCAAATGCTCAACAGAAGTGTCGAGATTGTGCATGACATTGACCACATCTCTCCCATACCTGGTTATTAAGGACCTTTCTTTAACCAAAACAGTCCCTAATTTAAGGTCTAGATACTTATTTCATGTCTTTAATATTAACTCTCTCTGTGGATTTGCTATATCAGTACCTGATTTTTTTAATTCTAAGAACAGATCCAGCCTGGCTACAATCCCCAGAGAGTCTAGTCTAGTGTCCCTGTAGCAGGTGATTGCAGGATCAAAAAGGTGCAAACGATTATATATCAGTAGGAGCTTTCAGTGGCACACAAATCCAATCTCTTTTGAGATGTCCTAGAATCCTTCACCCAGTCTCAAAAGTGCTCTACAAAATATCCACCACCTGGTAAGTACTCAGATATATTTACCTATTTGACTTTTATTTTACTTCTCTCTTTTGGCATCAACCATGAATAATTTTATGCCTCCAAAAGTCATCTTTAGGAAAAATTGTTCCCTTTGGAAACTATGTAAATGGACCATTGGCCTTTTAGGGACTCAGTCTTCAGCAGCATTCAAACTTCTCTAAATTGCAAAATTGACCTTTTCAGGTTATTAACCTACTATCAACACAACTGATCACAAATTCCTGGTGAGGAGAAAATGAGACAGATTTTCAGTGATCCTTGCCCTGACTGCCCTTACAAATGGTTTGAAAATAATGGGAATTTTTAAAAGAATATTTAAATAATCAACAATTTTCAGAAGACAGGGATAGAACTAATTGTGGTTTGATGTTGAGAAGACTACACTTATGTCAGAGTTGCAAGAAGTAGGAAACAATTGAGTTGTGAGATTCCTTCTTTGTTTGTAGTGCTATTCTAGTAAGCATACATTCTACCCAACATCTTATTTCAGATGTGAAAAGAAGTAGTAGAGGATTCTATATTTATTGACTAGAATTTAATAATATTTTAAGGGAAAAGAAAATCAAATTTATATCTGAATCCAAAAGAATATTTCTACTTTCTCTACAGAAAACACATGGTAAAATAATTTTTCTAATCTATGATGTAAGTGGACTCTGGTCTAGACTATGATCAACTTCTCACTCATTGATAGTCACATAAATGCTTTGTCAAAAGAAGCTGAAAATAAACCAGAACCTTCAACACTGGCTTTTTTCTACCAAATTTACAGGTATTCATATTTTACTAACTCAGGAATCTCTGTTTTATTGCAGAGCCTTCAGTGCATCATGTCCATTAGCAACACATCCCATGTTGAAGTCACCACCTTCTTTTTGGTTGGGATGCCAGGGCTGGAATATGCACACATCTGGATCTCCATCCCCATCTGCAGCGCGTATGTTCTTGCTCTTCTGGGAAACTGTACCATCCTTTTTTGTCATCAAGACAGAGCCCTCCTTGCATGAGCCCATGTACTATTTCCTGTCCATGTTGGCCCTGCCTGACTTGGGTTTGTCCTTATCCTCTCTGCCCACCATGTTGAGGATCTTCTTGTTCAATGCTCCTGGAATTTCTGCCAATGCCTGCTTTGCCCAGGAATTCTTCATCCATGGATTCACGGTACTGGAGTCCTCAGTGCTCCTGACCATGTCATTTGACCGCTTTCTAGCCATCCACAACCCCCTGAGATATAGCTCCATTCTTACTGCTGTCAGAGTTGCCAAAATAGGGCTAGTATTGTCCTTTAGGAGCATCCTCCTGGTTCTCCCCTTACCCTTCACTTTGAGAAGGTTGAAATATTGCCAGAAAAGCCAATTATCCTATTCTTACTGTCTCCACCAAGATGTTATGAAGTTGGCCTGTTCTGACAACAAAATTAATGTCATATATGGCTTTTTTGTAGCACTTTGTGTTATGGTAGACTTTATGCTCATTGCTGTCTCTTACTTCCTGATCCTCAAGACTGTGCTGGGAATTGCATCCCAGAAGGAGCAGCTCAAGGCCCTCAATACTTGTGTTTCACACATCTGTGCAGTGATCATCTTCTATCTGCCCATCATCAGTCTTGCCATTGTCCATCGCTTTGCCCAGCATGTGTCTCCTCTCTTCAAAGTTCTCATGGCAAATGTTCTCTTACTTGTGCCTCCACTGATGAACCCAATTGTGTACTGTGTGAAAACTAGGCAAATTAGAATGAGAATCATACCAAAAAACTGGGCTGGCCTGGCAAAGGGGTACAGGGCTATTCTTCTTTGTGCATCCTAGAGGGGATGACTTCTGAGCAGAGATCTGCCATTTTTCAAAAATTGTGTAGCTTTCATATATTATGTAGTTCTAGTTTGTAAAAACTAACCCTATACAAGATAGATAACTAAAAACAGGAGGAACGATAGGAAGTTTAAGTGATTAAAGCTTTGCCTTGATAGGCCAAAATGACTGCTTTTGAATAAAGACACCTTTTTTTTTATCACTGAACCTTTGCCACTGTAGTTTTGCCTGCAGGGCATCAGTGGGCAGCAGGATCCCAATTACTGTTCCATAACATATCTCCCATTTAACCTCTTTGGAAGGTACATAGGATGTGTTCCAGGAAAACTAGGAAGCCAGCTGTGGAATGGGAGGACATGAGGTCTGAGGAACAGTGAACCCAAAACAGGAGAGAAAGTACAGGCTATTCCCAGCTGGGCACATGAAAAGTATCCAGTTGTGATTGGAGCTGCAGAATTAAGGCTGCTGGGAGGGAGGTCTCCCAGAAAGGAAAAAAAAAAGTAATAAATGTATATCTGTTGGAATACTTCACATCGTAGGTCTCTGACAAAAAAAATTCAACTGTCTTAGACGTTTCAGGGAATTTATTTGCTCTTGCAACAGTAAAGATGTGGGTCTGGTTTTACGTAAGAGATGTTTGTATAACTGTGTCACCAGGGACCAAGTTTGTTTGAATATTTGCTCTTGAGATTCTGTGTCTCATCTTGATCCTCTTAAACTTAGCTCCTTTTATGGACCCAAGATATTTTTGAGCAGCTACAAAGATTAAATGCAGCAAAGTTCACACTCACGGAGAAAAAAATGTGTGTTTTGAATGTCTTAAAATTAATTCTAATTATGTGTAAAGATTTCATTTGACCCAAGTGAATATTTCAGCATATAAGTACAGGAAAACAAAAACTGTAAGCTTACTGGGGGAGATAGCTTTAATGTATATATGGAGTGATGGAGAAGGCTGGCAATGTCAGATGAAAGATACCATTCTGTGCCATGTATAATGCACTCCCATGTATAATGTACACCCACATTTTTGGCCCAAATTTTCAGTAAAAAAATCTTTTATTTTAATATTTAAACTTATTTATTTATTTATTTATACCTCGAAACAAAACCAATTATCACATTTCAGGGTATTATTTTGTATATGCATATCATTATTGCTTTCTAGAGTTACATTTTTAAGCATGAGCATAAATAAAATAATTAAAAACATGTATATAGATATGTGATTAGTACTACCAGTGTATAATGCACATCATTATTTTCCCCTCAAAAAATCAGGCAAAAAAGTACACATTATACACAGCAAAATGTATTGCTTCTCATACATTGTATTCAGTGCCTTCTTTCTTAAGCCAGATACTGTCTTAAGGAAGTTCCCAGAACTTAATAAAGAGATTAATACTGTACAATAAAAGGATCTAATTCTTTCAATCTAAAAATCACATTTTAGTAAGATCCACAAGATATACACCAGATTGACTGAAATTAGAGAAGTAAATATTTAATATTGTTGGAGATTTCATAAGAAAAATGACTGTTGAATTAGTAGAATATAAATTATTTCTCCATCATTTTTACATAAGTAATATCTATGGAATTATTCTTATAAACCAAAACCAATAATAATAATAAGCAAAAACAATAATAATAAAATTGATCACTTAGTATATATAGGACACTTTCTATATGTCTTAGAAACATTTCATGCATATCTATAATTTAGTCAGTGATGGAGACACTATTTTGAGTTCCATTTTATAGTGAAAGAAAATGATGAATAGAAATGATATGTAAGTCATCCTAAATCACTTAGATCGTACATAGCAGAACCAAAATTAGACACCAGAACTATAATGTTGGACTGAAATTTACATTCATATCAATAGGTAGTTAGGTGTTAGGTGTTAGGTGTTAGGTAGTTAGGTGTTAGGTATTATGTGTTAGGTAGTTAGGTGTTAGGTGTTAGGTAGTTAGGTGTTAGGTGTTAGGTAGTGGTGTTAGGAATTTCATGAATAGAAAGGGTGTGAAAAACATCACTGACCTGTATCCTTCATGCTAATCAAAGAAACTCAAAGCAATAAAGAGAAATGGTAACATTTGAAACTACAAAAAGGTCTGCCACAGTAATTAAGATATTTGAAATTAAATTGTCCAGTTTTTTCAACAAAGAAGGTCAGTAGCCTATAGACTTGGGCTGCATAACATGGAGCTATAATTATCTATTTTCACATGTGTTAAGTATAAATGACAATCACTGTGTTTTATCCCCACTTTCTTCTGTTATTCACGTACTTTAGTTTGCTTCTATATGCCCTGGGCTTTTCTTTTTTTTGGAACAGAATCTAGAAATTTGTGAACAGTATCTGCAAACTCAGTCTTCGAGCTCTGTGTATAAATTGGGATTAAATGGGATGTATTCTTTGAAAAGTCCCTTAGGTGCTAGAAGCCTCATATAACATGCCCTCCACTTGCTCAGAAAGAGGAGTGCATGCTGTGCTACTTGGTGCTTTGTGTAACTGTCGACTGCTGTGGAAGAAAGAGCTAAATCAGCTGCTGATTTGTGGTGAATATGTGTGGGAAGAAATGAAGAGATACATGGGCAGAGCAGTCTGAGAACTGGACCAGGGAGATAAACAGGCAGGGAAAAACAGATAGATATAGATATAAATATAGATAGATTATAGATAGATATAGATATACAGATATAGATATACAGATATATAGATATATATGGAATTTTTTAAAAGATGATAAGATAATCTTTAAAACCTTCCAGAAATATCCAAGGCATTTAACATCACTCTATCAGTTGCACTGGGTGAAATCAATTCATGGCAATAGGAAGACATGAGGCCAGAAAGGACCTACTGTTGACAGTGGGCTCCTACTGTTGTTCCAAAATAAGCATCTGGGGTGCAATAGCCTTGGCTTTGGCCATCATCTTTCTGCTAGGCATTTTTTTCACTGGCCAGCTTGTCTGTTTTTATGGAATACAAGTAAGCATCAGTGTACCTGGCAGCAACTTCGCGCTCTCGCGCGCTCTCTCTCTCTCTTTCTGTTGGACTTTGCTCATAAAAGATAGGGGTTTTTAAATTTGTTTTTTACCTCACTATGTTTTCTATATTTAAAAAGATAATTAAAAATGATAAGTGAAACTGTACTGAGGAGAAAAGCAAGGATTCTATGCTTTAATTACAACAGTCATACCACACACCCAAGGGTAAGTTTCTTTCCTTCATTCTGAGTGGCTTGGTTCATTCTGCAGCATTTCTAATGAAGACACCATTTGAGTGCCTTTCTCCTTGCCCTTTAGATAATTACAAAATAGGTTCTTCTCTATTGAGACACTGCTATTCCAGAGAGCTACAAAAATACCTTTGTTAGGATCAAAATCATATGAAATGTTCAGGGTTTTCTATGTAGATTTCTAGTGTCTTGAACTGTTGGGAGGAGAAGTAACCAAGCAAGTGTGTGCTCCATAGCAGTGGTAAAATGAACACAGGTGAAATTAATAGGTGCTCTGAGAGTACCTGATAACAGTGTGGATACCGAGCAAAAGTGGGCAGATGGCATTAGATAACTCTCCTTTTCCTTTTTCCAACTGATCCCCTGTGTGGTGTGTAAATCATGAACAATCAACTGTTTCTGCTCCTGGCCAAGCATCTCAAGGAGCCAGCACTTGTCTGAGAACAGTGACTGTGTCTCATAATCTGATTTGGTGTCTGAGAGATGCTACTGGATGTGGGTCAGAGTTTTTTACATATCTCTATGGCAAATAATGAGTCAGAAGAATTCAGGTTTTCATTGTGTGAGTACCTATACATTTAGATCTATGATTTATTTTTTATTATGGATTACTTAAAGGCTTTTTTGATTGCCTCTGTAGTGTGTTAACTTGGCAGTGGGCACAGTCTTGATGTTTTCAGAGTCACTTGAGGAAGTGGATTTCCCAGAGTGGATTCACACCTTGTTCTCTTCCAAAGTGAATGGTGAGCTCTAATTATTGGACCTCTGCATTGAGTTTGCTGCAAGCTGCCGTATTTGGAATTAGAACTCAGTCAGCAGGCAGAATGGACTGTGTTCTTTCTCAAGCTTTTTTCAAGTATGAATTATAGAACTGTTGATTGTGAATTCAAAGTTAATAAGTCAAAAATAAGGTGCACTCAGACAGAGGAGAAGGAAATTCGCCTATCTGTACATAAAGTCATTCTAGAATATACTGAAGTAATATCTGCACTGTTTAGTAAAGGCATGAAAAAGATGAAAAAGAGGCTAAATTTGTTGATTCATGAGATGACAACTAATAAAATAAGTGTAGTAGACAGCTTTGTTGCAAGATCAAAGATATTTACAGTTATATTACTATCATCCAGAATCAATAAAAGTAATGTATCACATTTTGAAAGTCATCAAGGCATAAAAACAAACTTTTTTTAGTCAATTGATTATTCATTCTTTTTTCTATTTTTTTATTTTAATCATTGTTCAAGTAGTTTTCTCCCTTTTATTCCCATTCCAGCCCACCCACCCAACCCTCCCCACTTCCCTCCCATTTCCACCCTCCCCCTAGTTTTTGTCCATGTGTCCTTTAAATTTGTTCCCGTGAACCCTTCCCATTGTCCCCTGAAATTCTCTCTTCTCTCCCCTCTGGTCACTGTCAGTCTGTCCCCTATTTCAGTGTCTTTGGTTATATTTTGCTTGTTTCTTTGTTTTGCTGTTTAGGTTCCTGTTAAAGCTGAGATCATATGGTATTTGTCTTTCACTGCCTGGCTTATTTCGCTTAGCATAATACTTTCCAGCTCCATCCATGCTGTTGCAAAGGATAGGAGCTCCTTCTTTCTTTCTGCTGCATAGAATTCCATTGTGTAAATGTACCATGATTTTTTGATCCATTCATTTACTGATGGGCATCTAGGTTGCTTCCAGCACTTGGCTATTGTAAATTGTGCTGTTATGAACATCGGGGTGCAAAGGTTCTTTTGAATTGGTGTTTTAGTGTTCTTAGGATAGAGTCCCAGCAGTGGAATTGCAGGGTCAAAAGGCAGATCCGTTTTTAGTTTTCTAAGGAAGTTCCATACTGCTTTCCATAGTTGTTGTACCAGTCTGTAGTCCCACCAACAGTGCACTAGGGTCCCCTAAAAAACAAACTTTCAGGCGAAGCAGGTTCTGTTAAAGTTTAGGAGGCTACAGAAGAATTTTTTAAATGTTTGCTAAGGGTACAGGAAAAGCATTCTGTGGAAGAGCAGGTTTTTGACATCGATGAGACTGGCTTATTGTGTAAGGATATTGGTGAATGAGCATATATAATGCAAGTGGACTCCAAAACTCTTGGCTTTTAATCATTTCAATGCTGTACAATTAATTATTTGTAAGAACTATGCATAAATGAGGTGTCTTTAAGGAGAAACACACATAAAGCATGATTGTGTTTTCATTGATTGGCAAAAATGTGACAAGAGGTTACAGGAAGCTAATTCTTGCATTTCCCCCAGGAGCAATGGTTTCATATTCCCTAATTCATTGCTCACAGTGACTTTATAGGACATTAACAAGAATAATAAGAATTTACTATGTGTTTGTGTGAATACATATATGAGTATATGTGAGTACACACACACAAACAAACACATGTGTCTTGCTCTCTCATCTCCCATGGGAGACCTTATGGGCTAAGGGAATCTCTCTGAAGCAGAGAAGTTTCAGGTCAAAGAGGGGTAATGTGAGTAGAGTAAACGTTTACTTCATATCCTTTCTACCTGCCTCTTCCTCTGTGTTCCATCAGGGCCCTGTAAGCTTTCATCTGGATGCGGAAAATCTCACAAAGGTATTTTCATACATTAGTGGTTGTTAACTTGGTGTTTCCAGGGAAGGAGAAGCACTACCTCTTGTTCTGTCATCTTACTACCATAAACCTTACTTTTCTGCCTTCATTTCCTTAGAAGCCAGAGCTCCTTATGTCTCTCTCTTAATGAGTCAGAGGCAGATGAGACACTGGCGTCATCAGAGACCTTGTGTCCTTTACAAAACTGGCCCTAGGGTATTCTTCTATTGGACGCTCCTCCCAGGCAAAGAGAAGTGCCCTCATAAAAACCAGGCAGATTGAGTCAAGTCAGAGATGGGGTTCCTGATGCTTGGTCTGGTGAGTCTTCCCCATGTCCCAACTCACAATGTATCCTTACTTTACAGTGATGGATGAAGGAAAAGAAGGAGCATAAGAAAGGAAGAGAAGAGACACAGGGTAAAGTTGAGGGAAAGAAGATGAAGGCTGAAACTTAGGAAAAGAATAGAACCACATTTAGGAAGGGCCGTATTATACTAGTAAATACATTTGGATTTTACCTGAATCCTTTTCTTGTGTACTTTAGAAAAAGTAATTTGCTGATATCTAAAGAATGTTGGATAGCGTAGTACTTTTGGAATAGGTTCTAAATGTTTTAAATGAATTACCTGTTAAAAAATAAGAACTTTCTTATCTGCATTTTATAAATAAAAATGCTTATTATTTACTTTTCTTTGATCACAGAGTGAGTAAGTCTTGAAGTTGGTTCCAAGTCTAATGGCAGAACTCCTGCTTTTAAGCACTGCCAAGTACTGTGCTGTAATAAACCCAAGGAATGGTGAGGGTTTGAAATAGCTCTATTAGAATGAAGCAAATGTACTGATTTTAAAGATACTAGAGAAGTAGAATCAGTTGTATTTCTTCACTGTTTGGAGAGGAGAGGAGGATGATATTCAGATTTTTTTATCTAGCCCATTCATTGAACAATAATGATGTAAGACAAACAACTTTAGAAGTTCGTTTTTCTGTATATATCTTCTAATTATTTCTATGGTTATTCATATCACTGTCTTTGTACTTAATAAACCACCAAGGCCCCATTGCAGAATATAACTACATTGATGGATATAATTCCCTATAATTTTATTTTTGATCACAGAATATAATACCATTTCCCTGTAAGAACAATAACAACTAAAAAACTTCACAGAAATGGAAAGTAGCCTATTCTCTCCTTTAATAATGGGCTCTGCACCTATTAGGTAATTTTCTTATATATTGTGAATCTATTGCATGCAGGTATGAAGAAAAAAGAAAAACATTGTCTTTCTAACTTTCAGAGACTATTGCCTACAATTGTGATTTTCAGAGATGTTACTTAGGTATACAAAACTTTATTTACTAAAAAAAACTTGCCATTGGAACTTACACTGATAAGGCACAGAAAATTATGCTTCCATAATTGAATCCAACTGTCATTCCTTATGTTGTCCATGTCACACCTTTTTGGAGTATTCATTGTTCCATTACAAGGTAAGAACATTATACTAGAAAGACTATTCTTTTGGATATTTCATAAAGTGTTTCTCACAAATATTTATCCTTAGATCCTTAGTGTCCTTAGGTCCTTAGTGTCTAAGTGTCCTTAGGTTCTTTTCTTTTCCAATGCTTACATTTACTACTAGGAGTTCCCTATTTCCTCATCTACTTTGTAGTTTCCTTTTATTACTTGTCTATCATAGACAGGATACTTTTCTTGGTTTTGCTTCCCATGTATCAATGTCTTCATAATACCATGATTGTCTTACTGAAATTGTGATCATAACTATCATTTCTCCTCTGGAATCCTCCAGTGACACAAAATGATGAAAAGACACTTTTTACTACAAAACATTTACACATAATGAATGGTCAAATGCTTTGAAAATATGCCTCTAACAAATTCTATAAGTAACATACATGAAATTATTTAAAAAACAGTATATATAACATTAAAAGTGATCAATTTAAGTTGTTTAGAATATGGTTTCTATCTAGTCTCTTCTTCAAAATATTTACCATGTATTGTAAACACTTAAAACCACAATTGCCTCAAACTCATAATGAAGACACTGACATCTCTTATTCAGACAGATGGGAGCTTAAAAGAGCTTGTGTTTGTATGAATATGTGTGAAGGAGGGCGGATGTGTATATGTGACATAATGGAGGCATGAATTATCTTTTTCTTATATCTGACTGCATTCTCTTTTCATTTCAATTTACTTATATCCCCTCCACTTTCTACTTTCTTTTTATAGCTCTTTAACTATAGGCATTTCAAACATTTGGCAAGTCATTTAAACTATTTGAGGTTCAGATCCATATATAAAAACAGAGTTCAATATGATTCCTTATCTGTGTTTATAATGATTAGAGATGATATTTTCCTAGGTTTTGGCATCATTGAAAGTAGTAGGCAGTATCTCAATAAATAGTAGTTGATAATACTGTTTTCACTATATTTACTACTTATTTTATAATAATAAAGAATAAGTATTAATGAGTGGGTTGGTTTTAATCTTTTAGATTATTTGTTTTATCCTCACCTGAGGACATGCTTACTGAATTTTAGAAAGAGGGAAGGGGAGGGATAAAGAAAGGGAGAGAAACATTCATGTGAGAGAGAAACATCAGTTGGGGGCCTCTCATATGTGCCCCATACTGGGACTGAACCTGCAACTCAGGCATGTGCCCTGACTGGAAATCGAACCCACAGATTGTTGGTTTATGGGATGATTCTCCAACCAACTGAGTTACACTGGCCAGGGCACATTTTTTAGATTTATCTTTAGTATTTGAGAACACATCTTAATGAATCTGTGTTTTCATCAAAACTTTCTAGCCATCTTGTATGTTGACACTTGAGTGTTACTATCCAACCAAATGGAAACAATAAAAACAACTGTTTATGGAGCACTTTGAATGTCAAAATTGAAAGTAAATTATGTTGTTGATGATGGGAGAAGGTAATTAATGAAGTAGGTATTAAGGCAAAATCTTAGCATAATACCAATGAGGTAGCCATTGCCAATGAGACCATTTTTCTGAAAGATAAAAAAGGTGCCAAGAAAGATTGATATATTATGTAGAATCTTTTATTACAAGCTACTGCATAACTTCTTTTAAACCCTTTTCACTGATAATTTACTTCTACACATTGTTCTTATGTATTATGTTTTTAATTGTGTAAATGAATTAAGAGAGAGAATATTCATCATTGTATGCTGTTATTTTTCTTTAGGTTTGAAACATTGCTGTTTTACCTGGTGTCCTACAGATTGGCAAACATACATTTATAAGGAACATGGACTTACACATTACCTAGCAGGATGCCCTCTCCCAACAACACCCAGTTCCACCCCTCCTCCTTCTTGTTGCTGGGTATTCCAGGACTTGAAACACTCCATATCTGGATTGGTTTTCCCTTTTTTGCTGTGTACCTGATTGCACTCATAGGGAACCTCACTATTATGTTTGTCATCCAGACTGAGAGCAGCCTACACCAGCCTATGTTCTACTTCCTGACCATGTTAGCTACCATTGACTTGGGTCTCTCCACAGCCACCATTCCTAAGATGCTTGGAATCTTCTGGTTTGGTCTTAGGGAGATAATCTTTGATGCCTGCCTCACCCAGATGTTTTTCATCCACATCTTCACTTGCATGGAGTCGGCAGTCCTCTTGGCAATGGCTTATGACCGTTATGTGGCCATCTGCAACCCACTCCGGTACAGCACCATCCTCACCAACAAGGTTGTTTCTGTGATTGGTCTTGGTGTGTTAGTGAGGTCATTTGTTTCTGTTATTCCATTTGTATTTCTCATTTTGAGATTGCCCTTCTGTGGGAATCAAGTCATTCCTCATACCTACTGTGAACACATGGGTCTTGCTCGTCTGTCTTGTGCCAGCATCAAGGTCAATATCATCTATGGCTTGGGTGCTATTTCAATTCTAGTTTTTGATATTATAGCCATTGCCCTTTCTTATGTTCAGATTCTCCGTGCTGTTTTCCATCTCCCATCCCGTGAAGCCCGACTCAAGTCTCTCAGCACATGTGGTTCACATGTTTGTGTAATTCTCGCCTTCTATACACCAGCCCTCTTTTCCTTCATGACACATCGCTTTGGCCGAAATGTCCCCCGCTATATCCACATACTTCTGGCAAATCTTTACGTTATAGTGCCACCAATGCTGAACCCTGTCATATATGGAGTCAGAACTAAGCAGATCTATGACCATGTGAAGAAAATATTATTTAAAAAAAAATGTAGTTAAAAAGGAATAGCACCTAATATGTATGAGATGGAAATTTTAAACAGAAAAATACCTTGTTATATTAAATTAAGTAAATTTAAATGTGCTTGACATAAATGTTTATTTACTTTGGCTCCCTTCTTTAAGCATACCAATGAGTTCAGAGAATGAAAATTTAAGCTTTGTTATCCAATTTGTGTGACAAACTATGACTTACAAGTTTTTCCATGTGATTTTTATTATCATTTTCAGTACACATAAAGTAGGATTTATAGAATGTGCCACATTTTTTGTGTGCATTAGCTACCTTATATTATTATTATTATTATGGATGTTTTAAATGATTCCCACTCCTTTTTTATTTCCAAGCCTCTCTGTAATTGTTTCCTTCACCCTTTCATCCTTCATTATTGTTTTCCTTTTCTTTTCTTCTCCATCATCAGAAAACAATCTTTTGTTTCAATGACTGTATTATAATATCCTATGATTTCATAAAAAATATTGTAAACATACAAACTTGTGTCATAGATTAAGTACTGATTTTGTATATCAAAAGAAGGTGACAAGCTACAAACAGATCCATTATAAGTTTTTGTATAGAGTTTGTTGCAAATACATTTATGTTTTCCTAACCAAACTATGGTGCAAACATAAATAAAGGAACCACTTACAATCTAGAGAGTTTTCTTACTTTCATTTGTTCTGCTTTCTAACTTATTTTTAGGGTCATTTTGTAGTTGTTTCCTTTGTTGTTTTTCTTCATAAGATTTCATCAGTTAAAGAAAACTTGAGTTTAGTGCTAGTTCTGTCTTTAATGTATAAGTTTCAAAGATCATGAATTTTTTAATTTAATAATATAGTTATAGTTTTATTTCAAAGATAAGGCATGATGGCTTAATTATGTAATTGCTTCTAGAGTATTACAGTATAATGTCATGCATGTTGGTAACAGTAGATACAAAAGAATTATTAGCCATTAGTATTATCAGCATAATTATTTTTATTATTCTGTTTTGTTTTTTATTGTTACCTTTGACAACAATATTTTTATTAGAGATGTATGTGTCTTTTTCTTTTTGTATCTCCCTCACATAAAATACCATGAAACTGATATTGTATAACTAAGTACTACAAATATGAAATAAAATATAAAGATTATGTATATTATATGTACATTATATATATACACACAAGATATAAATACATAACTAATTTGTTGATATTTTAAAAAATCATTGTTATTGTGTTGAAATTCTGATTTAAGGGAAATTGCAAAACTGCTAGTTTTCTCTAAGTCCATCACAAATTGCATTCATATATGTATATGGCATTACCTCTTAGTCTTTAGAACAAACATTTTTAATTTGGAAACAATTATTTTCAGAATTTATTCTTCTCTTCCTCCATTTGCAATATTAGGGAAGTTATCTCCATAACCTTTTGTCATTTCTGCTCATAATCTCTTAATCTTAATTAAATGTTCCTTTTCCATGTATCCTGAATCCTAAATTCTTCCATCAGCTATGTCATAGCTCTATCTCTGATGTACCTTTATCACAAGCCATTCTCAGTCTTCCAGGCCAGTGGATTTAATTTCACAATTATCTTTTTGATATTTTCCTTTCTATCTCTAACACTATGGTTTTATTTGCTATTTCTAGTGGCTAGCACATGATATCTACCATTTCACTAACTTCTTCACACCAAACATCTCTCCAATGTTCACTTTCTATCACATTCAACATGTGTCTTTGTCTTCATTTTCTGGAGATATCTGTATTCCTTGGTAAACTCCTCTACAATTCAAGTTTACCAACTTTATAAAACTTATTGCCATTTTCTTCCTTCTCCATTTGCTAAATAATAGTTCCACAACAATTTTCTGGAATTTGCATTTTAATTTTTAAAATTAAACCTTTTTCTCTTTTTTGTGTTGTTCAATTGCAGTTTCCCAATTGTTCTCCCATTGCTCTCCCCTGCCCCTGCTCTCACAGTCAATACCTACCCCATCGTCATGTCCATGAGTCCTCTATTCGTGTTCCTTGGCTTGCTCCTTCCCCTATTTTCCTTTGTTATCCCCCTCCCCTCTACTCACTGTTAGTTTGTTCTTTATTTCCAAGTCTTTGGTTCTGTTTTGCTCATTCCATTGTTTTATTGCTTAGGTTCCATTAATAGCATTGAAGTGATTTTAAATTTATTGATAAATCAAGAAAGTCAACATCATCTATGGCTTATTTGCCATTGCTGCCCTCATCTTTTACTTAATCTTTATTGTCCTCTCCTGTGTTCAGATGCTATAAGCTGTTCTCTGTCTTCTTTCCTGAGATGCCTAAATCAAAGCACTTAGTACATGGGGTCCACATGTCTGCATCATCTTAGCTTTTTACACACCAGTGTTTTTCTCCTTTCTCACTCACAGGTTTGGTAGAAATGTCCCTTGCTACATTCACATACTGCTGGCCCATCTATATGTAGTTGTTCCTTGTTGTTTAAATCCAGTCATTTATGGGGTCAGGACTAAGCAAATTCAGGACCAAATTGAAAGAATATTTGTAAAGAATGTGTGACCCAGTTCTAGCTGGCATAGCTCAGTAGATTGAGCATGGGCCTATGAATCAGAGGGTTGCTGGTTCAATTCCCAGTCTATGGCACATGCCTGAGTTGCAGGCCAGGTCCCCAGTGGAGAGCATGTGAGAGGCAACCACACACTGATGTTTCTATCCTTCTCTTTCTCCTTCCCTTCCCCTCTCTCTAAAAATAAATAAAATCTATAAAAAAAAGTGTGCTCCAAAGGTATTTAAAAATTGATAAATTCTTTCAGGCTAATCTTTAGTTTGTACATCTCTCAGGGTGTGCAAAATTGAGACTATGTAAAGAACACTCAGGTACTACTTCAGCCTTTATTAGTATCTTCTAAACTCAGTCTCAGTGGCTCCTTTAGATAATTTGTCTCTCAATCAATTAAACTGTTTTTTTTTTCTCATTGAATGTGACCAGATTTAGGGCTAAGCAAAGGATGTAATGAGAATATTGAATGTGTGTGGGACAATGATGTTTTCCATGCCAGTAGTAAAACTTATGTGAGGTTTGATAGGAAGTGAGATTGCCTTTTTTTTTAAGATTTTGCTTATTTTTAGAGAGAGGAGAAAGGAGGGAGAAAGAGAGAGAAACATCAATGTGTGGTTGCCTCTCACACACCCAGTATTAGGGACCTGGCCCACAACCCGGGCTTGTTCCCTGACTGGGAATTGAACTAATGACCCTTTGGTTCACAGGCCAGCATTCAGTCCACTGACTCATACCAGCCAAGGCAGAAGCAAGATTTCAAAGGCATGCAATTCTTTAGGGTTTTTGCATGCAGATACCCAATTGCTCCAGAATTACTTGTTGAAAAGTATTTGCTTCATTGTTTTGCTTTTGTTGCTTTGTCAAAGATTATTGACTATGTTACATAGGTCTGTTTCAGGGCTTTTGTTTCATTTATCTATTTGTTGATTCTTTTGCCAATACAATTCTCTCTCAATCACTGTATGTTTATAGCAAACCTTGAAGTCCAATGTCAGTTCTCCAACTTTATTCTTTTCCTTTAATATTGTGTTTGCTACTTTTTTCTCCACATAAACTGAACATCAGTTTGTAATATTCACAAATAATTTGCTGGTGTTTTTATTGGAATTTTATTAAATTTATAGATCGGTTTGGGAAAAATACAATATTATCAATATAATACTGTCTTCCTACCTATGAACATACAATATTTTCCCATTTGCTTATTATTTTAATATATTTTCTCAGAGTTTTATAGTTTTTCTCATATTGCTACTCTACATATTTTTAAAAATTTCTACCCAAACATTTATTTTTTAGTTGGTAATGTTAACTATATTATGTCTTTAAATTCAAATTCCACTTCTTCATTGTTGCTATATAAGAAAAAGATCGGCTTTTGTATATTAACTTTTTATCCTGTAACATTGTTAAAATTGCTCATTACTTCTAGGTTTTCCTTATGATAAATGTAGGCCTATGTTCACACGAAGTCTTGTACACAAAAATTCATAGGTGCTTTATTCATAATAATATCTGAAATTCATAACACCTGAAAACAGAAACCAACTCAAGTATACATCAGCAATGACTATAGACAAATTTAGGCATATCCACATAATACAATACAACTCAGCATTTTAAAGGAATAAACTGATACATGGATGGACCTTAAGTAATTATGCTTAGTGAAAAAAGCATATGCCAGAAGAAAAGAAGCATATGTTCTGATTACATCTATGTAAACTTGTAAAAATATTAACCTAACAAACAGAAGCTGTCATTGCTGGGGAGAGGTGGGATGGGTTTCAAGGAAGGACAATAGGTATATCTTTCATAGACAACTGAGGAGATTTGAGAAGATAAAAGGTATGTTACTTACCTTTTATTATGACAATTGTTTCACCATTGGATACATATGGCAAAACATATTAAACTGTGCAATTTAAATGTGTTTACTTTGTTGTATGTGAGACATTAATAAAGTTGTCAAAATGCATTTTTAAAAATCCCTAATGACTGCCATTCTTACTCATATTATAAGCCAAAGGTATTAGTGTTACTTGGGTATTCTATATGTTGGGTGCATGAAATATCCTTGAACTTTCTGTCCTACTTTTTTTCCTTTGCATATCATTCTCAAACTATACTGGCTTCCTCATTTCTGGAGAGCATTATGTTAAGTGAAATAAGTCATTTCATTCAGACTTTAAGAACAGTAAAAACCTCAATGCTTTTGCTTTCTTATTTCTTCACCATACAATGCTCTTTTATCAAAGATTGCCTTGTTAAACACTTTGTTGTCTTCAAATGTCCACTCACATATCATCTGCAACCCTAAATATTCTGGTGAATATACCTTCTACTACATATACAGTAGCTGCCTCATTCCCCTTCCTTTGTCCCCCCTTTAGCACTTATCTCTAACCTATATTTATGCTTAAAACTTTGGATTTCTAAGGTAGTCAGTCCATTGGGCTAAAATGCATTGAGTCTACTGTAACTAATTTTTCCCACACTTTAAAAACAAAACTTGGACAAAATGCAAAGACAATTACCTAACAAGTTAGAAAATCAGACAACTTGAAACAAGGAGTCAAAATTTAAAGATGTGACCTATATCATGTCAATTCTCTAAAAAAAACTTCCCCTCTGTTCTTTCCTTCCATTGATTAGAGGGCAAGCACACAACAGGGATAGAGCAGGTTATACAAGCAATAAAAGAAAAGAAGAGGGGGAGGGAGGGAAAGAAGGAGGGAGGAGAGTATGGGGGAAGGAAAACAGGAAGAAGCAAGAAAGGACTGGATCTCTGGATTATGTTTGAAATCTCCATTTTTCCCTCCCTTCCTTCTATATTACTAATTACATCAAATGAAAATGGTCTAAACATATTCATGCATGATGGAGATAGTGAGATCAGATAAAAGAGCAATATCCAAGTACAGGTTGTGTACAAAAACCCACTTTAAATATAAATTCAGCCCTGGCTGGTATGGCTCAGTGGATTGAGGGCTGGACTGTGAACCAAAGGATTTCCAGTTCAATTCCCAATCAGGAGAGTGCATGTCTGGGTTGCAGTCCAGGTCCCCAGTAGGGGCCTGAGAGAAACAACCACACGTTGATGTTTCTCACCTTCTCTTTCTCCCTCCCATCCTTTCTCTAAAAATAAATAAATAAAATCTTTAAAAATATATAAACTAATAGATAAGTTAAAATATTAGTCATGCAAATAGTATTTTAAAAACTGAAGTGATATTATCATAGTCATAGTAGAATTCAGGATAAGGAACATTGTCAAAAATAAAGATAGGTGTTACATAATGATGAAAGAATCAATTATTTAAGAAGACATAACTATACTAAACGTTCCATGCATATCACTGTGGAGCTCCAAACTACACAAAGGAGAACCAATAGAACTGAAAGAAAATACAGCCAAATCCACAGATATATTTTAAAAATTCAAGATTCCTTTTCCAGTATCCAATAGAATAAGTACAGAGGAAATGAACAATCAAAAGGTTTAGGATGCAACTGAAAAATGAATTAGGCTAATGTTTATAGCATTAAATACTACTGTAAAAGTCTATATAAGTGTATATTACTTACTTTATTGGTCATCTTTTATTTTTATCATTTACAATTCCCACTAACACAAGTAGTCTCTTATTTAGTTTATGATCACATCTTTTATGACCAGGTAGGTCCCTGGTATCTAATGGATGCTTATTAATATTTATTAAGTGAATAAATAAATGCAAAAATAATGCCATCACCTTATTTTACATATCTCAGGAACAACAGTTCTGATTTGTTGAAATTTCCACAAGTTTGAAAGATACCTAATGTTTACAACAACAATGTGAATAACTCACGTTACAATTAATATTCATTCACAAGGGAGTTCCTAAAGCACCCCCATCTCATCAGCTATGAAGTGAGAATGATATGGCTGACCACAGATTTTTCTCTTTTGCCCACCTCTCATCAGCTTTTCCTTACAGTCAGAGAATACAAATTAACCAAACCTTGATTATTATCTGGATCATCTTCTTTTAAATTCCTTCAGTTAAAAAATAAATTATTATTTTACCTACTAGTTTGTAGGAGTTCTCTATATTTTCTCTGGCAGATATGTAAAGTGAGAATATTTACTCCTGGGGGATGGACTGTCTTCTCATTTTCTTAAAAGTGTGTTTCACTAAATAGAAGTTCTTTCTTTTAATTAATTGTAAGTGATTAATTATCATTACCTCAGGTTTAATCTTTTTATGTCCTTGGTTATCCAAGGTGACGAACATGTTATTATAATTTTCTTCTACATTTTTTTCTTTTACATGTAATACTTAGGTAATGATCCAAATGAAATCAATTTATGATAAAGCTCAAAAGCCATTATTTTATATATAAATTGCACCATTTATTGAAAAAATTCTGTTGAATTCTGTCATTGTCATTTTGTCTATTCTGTACTGGTTTGCAACCTCAGGGAATTTCCTGGGAATATTGGGAACTGGCCTCTGTGTGCAAATGACAAGGACCAATAGAAGAAAGAGGCAGACCACTTCAGAATGATGGGTGGCAGGGAACATATGTGAGGTTTGTCTTGGGGCCACAAGACCAGTATATCTCCACACCAGCTTGCAAGAATCTTAAGTTTATATAGAGTCCTTCACTAGGTCCAGTCACATGTACTGTCCTGATGGTCTTAATAATACATCTCTCACCCAAGGACACCTCCTTGAAAATGAGGAGGTGTAGGAATCCCACTGGAGGTGTAGGAATTCCTCCCACTGTAGGAATGGTGGGCAGACCATACATTCTAAGAACAATGGTGGGCAGACCATACATTCTAAGGACAGAGGTTCTGATTGTGTGGGTCCAGCTTGTGGTTCACTGGAGGTCATGACCTCACAATTACCTCCTCCAACATTGTGTCAATACCACACTGCTGTATAAAAGTTGCTTTAGAATTAGTCCTAAGACCTAGTGGTGTAGTCTAATGTCTTCCTTGTCTTGCCTATTGTAGGCCTCTTGCATTTTCACATGAAGTATACAATGAACTTGTCGATTTCCACAACAAAACCTACTAGTATGTGAGTAAAATTGTGCTGTCAATATGCTCCTTTGGGAAGAATTGTTATCTTAACAACATAGAATTCTCTAATCAATGAACATGGTCTATAGGTCTTTTGAAATTTTCTGCAATTGTTTGAAATTTTTAGTTTAGATATTTTAATGAATTTTATATTTATTTTTACATTTTTGATGTTCCTAATTAAACATCTTGATTGTTTGAGGTAAATGGTATTCTAAATTTACACAAATTATTTTTTCAAGTATGTGGAGATTCAGTTTCTTTTTTACTTTTACCTGGCTTACTTTTTAAATTCACTTATCTTTATATTAATATTTATAAATTTCTTCATAAACAATCATACAATTTGTAAATAACGTCTTTACACTATCTTTTCAAGTTTTTATACTTTTCTCTTTTCTTCCCTATATTACACTATCTTGGACATCTAATACAATTTTGAATAGAAGTATTCACGGGTACATTCTGACCTTTACTTGTCAGTGAGTGAAAATGTCCAATATCTTTTCATTCTTTCAGTGCTAGTTATAATAGCATATTATGTGTGTGTGTGTGTGTGTGTGTGTGTGTGTGTTATATAAAATCTGTCAACTCAAGGTAGTACCCCCCATTTCTATTTTACTCTGAGATTTTAGCATAAAAATATGTTTTATCTGTTGAAGTGATCATGTAGTTTTTCCTCCATGCCACTGGGAAGTATATCTATGACTTTTGAAAAATGTATATTCTGTGATAAACTCTACTTGGTTATGATATTATATTTTGTGTATTCTGTGCTTTACCTGATATTTTTATTATGTTTGTACCTACACTCACATGGTACATTGACCATTGTTAACTGTTTCTCACTGTGTGATTGGTTACATGTCAACACATGAAACTGGTAAAGAAATGTTTTATTCTTCAAGACACTGTTATTACATTGGTCTTTGTGTTGTTGTTAAATACTTAAAATAAATCACAAATTTGACTTTCTGACCTGGAGTTTACTTTGAGGATTTAAAAAAAAAATTGTGCAGTAAATTTTGTTGACAGATAAAGAACTATACAGCTTTTCCCTTTCCTTTTATTTTATGAAAACTAGTATCTTTCAAATAATTTGTCCATTTCCCCTAAGTTATCTATTTTACTGGAAAAAGAAAAAAAAAGTTGTTTATCGTATGTACTTAGTATCTTTTCATTGTTGGTGATATCTTTACCAATATTCCCTATCTTCATTATTAATATAAATTTTGTATTTTAATATTTATTCTTGATAGTGTCTAGTTAAATTTTGTTAAACCTACTATGATTGCCACTCGATCCAAAAAATTACTCTTTTTCTCAAATTTAAATACCCTACATCAAAATTAGTATAATATTTCTGGATTTTACTTTGCTTTGTATATCATTTCAGGTCATCATGAAAGTTAAAGGGTTTTTTTTCCCTTTTATTTATTTATTTAATTATTTATTTTATTTTAATCATTGTTCAAATTCAGTTTTCTCCTTTTTACTCCCAATCCAGTCCCCCCTCCCACCCCTCCCCACTTCCCTCCCATTACCACCCTCCCCTTAGTTTATGACCATGTGTCCTTTAAGTTTGTTCCTGTGAACCCGTCCCACTGTCCCCTTAAATTCCCTCTACTCTCTTCTGTGGGCACTGTCAGCCTGGCCTCTATTTCAGTGTCTTTGGTTATATTTTGCTTGTTTCTTTGTTTTGTTATTTAGGTAACTGTTAAAGGTGAGATCATATGGTATTTGTCTTTCACTGCCTGGCTTGTTTCAGCTTAGCATAATGTTTTCCAGCTCCATCCACGCTGTTGCAAAGGGTAGGAGCTCCTTCTTTCTTTCTGCTGCATAGAATTCCATTGTGTAAATGTACCATAGTTTTTTGATCCATTCATTTACTGATGGGCATCTTGGTTGCTTCCAGCATCCAGCTATTGTAAATTGTGCTGCTATGAACATTGGGATGCATAGGTTCTTTTGAATTGGTGTTTTAGTATTCTTAGGATAGAGTCCCAGCAGTGGAATTGCAGGGGCAAAAGGCAGATCCATTTTTAGTTTTCTGAGGAAGTTCCATACTGCTTTCCATAGTGGTTGTACCAGTCTGTAGTCCCACCAACAGTGCACTAGGGACCCCTTTTTCTCCACAACCTCTCCAACACTTGTTGTTTGTTGCCTTGTTTATGATGGCCATTCTGTCTGGTGTGAAGTGGTATCTCATTGTGGTTTTAATTTGCATCTCTCTGATAGCTAGCGATATTGCACATTGTTTCATATGTCTTTGGATTTTCTGTATGTCCTCCTTGGAGAAGTGTCTGTTCAAGCCCTTTGCCCAATTTTTAATTGGATTCCTTGGATTTAATTTAATTTAATTTAATTTAATTTAATTGGATTCTTCTTAGAGTGCAGTCTTGTAAGTTCTTCATATATTTTGGAGATTAAACCCTTGTCTGAGGTATCATTGGCAAATATGTTTTCCCATACAGTTGGTTCTCTTTTAATTTTGATACTGTTTTTCTTTAGCTGTGCAGAAGCTTTTTAATTTTGATGAGGTCCCATTTGTTTATTCTTTCCTTTATGTCCCTTGCTCTAGGGGACAAGTCAGTAAAAAAGTTTCTTTGTGAAATATCTGAGATTTTCCTACCTATGTTCTCCTCTAGGACTTTAATGGTGTCACGTTTTATATTTAAGTCTTTTATCCACCTTGAATTTATTTTTATATATGGTGTAAGTTGGTGCTCAAGTTTCATTTTTTTTGCACGTGGCTGTCCAGTTCTCCCAACACCATTTGTTGAAGAGGCTATTTTTACTCCATTTTATGTTGCTGCCTCCTTTGTCAAATATTAATTTACCATAGAGACTTGGGCTTATTTCTGGGCTCTCTGTTCTGTTCCATTGGTCTGTGTGCCTGTTTTTATGCCAGTACCCGGCTGTTTTGATTACAGTGCCCTTGTAGTATAGTTTAGTGTCAGGTATTGTGATCCCTCCTACTTTGCTATTCTTTCTCAAAATTGCACCAGCTATTCAGGGTCGTTTATAATTCCATATAAATTTTTGAAGTGTTTGTTCTATGTCTGTGAAATATGTCATTGGTACTTTAATAGGAATTGCATTGAATGTGTAAATTGCTTTGGGTAGTATGGACATTTTGATGATATTAATTCTTCCAATACATGAACACGGTATATATTTCCATTTGTTTGTGTCTTCCTTGATTTCTTTCTTCAGTGTTGTGTAGTTTTCTGAATACAGGTCTTTTACCTCTTTGGTTAGGTTTATTCCTAGATATTTTATTTTTCTCTTTGCTATTTCAAATGGGATTTTTTCCTTGATCTCTGTTTCTGCTGTTTCATTGTTGGTGTATAGAAATGCCTTTGATTTCTGGATATTGACTTTGTATCCTGCTGTTTTGCCAAATTCATTTATTAGGTCAAGCAGTTTTTTGGTAGAGTCTATAGGATTTTCTATGTATACTATCATGTCATTTGCAAACAGTGACAGTTTTGTTTCCTCCTTTCCAATTTGGATGCCTTTTATTTCTTTTTCTTGTCTGATTGCTGTAGCTAAAACTTCCAGTACTATATTGAATAGAAGTGGTGAAAGTGGACAGCCTTGTCTCGTTCCTGATCTTAGTGGAAAAGATTTTAATTTTGCCCATTGAGTATGATGCTGGCTGTAGGTCTCTCATATATGGCCTTTATTATGTTGACGAATGCTCCCTCTATTCCCACTTTGCTGAGTGTTTTTATCATGAATGGGTGCTGTACCTTATCAAATGCTTTTTCTGCATCAATTGATATGATCATGTGGTTTTTGTCTTTGCTTTTGTTTATGTGATGTATTACATTTACTGACTTGCGAATATTGAACCATCCTTGCATCCCTGGAATGAATCCTACTTGGTCATGGTGTATGATCTTTTTAATGTATTGTTGGATGCGGTTTGCCAGTATTTTGTTGAGGATTTTAGCGTCAATGTACATCAGTGATATTGGCCTGAAGTTTTCTTTCTTTGTTGTGTCTTTATTTGGTTTTGGAATTAGGATGATGTTTACCTCATAAAAAAGAGTTTGGGAGACTCCCATCTTTTTGGATTTTTTGGAATAGTCTGTGAAGGATAGGGGTTAGCTCTTCCTTAAATGCTTTGTAGAATTCTCCTGTGAAACCATCTGGTCCAGGGCTTTTGTGTGTTGGGAGTTTTTTTATTACTGCTTCAATTTCTTTAGTTGTTATTGGTCTGTTCAGGCTTTCTGCTTCTTTTTCATTAAGTTTTGGAAGATTATATTTTTCTAGACAGTTGTCCAATTTCATCTAGGTTTTCAAATTTTTTGGCATACAGTTCTTTGTAGTAATTTCTTACAATCCTTTGTATTTCTGTGGTATCTGTTGTAATCTCTCCTCTTTCATTTCTGATTGTGTTTAATTGGGTCTTCTCTCTTTTTTTTCTTGATGAGTCTGTTTCAAGGTTTGTCGATTTTGTTTATCTTTTCAAAGAACCAGCTCTTGGATTCATTGATCCTTAGAATTGTGCTTTTAGTCTCTATGTCATTTAATTCTGCTCTGATCTTGGTTATTTCCTTCCTTCTGCTTGCTCTGGGCTGTCTTTGTTGTTGTTCCTCGAGTTCTTGTAGACGTAGGGTTAGGTTGTTTGTTTGGAAAGTTTCTAACCTTTTTAGGTGGGCCTGTGAACTTCCCTCACAGGACTGCTTTGGCTGTGTCCCATAAGTTTTGGGTTGTTGTGAGTTCGTTTTCATTTGTTTCCAGGAACCTTTTGATTTCTTCCCTAATATCATTCTTGACCCATTCCTTGTTTAATAGCATGCTATTTAATCTCCATGATTCTGAGTGTTTTTGGTTTTTTTCCTTGGGGTTGGTTTCTAGCTTCAGTCCCTTGTGGTCTGAGAAAATGCTTGGTATGATTTCAATTTTCTTGAAATTCTTGAGGCTTGTTTTTTGTCCTATCATGTGGTCTATCTTTGAAAATGTTCCGTGTACATTTGAAAATAATGTGTATTTAGCTTCTTTTGGATGGAGGGCTTTGTATATATCAGTAAAGCCCATTTCATCAAGGGTATTGTTCAATGCCACAATATCTTTGTTGATATTTTGTTTGGAAGATCTGTCCATTTTTTATAGTGGGGTGTTAAAATCTCCCATTATAATTGTGTTGCTGTACATATCTTTCTTGAAGTCCTCTAAGATTTTCTTTATGTATTTGGGTGCTCCTATGTTAGGTGCATATATATTTACAATATTTATGTCTTCTTGATGGATTCTTCCCTTGAGTATTATGAAGTGACCTTCTGGGTCTCTCTTTATGGACCTTTTTTGGAAGTCTATTTTGTCTGATATGAGTATTGCTACCCCAGCTTTTTTTTCCTGTCCATTTGCATGGAAGATTTGTTTCCAGCCCTTCACTTTCGGCCTGTGTAGGTCTTTTATCCTGAGGTGGGTCTTTTGTAGGCAGCATATGTGTGGGTCATTTTTTTCTTATCCGATCAGCTATTCTATGTCTTTTGATTGGAGTATTTAATCCATTTACATTTAAGGTTATTATTGATAGGTACTTATTCATTGTCTTTTATGTACATGTGTTGCTCTCTCTCTCTTTTCCTTCCCTACCTTAAAGCATTCCTTTTAGAATCTCTTGCAGAGCTGGTTTGGTCGAGGTGTATTCTTTTACACTTCTTTTGTCTGGGAAGCTTCTTATTTGGCCTTTTATCTTGATCCAGAGCCTTGATGGATATAGTAGCCTTGGTTGCAGACCTCTGGTTCTCATTACCTGGAGTATTTCTTGCCATTCTCTTCTGGCTTGAAGTGTTTCCATTGAGAAGTCAGCTGTTAGCCTTATTGGGGCTCCCTTGTATGTTACTTCCTTCTTCTCCCTTGCTGCCTTTAAGATTCTCTCTTTGTCTTGAAATTTTGCCATTTTAGTTATGATGTGTCTTGAGGTGGGCCTCTTTGGGTTCCTCTTGATTGGGACTCTCTGTGTTTCCTGGATTTGTGTGACTTTTTCTCTCATCAAATTAGGGAAGTTCTCCTTCATTACTTGTTCAACTAGGTTTTCGATCCTTTGCTCTTCTTCTTCTCCTTCTGGTATCCCTATTATACGGATATTATTACATTTCATATTGTCTTGCATTTCTCTTAATCCCTCTTCATTCTTTCTGAGCCTCCTTTCCTTTTCTTGCTCTTTCTGGATGTTGTTTTCTACTTTGTCTTCCAGCTCACTAATCCGATTTTCTGCTTCATTGATCCTGCTTTTCATTCCTTATACTGTGTTCTTCAGTTCAGAAATTGTATTCTTCATTTTCTCTTGACCTTTGTTGAGAGTTTCTATTTTCTTTTTCATTTTTATATAGTTTGCAGTGAGATTGATGTAGTTTCCCTCTAATTTCTGAAAGCTCATTGTGAGTTCATTGAACTTCCTGGTAATCATTGTTTTGAACTCACTATCTGATAGTTGAGTTGCCTCTATTTCATTTAGCATTTTTCCTGAGGCTTCCTCATTTCCCTTCAATTGGAGGTTGTTTCTTTGTTTTCTCATTGTTCATGGGTTTCCTCTTTTTTTCTTCTTGTTTGTTAATTTGATCTGTTCTGATCCCCTGTAATTATGGTGTGAACTTCTGTGGTAGAATATTTGTGAGATTCAGCGGTGCAATCTCCTTTGTGTATCCTGGTGTTCACAGCTTCCCTCTACTCTTTTTTGTGATCAGTTGGAAGAGTAAGGCAAAATGGTTTAAGACAGCAAGACAGTATACTATGATATTTACATTAGCAGCCAGTAGAGAAGAGATGGGTTATCCTTTGGCTCCTTATAGTGTTAACCGTGATCCTCCACCCCACTATCCACGTTTTAGAAAGGATGGAAAGAAGGTAAGACTCTTATTGGGGACCAGAGGATTGTTAGTTGGATCTAGAAAGCTGTGAGGCTGTGGGAGGTCAGATTCTAAGGTAGGGTTGGATTAAAGATTAGTATATAGGAGTAGTGTGTAAAAGAATAGAGACAACCCCCACAATAGTATAGTTCAGAAAATTGCAAAGTGGGCTGAGATCAGGTAGGGGTATTGAGAAGTATTTACAATTGTATAGACTAGGTCTTACTAGCAGTAATATTAAAGTGACAGTCTTGTGGCAGAATCGATGAGGTCTAGATAACAAGAATAAAGAGTATAGAACCTTTAGAGGTGTATTAAGGGAACACAGGTGAAGGATAGTAACATATCAACACCTTGTGACTGAGATACCAGGGGGAACCTATCAAATGACAGCATAACCAGCCAAGCAAAGAAGATTATACAGAAAGAAAAAGAATACCAAAATATTATTAAAATAAAAAATGTCGTAAAAGTGAGAAAAAGATAATACAAATTTACAGTAACTTGCAAGATTAAAAAAAAAGGAAAGAAAAGCAGAAGATATAGTGAAGGAGAGATAAATTTGGAGTGGAAAGAATAATATTTGAATGAATGGAAGAGAAATATAAGGGATTGTGAGATAAAAATAATAAGAATTGAAAAATAAAATGTCACATAAAACACAAGATAAAATCAATCAACCAACAACGGCCACAAACACAAAACAAAACCAAACAAAACCAAACCAAACAAAAGCAAACCAAACAAAACAAAAAACAAAAATAAATAAATTAAAAATAAAAAAAATAAAATAAAATAAAAGAACCTCTTGTTGGTTTCTAACTGGCCAGACCAGTTTTTCTGATCTTGCTGGCTTCAGCTGGCTGAGGGATCTTTGAAATGCTTCTCTCTCTCCCAGCCAGATCTCAGCAAGTCTATCAGGTACGCTGGGCGCTCCCAAGCACACTGGCTCTCTGGATCTCACTTCCACGTTCTTCCGGACTCCAGGGTCCTGCAGGGTTCCAGCTCTATGATCTCAGGAGGCACCCGCGACGTTTTGGGATTCACTGTGCCCTCCTTGAGAATCGTAAAAGGGCGTGCCCCTCCCCCAAACTTTTGAGATTCGGGGTCTAGGATCACCCTAAGTGCCTCGCCACGACCCTTCTGGGTTCACAGCGTGAGCGAGTCAGTCTTTCCGATGGTGCTCGAGCCGAGCCCTTTCTGGCTCCGTTTCCCCGCCGAACCACACTCTGACCGGGTGTTGTCACCTTTCCCAGCTCCCCCAGTCGGGCTGGCTGGAAATTTCTGAGCCACCACTGTAAGAACGCACCAAGCGCCACGTCCCTCCCGGGATCACAGCACACGATTCAGGCCTCCCTGTGGGGCACTAGCCAAGCTCAGCCCGGCTCTGTGCTCTCCACCGATCTGCACTTCCACCGGCCTAGGGATTCGGGCGCTCTTCTAAGCTGCCCCTAGTCCTGTTGGCTAGAGGCCCTCACTTCTCCCTGGTCTCTGGGCGGGTGTTCATAGTCCCTGGGTGATTTTTTCCCAGTCCAACTGGCCAATCTGTTCCTTCTAGCAACACGTTCTCCCCTGGAGTTGCTCACCCCCCGTATTCGGGGGAGGGAGCAGCAACTCCCCTCTCCCGGGAGCCCTGAGGCAGACCTGGGAGCACTGGGCCTAGGGACTGCACACCCCTAGACCCCGTGCTGATCCCTGGGCCCCTTTTGTCCTGAAGCAGTCTCCTTACCATCTGGTTTTTCAGTGATTGCAATAATTTTTGATGTCCTGCTTTCAAAAGTGATTCAGTAACCTAGTCCACTTGCTCTGTTTCTCCACCGATCCGCGAGTTTCCCTCCTCTCCACAGAAGCCGAGAAAAACGCTGCCTAGAGTAAAGCCACCATCTTCCATCCTCCTAGTTAAATTTTTTTATAAAATTCTCAAATTTTATAAAAATTTGAGTGGCCAGGTTTCTGCTTTGTTGATTTTTTCCAATTATGTCAGATATATATTTTAGTGATCTCTAATCTTACCATTTTTATTCCTTTCTTTGCATTTTGACTTAATTCATCTTTTCACTATCATCCTGAAATTGATATTACATCTTTAGATGGTCACCTCTTCTTATTTCTTAATAAATTAACTTATCCTAAAATTGTCTGTGGAGGTACTGCTTTTAGCTGAATCCCAACTACATAATACGCCATATCTTCATTATCATTGGGGTCTGGGGATCAAAAGAAACATCAACTGACTCTTTCTTTTTTTTTGTATTACACAGAAAATACTTCAAATCTATTTGAGAAAATATTAATAATTATATTTCACACATAACTTACTATTTACATCTCTAATATTATGTATTTTAAATATGCTTTATATGCAAAAAACTTTCATGCATTATCTGCATAGAAAAATTTTCCAACATCTAATATGTAAGTTAAACATATGTAAAATAGGTATAATACTAATACTATATTAATATGTAAACATTCATGAGCACATGCTACAAATCTAAAATCTGTAGCAAACATACCAAAATGGGAATAATAATAAAGGTAAAAATAATACATATGTTATGGTGACAGTTTAAAAAATGCAATCCATTCATTCAATAAATATTTACTAAGCTGCCATATTCCTTCCACAGTGCTAGTGACTGGACATACCAATATTAACAAAATAAATGTGCTACTTGCCCTGTTGTAGCTTGGAACAAATTAACTTAGTCCCCAAAGTTGAGCATTGAGCCAAAGGACACATAACACCACCATAACAATACATAATTGAAAAGAACCAAGGTGCCTCAGCTGTTTCTTTAAGGACAAGAACCTATACAAAACCTCAGAAAGAAAGTAAGAGTAGATGGGACTGAGTGATTGACTCTACAACCAAGGGGAATGCAAATGGTAGCCCTTTAGCAATCTAAAACTAATCATAATAAAGTTTAAAAGATTTCATGATGGAGGGTTATAGTAAAACTTTGTTATTCTTCCTCTCCTTGGCCTACTTAACACTTTTTTACTAGACTATTGATAAATAAGGATGAGTATGTGTTTGTTTTCTCCTCAAGAAGCTTTTCCTTAAAATCCGTAATATTTGCATTATTTTCTTTGTCCCACAGGCTTTGAACTGTAGGATTAATGATGTTATCTCCAAGAATAAGATAGCAGGCAGTTTAGAATGCTGAAAATAACAGAGTTCCAGATAATCATTCAGTTCGTAATTTCCCAAGTATTGATTGGCCTTCCTGATTGCATAGCATGTGTTTAGTTATTGGGAATCTGACAGATCTGAATTTCTATCTTACCTCTGCCATGCAACTCCTATATGATCTTGGACAGATTATTTGACCTCCTTGAGAAACACTTTTCTTCATTGATTAAATGAAGATAATAACAATACTTACTACTATTCAAAATATTAGATGATTCAAAATTGACATCTAGTAGTAAACAAGCCTCAATAAGTAGAGCAATCTAAATGTACAAAATGTAGGAAAGAAGAGATCAAAATGCTCAGATTTTTCGCTTGTGAAATGTTAAGCATAAAAGTTTATTATGAAGGGACACTAAGAAGAGACAGATTTCAGAAGGCAGAAAAGAAATCTAATTTGGACAAGTTGGTCTAAAGGGATATTTAGTTTATGATGAATGTGGAAAGATAAATCCAGGCTTAAGGAGTAAAATCTAGGTTAAAAGTATGTGTCATTGGGTGTTTGATTTTATCACTTCTTTAAATGCACAGACTCATAGTATCTGTGCATTGACTATTTCCCAGGCAAGGGAGTAATGTTTGAGTTTCAGAGATTGTGCACAACATTTGCCATGCCTTGTTATTAAGGACCTCTCTCTAATCAAAACAGTCCGTAATTCAAGGACTAGATACTTATTTCAGGTCCCTAGTATTAACTGTCTCTGTGGATTTGAAATATCAGACCATGTTTATTCTTATTCCCAGGACAGACCTAACCTGGCTGCAATCTCCAGAGAGTCTAGTGTCCCTGTAGCAGGTGACTGCAGGAGGAAACACATGCAAACCCTCATGTATCAGCAGAAGCCTTTGGTGGCAGACAAACTCAATCACCTCTGCCATTTTATGCTTAATCCTCAAGCCAGTTTGAAAAGTTCTCTCCAAAGTATACACTGTCTGGTAAGTACTCTTATATTCTCATCTATTTGTCTTTTACATTACTTTTATTTTTTGGCAATCAACCACTTAGAGCTTGATATTGAGCAGAGAAACACCTCAGAAGTCACTCCTCTAGGAAAAATTGTTCTCTTCAGTGACTATATGAATGAACTATTCACCATTCAGGGAATTAATCTTCAGCAGAATTTAAATTCTCCTAAGTTGTGATATTGTCCACTTCAGGTTATTATTTTCTAGTCAACACCATACAAAAAGAAAATGAATGTAGATACATACTGGAATGGGAAATAAAAATAGATTCTCTAAGAAAAAACATGGCCACAAGTACTTTTTTCAAGCTGACATCTGAAGATTCTAGTCTAAATGTGGTATGTATTGTTCTAAGTATGATAACCATGTAAATGTTTTGCCCTGTCAAAAGTGCTACATAAATCCAGAAACTTCAAAAACTGCTTTTCCTCCTGTGAAATTTCCAGATATATACATATTTTGTCAACTGAACATCTCTCTCTTTCATTGCAGGGCCCTCACTGCATCATGTCTATTATCAACACATCACAGGTTCAAGTCACCATATTCTCTTTGGTTGGGATGCCAGGGCTGGAATATGCACACATCTGGATCTCCATCCCCATCTGCAGCGTGTATGTTCTTGCTCTTCTGGGAAACTGTACCATCCTTTTTGTCATCAAGACAGAGCCCTCCTTGCATGAGCCCATGTACTATTTCCTGCCCATGTTGGCCCTGTCTGACTTGGGTTTGTCCTTATCCTCTCTGCCCACCATGTTGAGGATCTTCTTGTTCAATGCTCCTGGAATTTCTGCCAATGCCTGCTTTGCCCAGGAATTCTTCATCCATGGATTCACAGCACTGGAGTCCTCAGTGCTCCTGATCATGTCATTTGACCGCTTTCTAGCCATCCACAACCCCCTGAGATATAGCTCCATTCTCTCTACTGTCATAGTTGCCAAAATAGGAATAGCATTGTCCTTTAGGAGCATCCTCCTGGTTCTCCCCTTCCCCTTCACTTTGAGAAAGTTGCAATATTGCCAGAAAAGCCAGTTATCCCATTCTTACTGTCTCCACCGAGATGTTATGAAGTTGGCCTGCTCTGACAACAAAATTAATGTCATATATGGCTTTTTTGTAGAAATTTGTGTTATGGTAGACTTTATGCTCATTGCTGTCTCTTACTTCCTGATCCTCAAGGCTGTGCTGGGAATTGCATCCCAGAAGGAGCAGCTCAAGGCCCTCAATACTTGTGTTTCACACATCTGTGCCGTGATCATCTTCTATCTACCCATCATCACTCTTTCCATTGTCCATCGCTTTGCCCAGCATGTGCCTCCTCTCTTCAAAGTTTTCATGGGAAATGTTCTCTTACTTTTGCCTCCACTGATGAACCCAATTGTGTACTGCATAAAAACTAGACAGATTAGAGTAAGAGTTGTAGCAAAATTATGCCAGAAGCAGATATAAAAGTCATATGGAGTAAAAACCACTACTTTATATGGTTTTGGGTAAGGGATTAAGATGACAGAGTTTAGGACATTCCAATATTTGACACAAATAATGATGAATATATATTTTTTGACATCATCACTTTTGTTTTATTTAAGCTAGTTACTAAGCATGGGCACAAATGAGAAATGGATGTTTTTCTCACCCCACAGGTGGCCCAAATGCCAGATCTCATGTTCCTCCTACTCATAGCTGTGGGCTAAAGAAAGTAGCCCAGGCAGTCAGAGTGAAAATCAACATCTGTAAATCTGTGCTTTTGTAAACTCCACCTCTATTGTGAGAAATGTCTCATGATTTCAGGACAAATCTATACTGTCACAGCATTGCCGCTGGTACACAGTAGGAAGGGAAGGGGCATAACAGGCTGGCCAGTGGAAGGCACCCACCCTGGGCTCCACTGCAGTGGAAATCTTTTTAGAGCAGCAAACATCTCTTCTTTCTCTTGTTCATAGTTTTAGCCATGTGTTAATTCCCCCCTCAAAAAATAAGTAAAATGACTATACCAGTTTATCATCAAGCATCACTAACGATCAAATGGGGTAAGCATTGGGTATTAACAAACTTATTTTGTCCATTTGCATTTGTATATGAATTTTAACTCATAAAGCAATTGACCATTATAAAAATTATAAATAATTCATTAAAATGTTCTGGGCACTGCCATCACTTAACTATTTTTAAAGTAATTTTGAGCCATTAAATTGCATTGGTAGCACATTATCATTCCATCCACTCAACATGCTTTTCTAGCTGAGATGTCCCTCAATAAGTGCACATTGTCAGCATCATCTGTCTTCTGTCCTGCTCCTATATGTTCTATGTTACAATGCAATTACATTTGTTAAAATAAACTGTAATGAGGCTGTTAAATAGTCACATTTCCCTTCATTTCTGCAATATATATAACCCTAAAATAATGCACCTAAGTAGCATTTTTTGGATATATTGTTTCATATTTTATATTCTTTTAGAAAATTAAAACCAAAAGTAACTTTTTATACATAAATGGAGATTCCCTAAGCCAAGTGTGCTTGAAATGAAGTACACCTGTAAGAATTGTTTTTAAAATTAGGTAAACACTGAATATGCATATATTTGTTTATGAGTTCATTCACCAAATATTTATTGGCACCTGTTGTGTGCCAAGCACTGCTCTCAGGAGCTGGGAAGTCAGTAGTAAAAGTGCCAGAGCCCCTTCTTTTGTGGAGATTTTCATCCAGTGGGGCAGTCAGACTAAACAAGGAAATAAATGCTCAATATAAACTCAAGTAGCAAAAAATGTTATGAAGAAAAATAATACAGGAAAGAGGAACAGAGAATGCTGTTAGTGTATTTTAGACATTGTATTAGTTTTCTATTGCTACATAATGAACCACCACTAACTTAGTGGCTTAAAGCAACACAAATGTATTATCTCACATTATCCATGGACAAGAATCAAGGCCTGTGTTCACTGGGTTCTCTGCTTAAGTCTCACAAGGTTGCACTCAAAGAGTCATCCAGGGTGAGTCCTATTCAAAGCTGGAGATATTCTTCCAAACTCATGTGTTTGTTGGCAGATTCCATCCTTGCATGCATGGAACTGGTGGAAGCAGGACAATGTCTGTAACTACTTCTTCTCCTTTAAGGGCTACTCTGATTATGCCAGGCCCACCCAGGGTAATGTCCACTCAGCCAAGGGTTAGTAACCTAATTATGAGAGTTAGATCTCATTAAATCACAGGTTCCACCTGCACAAGGACAGTATACCAGGGAGTGAGTATCATGGGGTCCACCTCAGAATCGTACCTACTTCAGACAGAATGGGTCTGGGAAGGACTTTGCATGTTGGTTACTTTTGAGCAAAGACCTGGAAAAGAATCACAGAGTGAGCTCTAAAAGTTGAATGGCAGAAAATTTACAAGTACATAGAGGCTGGATTGTTTTTTTAAGATTTTATTTCTTCACTTTTAGAGAGGGGAGGGTAGGGAGAATGAGAGGAAAAGAAACATCCATGTGAGAGAGAAACATTGGTTGCCTCTCAAACGTGTCCCTTGAATATGTGTCCAGCCTAAGACCAAACCCACAACCCAGGCATGTTCCCTGACTGCGAATCTAATCAGCAACCTGTTGGGAATGGCCCTGCCTGGTATCAGAAGCTGTAACCCCCACCTAGGCTAAGGCTGAGGGAATGCCCTTGGACCCGTAAGCCAGCAAGGAGACAAAAGCTTATCTCCTTGGCAGGAGCACTGCTTCTGCTACTTCATTCACAACCAAACCCCACAACTTGGTCGGTTAGCCAAAGGCTGGTAAGATTCCCCAAGGGGGGAACGACCTAAGACAAGCACGATCACGTGGGAGGCCCCCAAAAAGAGGACTTTGGGGGCTACAGCAAAAGGGGGTGATCGACCCTTGCTCCTCAGCTTTGACATAGCCTGAGTCCTCATCGTCTGGGAGAAAATCTCCTAATCTCTTGGTTGGCTTAGTTCCCTTGCTCCACCTAAGCCTAAAACAATGACAGGGTGGTGCAACTCTGTGCTGAAAATGGCGGGTTCCCTGGGTGATCAGGCCTAAGAAAGAATATGTAAAATCCTGTGAAACCTGCTTTGTTTAGAATGCTCTCAGTTGAATGAGAAGGGTCCAAGGAGGAAGTTAGTTTTTTCTTTAAAGTCTTATAGCTCTTTGACCCTGACTCAAAATAGGCCCTCAGACTTCCTTGTTATCTATTGTTTGATCCTTACTTCCTAGCAATGAGTAATGAGCTTTTACCTGAATTCTTATTCAAACAAAACCAATAAAAAGCTTCTCCAGAGAACGGTGCACTTTCCCCACCAAGTGGTGTGCTCCCCATGTGAGGAGTGGCCCTGCTGTTCCTATTCCCCCACAGGACCTGGTTGTCTCTGTGTTTGTTTTTCTGGAGTTTTGACAAGCCATCCACAGCGTTCCATGATCACTGCTGGCTGGTGACCCATGCATCAGCAACCCTTCCCTTGATGGATTATTCTCAACCAATTGTGTCACACTAGTCAGGACTGGGACTGGCATTGTTGACTCACATTGTATTTCTATTTTTTAAATACATATTTTATTTAGTATGTTCTTACATTTATCATGTTTTCCCTCATTTAACCCTTCTGCCCTGCACAGGACCACCCACCTGGATGCCCCCCAACCTTAGTTCATATTCAAAGATCATACATGTAAATTCATTTGCTTCTCCATTTCCTATACTATTCTTAACCTCCCTCTGTCTATTGTCTACCTACCATTTATGCCACTTATTTCCTGTAACTTTCACCCCATTCTTCACTCCTTTGCCCCAACAATAACCCTCCATGTGATCTCCATTTCTGTGATTTGTTTCTGTTCTAGTTGTTTGCTTAGCTTGTTTTTACTTTTGTGTTTTTAGGTTCAGTTATTGATAGTTGTAAGTTTGTTGTCAGTTTATAGTTGATAGTTTTGATCTTCTTCTTTCTCTTAGATAAGTCCCTTTAACATTTCATATTATCAGGGCTTGCTGATGATGAACTCTAACTTGACTTTATCTAGGGAGTACTTTATCTGCCCTCCATTCTAGATGATAGCTTTGCTGGATAGAGTAATCTCAAATGTAGGTCTTTGCTTTTCATCTATTTGAATATTTCTTTCCAACCCCTTCTTGCCTGTAAGGTTTCTTTTGAGAAAGTGGCTGATAGTCTTATGGGAACTCCTTTGAAGGTGAACTGTCTCCTTCCCTCTTGCGGCTTTTAAGATTCTCTCCTTATCTTTAATCTTGGTTAATGTACTTCTGATGTGCCTTGGTGTGTGCTTCCTTTGGTCCAACAGCTGTGGGACTCTCTGAGCTTCTTGGACTTGCTGAAAATCTATTTCCTTTGCTAGTTTGGGGAAGTTCTCCTTCATTCTTTTCTCAAATAAGTTTTCAGTGTCTTGATTTTCAGACTCTTCTCCTTCTGGCACCCCTGTGATTGGGGAGTTGGAATGTTTAAAGCTACCCTGGAGGTCCCTCAGCCTCTCCTCATTATTTTGAAATCTCGTTTCTTTACCCTGTTGTGATTAAATGTTTATTTCTTCCTTCTGCTCCAAACTGTTCATCTGAGCCCCGTTTTCCTTCTGTCACTGTTGGTTCCTGGTACGTTTTTCTCTATTTTGCTTTTTATACCCTTCATTTTTTCCTCTATTTTGTGACCATACTCAACCAATTCTGTGAGCATCCTGATACTAGTGTTTTGAACTGTGCATCTGATAAACTGGCTATTCCTTTATTGCTCAGTTGTATTTTTTGAGGAGCTTTGATCTGGCCTTTCATTCGGGCCATTTTTATTTGTCATCTCAGGGTGCCTGTTACATAGTTAAGGGCAGAGCCTTAGGTATTCTACAGGGCAGGGCAACCCTGTCTCTGCCTTGTCATGCTGTTTGGAGGAGTGGCCTGAGAAAAAACAATGCCAGTTGTTAACCTCTCTGCCAGCTTTCACTCACTTCCACCACTACCCATAGGCAAATTGGGCCCTTCTGGGGCTGATTCCCAGGTGGGTGGTTTTGTGTATGTTTTAGGACCCTTTGGGTCTCACCAACTAACCCTCCTGTGAGGCTGGGAGTTTCTCCAGCTGCCTTAATCCCCCACAGGTTTTTTCATTGAACCTGTTTTCATTGACAGGTTTTGAGGCTTTATTTCCCGACATTGGAAGTCTGGGTTGCATGGTCTTCCCTGCTCCCCAGATGTTCCTCCCTGTTTGCCACAGGCAAATGTGGGACCACCCACTCCACCATCCACTGCCTTGACCTGCCCTGTCCTCCAGACTCAGCCTGCTGAAAGTCCTCTCTAACTTTCCTACCAGTCTGGATGAATATTTCTTGTTTAACTCCATGGTTGTCAGACTTCCATACAATTGGTTTTCTGTCATGTCTCATTGTTTTTAGTTTTTAAATGTGTTGTTGTCCTTCTTTTCTTGTGCAAGGAGGCACAGTGTATCTATCTACCTATCCCTCCCTATTGGCTTGAAGGCTCACATTACATTTTATTGTCAGCACTATGATAGATACTGAACAAAGGCTTCCTAGAAATGCTGAAAACAAGCAGTATGTGCATTCTTATTTTACAAATGAGAAAACTGAGCTTCCCTAATGTTTGCTAACACTCTCAAGTTCACACATTCAAAATGTCCTAAGCCCAGGATGTGAACTTAGGTCAGGGACAGAGGTGCAGAGCAAGTTCACGGAATCCAGACTGTGCTACCTCACAGTGGACACACTCAAGAGTACTCAGTGCTGTGTTTAATGCTCCACTGTCACCATTTTAAGATTCTTGATAATTTTATCTTAGACCTTGGGTTTTCAAGTGAGGTCCAACAGGACAATGGAGCATGCACATGAGCAGAAGGGATGTGCACAATGTGAGCACCTGCCATTCCTTGCAAAACCACTCACATTTAGGGAGCCCCGTGGCACAGAATTTCAGTGGATTCATGGTGGTGAGAGTTCAGTGGGACTCAACACAAGTACAACATAAGCATGTCCTGTGTATGACTAAGAAAACAGGGGTGCTGACAGCCCTGAGAGGCTACAACATTTTCATGTGAACCAAATATCTTTTGGGTATCTTTTCTTTTGGGAACCAGATGTCTTGAGCCACCCAAGTGGCTCAGAGAGGGACAGTGACCAGGAAGGGAGTGAGAGAGCACTGAAGAGTCTGCCTAGGAAATTGAGAATGTGTGAGAATCCTAAACTAATGACTCATCTCTAATGAGCCTCCTCATAAAGCAGCACATTATTCTAGTACAGCTTTTGGGAAATACTCCTCCTTGGAGACAGCTTAACCAAGTGCAGTCTGAAATCTGGGACCAGCCTTCTGTGGGGTGATGTACATCAATAGGAACGATGGCATGGGGTGTGTGGGGTCTCACTCTAGCAAATACCGCCTTGGCCGCCTCCATGGCTGCCTGAAATGCCCTGGGGAGAGCTATATTACAAAATGAGGTGTAGATGTATGTGAGATGTATTCTGGAGAAGGATGACATATTATACTTTTATTATTCATTTACAACTTACTGAAAAACTAAAATTTGCTTTTTAACATTCAGGGAACTAAGTCTAAAGGACCTTTTAAGCTCTGTACCTGGGTCCATGTAAGTTGAATTTGAGGACATATATGACCCTGAGTATTAATATCTGCATACATGCAAAATTTCCACACAATATTTTAGACTTACAAGGTAGTAGACATGATGAGACCAAAGTCGGGGTCTCAAAATATTGAAGTGGAACACAGGCAGTATTTAGGTTGCAGATGAAGCAAGCAGAACATTCTTTATGGTAAATACAAGGTATGTGAAAAGGTGCATTGGAAAATAGGATAGCAGTGTAGGGCAGAAGGACCTGGAAGAAATGTGAAGTAATTGATTATATACAAGAGAAATGAGTAAGTCTATTGCAATATATGAGAGGACAAAATAAAGCAAGGGAAGAACAAGGTAGTATAGTGAGCAATACCCTGGATTCTACTTTATAACTAATAGCAAATCTAGTGATCAAGAATTGTTGTAAAAGCACAACACATTTTTTAACTTTATATTTATTTACAGTATATCCATTAACACTTGGGAATAGTTATATTTTTTAAATTACACAAACACATTATCTTCAATAAAATTTTTTTTATGTCAACACTAAACATCAGACAGGCACTTTTATACTGAAATGTATGCATTATAATTTAAATATTACTTTTATTCCTTGTGTCTTTCTACTTGTAAACTAACATTGACCCTCTGGGGCTGATGATTCCCTCACTCATAACCAACACTTAGGACACAGAATTAGTGCCAGAGAGAGATAATCATCCATGTTCAGTGCTTACCTTTATTTATTTTATTTTAGTTTTCCATTATTTTAGATTCTTGTTACAAAAGATAGTTTATGTTCATTCAACAAATAACAATTAAGAACCAAATGACCCAGAGCCTCAAGGCATTTCAAATAGATATCAAATATGCCCTGCCACAAAAAAGTCTCTAAAACTAAAAATAGATATCACTAAGTGAGCCATAATGATTATGACTGGAATGTAAATGGCACAGTGGGCAAGGAGAGGGATGAAGGTGGTAATAATTGTCCCTTTGAGGCAAGGATTACAGTGTTGTCACTATTATAAATGACCTGTCCCACACTTCCTCCATTTTCTCTTTACTACATGGGGAAAAACCCACATAATCAATTTTCCTATTGCAATTCATCAACTTGTTTCTTGGGGAGCTATATCAAATGTCATGTCTTTAAAGCCAGAAAACACACTGGAGCTCGTGCCCCCTTCACACACCAAAATGAATAAGCAGAGACAGGGGTTGAACCTTTACCATAACAGTAAAGGTAAAAGGTAAAAGGTAAAGGTAAAGGTACCATAGCACTTTATTCAGATGGCTGGCGATCTGAAAAGATGGTGGGTTCATGCCCTAACAGACCATCTTACATTTTCTTTCAAGGACAGATGTTTACAACAGAAAAAGAAGTGCTATGAGGTGTTTTGAAATTCAGGGAAAATTAGATTTAAAAAATGTAGTATTCTTGCCCTGAGCAGTTAGCTGTTCCCAGGAGCGGGTGGTCTTCTGTCTCTCCCTGGAACAAAATGACCCAGATGCCTCCACTTGTTCCCCAGGCAATAATCTTTACCAGTGCCCCAGGAGCTCAGCTGTCTTTCCCAGGAGCCAGGATGGGCCTTACATTTAGTTTCTTAAAGAAAAGCTTAGCATATGCATTACTTACTAGACTAATAACTATTTGCCTTAAAGTAAAATTCTCCAACTCTTGAGTCCCCTATCACCTTTATCATATCCTGAGGGCTATGCTGCAATCTGAGTGTGAATTTTAAGGCCCCCTTGAGAGTAATTGTGGAAATCATTATGTTTAGCACCCCAAACAATAAATGCAATCAATGCCATATAAATTTTAACTCTGGTTCTGCTATAACTTTTAAATCCCTTTTATCTAGTTAATTCATAAAATCTTAGATTTAGACAGCTAAAAATAGGTGTCTCCTTGCTGCTCTTGTCCAGATATTCTGCTGCAAGATGACAATAAAGTAAGCAGGAATGAAAGGGCTTAATTTAATTTTAAAAATAAAAAGAAAGGAGATTTGACCTGAGGTGGTGAATGCAGCATGCAATTTACAGAGGATGTCTTATAGAGCTGTACACCTGAGACCTGTATAATTTTATTAACTTATATCACCTAAATACATTTAATTAAAAATAAAAGAGGAAAAAAATGAAAGCAAAGAAAAAAGGCAAGTTTATTTTATTTCCCCTTGTCACTTTGTGACTTGTTAAACTTTTTTTCAAATGAAGCTGGAAATAAACCAGAACTTTCAACAATTGTTTTTTCTACCAAACTTAAAAATATTCATGTTTTACTAATTCAGGAATCTGTTTTATTGCAGGGCCCTCAGTGTATCGTGTCTATTAGCAACATATCACATGTTGAAATAACCACCTCTTTTTTGGTTGGAATTCCCGGGCTGGAATATGCACATGTCTGGATCTCCATCCCCATCTGCAGTGTGTATGTTCTTCCTCTTCTGGGACACTGTACCATCCTTTTTGTCATCAAGACAGAGCCCTCCTTGCATGAGCCCATGTACTATTTCCTGTCCGTGTTGGCCCTGTCTGACTTGGGTTTGTCCTTATCTTCTCCGCCCACCATGTTGAGGATCTTTTTGTTCAATGCTCCTGGAATTTCTGCCAATCCCTGCTTTGCCCAGGAATTCTTCATCCATGGACTCATGCTACTGGAGTCCTCAGTGCTCCTGATCATGTTGTTGGACCACTTTCTACCCATCCACAACCCCTAGAGATATAGCTTCATTCTCACTACTGTCAGAGTTGGCCAAATAGGAATGGTGTTCTTTTTCAAAAGCTTCCTCCTGTTTCTTCCCCTACCATTCATTTTCAGAAGGTTGAAATATTGCCAGAAAAGCCAATTATCCCATTCTTACTGTCTCCACCGAGATGTTATGAAGTTGGCCTGCTCTGACAAAAAAAAAATGATGTCATCTATGGCTTTTTTGTAGCACTTTGTAGTATGGTAGACTTTATGCTCATAGCTGTTTCTTACTTCCTGATCCTCAAGACTGTGCTGGGAATTGCATCCCAGAAGGAGCAGCTCAAGGCCCTCAATACTTGTGTTTCACACATCTGTGCAGTGATCATCTTCTATCTGCCAAACCTCAAGCTTACCACTGTCCATCATTTTGCCCAACATGTCTCTCCTCTTTTCAAAGTTCTCATGGCAAATGTTCTCTTACTTGTGCCTCCAGTGATGATCCCAGTTGTGTACTATGTAAAAACTAGACAGATTAGAGTAAGAGTTGTAGCAAAATTGTGCCAAAAGTAGATATAACAGTCAGACAGAGTAAAACCCACATTGGAGGAATGTTTTGGGTAAGAGATTTTAGGTGAGTTTAGGAAAACCTAGTATTTGACAAAATAATGATGAATATATTTTTGTTAATATCATCAGATTTACTTCATTTAAACTAGTTACTGAGAATGGGCATAAAACCTGAAACAGGGAGTCCATTTCCTGGTGTCTCTATTTCAATTAACATAAAATAAAATAAATGCCTTTTCATATCATCTCTGATAAAAGCAACAAATTCTAATCAAAACAGACAAATGGTAATGTTTATCCTTCTGACAAAAATTGATTCCTTATCTCCATATTCAACCTATTTATACTAAGTTCTTTTGATTCTAGACTCAAATTATATCTTTATATTTTCTTCTCTCTATTTCTGTTTTAATCATCCTAATAGTTACCAGCATTCCTTTGTTAAATATTTCAGTAATCCCTTTGATTTCTAAGTGTCTATTCCTGCAGCATTGTGATTATCTACACAAGTGAGAGTGATCTTTTTAAAAGACAATGTGAATGATGTAAATATCAACTCTTATTTCTTTGAAATAAAATTATAGCAATAAAGTATATACTATAAGGCTATAGATGACCTTGACCTACCTCTCCAACAATATCACAAATCAAACTTCAGCCCCATTGGCCTTCTGAAAATTTGTTACATTTACTAATTTTGCACACCTGACCCCTTTTCTTAGAATGTTCTTTCCTTCAATTGTACATAACTCCTTTCTATCACTTCTTTTAAGTTTCAACCTAATTTTATTATAGATTATCTAATCCCTTGGTTCTAATTTTGATCTTGTTTTAAAAAATTTCTTTAATTGGTTTTTATCCTTTATTATTTCTTTTACTCATTATTATAATTTTAATTACAAGTATAGTTGTTTATTTCTTTTCTTTCTACTTCCTTAGTAGAGTGTGCCATCAGTGAAGGGACAGAAAATACTTTTTTTCTTTTTGCCTAATCTAGGTTGTTTGTAATGCAGAGTAGATCTCCAATAAATAATTCTTAACAATTGAAGGTGAAAATGAGGCTATGTTTGGGGAATTGGGAACTGTATATTGAAGAGTTCAGTAATAATTCATATAGATCAAATATAACTTTTTTAAGTTGTGTATTTCAAAGGTAGGCATATCACAGATGTGCAAAGGTTTTTAAAGTAGAAAAAAGCATGTGGTTTTAGGGAAGAATTTATTGTCTTGGGTTTGAAGGGTGACAAAAAAAAATCCAACTTCCCTTCTTAACATGATCTACAAACCTTTTATATCACAGTACAATTTTTTTTAGTTTTTTCTTATGTCCACTCATTGACCTAAGTCCTCTTCACATGCCACACCAAGTCAACTCTCCTACACTTTTCTCCTCAGGTAAATAAAGAAGGGACTTCCAGTAGTGTCAAATGTTTAAAGAGCAATAATCAGCCTGTAACTAGCTAGTATTTAACAATTAATGAAAAATTTTTATAGGTATAAGCATTGCTTTATAACCTCTAATATATACAAGATATGCTTCTGGGAATTTTTAAGCATATTTTCTCTTTTGATTTTCAAAATAACTCATCTTTTATAAAGCATTTTTCTTACTTTTTTATTTTTTAAGATTGTATTTATTTTATTTTTAGACAGAGAGAAAGCAAGGGAGTAAGAGAGAGAGAGAAACATTAATGTGTGGTAGCCTTTCACATGCCCCCAACTGGGAACCTGGACTACAACCCAGGCATGTGCCCTGACTGGGAATCCATCAAGCAACCCTTTGGTTCTGAGGCCAGAACTCAATCCACTGAGCCACACTAGTCAGGGCACATTTTTCTTATTTTTTTTAGTTGACAAGATTGAGGTTCTAATAGGTTGGCTTAATGAGTTCCACAAAGACAGGAAACTTAGAGTTAAACCTTATTTTATATCCCAGGAATGTGTTATCTTGGCTACATTCCAGCTTTCACATTAAGCATTGCATCTATTTCTATAATGCTCTTTTTTTATTATGATGATTATAAGAGTAGTAGTTTTATTTATTTTTATTTTTATTTTTCTTGTGTGCCATAGAATTTTATTTTTTTCCTCTCTATTTTTTTGTTGTTGTTCAGGTACAGTTGGTTCCATTTCTCTCCGCCCCCACCCCAGCCATCCCCACCTCCCACCCACAATGCTTTCTTAGTATAGAAAATTCCATCATCAGATCAGAGCACTAAGTGTTTCTGTGTCTGAGATGCATAATTTTCTAAAATGTCACATGCAACCATGGACATTGAGGGCTGTAGCACAGCAAAGAAATTCAGCTCATATTTTCCCATTGTAAAGATAGGCAGCACAAAGCTGCAAAAGCATTCCCTTGTCTCAGTTAGTAAGAGGAGGCATAATTAAATGGGCTTGATGGGTATTTAATTCTTCCAGGATATTGTACAAAAATGTCATGTTCATCACTCTCAAAAAAAATCTGTATGTTAAGTCTGTTTCATACCTCCATAATAAAATAAAATGAAAATAAAGTTAAAGCTAAAAAAAATACCCATAAGGGCAGGGGGAATTTATGGTCATCGTGACTATTCCCTATGTTCCTGAAATATGGACTATAGTACCAGGAGGAAAAAAGGGCAAACTCTGGGCCTGCTAAAACAATGGCTCACAACTGGGAACCATTTTTCCACCAGGAGACATTTGGCAATATCTCAAAATATTTTTGGATGTGGCAACCTGGGAGATAACGTGTATAATCAAAATCTGCTGGATAAAGACTAAGGCTGCTGTTAACCATCTTACAGGGCACATACTATAATGCCCAGTAAAGCCCACTGCAAATATAATTATCCAGCCCAGAATATCAGTAATGCCAAGGATTAGAAATCTTACATAAATGAAAGGAGGAAGTAAAACTGCCATTGTTTGCAGATGATATGATAGTGTACATAGAAAACTTTATAGACCCCACCAAAATACTGTTTGACCCAATAAGTGAATTTAGCAAAACAGTGGGATACAAAGTTTATATTCAGAAATTGAAGGCATTTTCATACACCAACAATGAAATATCAGAAACAGAAACTATGAAAAAGTCCCATTTACTATAGCAACAAGAAAAATAAAGTACCTGGAAATAAACTTAACCAAGGAGGTAAAAGACCTTTACTCAGAAAACTATAGAACACTGAAAAAATAAATTAAGGAATACACAAATAAATGGAAGCATATACCATATTAAGGGATTGGAAGAATTTTTTTTATTTTTTAATAATATATTTTATTGATTATGCTATTACAGTTGTTCCATTTTCCTCCCTTTATTCCCCTCTGCCCTGTATACCCCCTTCCACCCACATCTCCCTCCTCACACTTTAGTTCATGTCCATGGGTCATACATATAAGTTCTTTGGCTTCTACATATCCTATACTATTCTTAACCTACCCCTGTCTATTTTCTACCTACCTTCTATGCTACTTATTCTCTGTACCTTTTCCCCCTCTCTCCCCTTCCCACTCCCCTGCTGATAACCCTCCATGTGATCTCCATTTCTGTGATTCTTTTTCTGTTCTAGTTGTTTGCTTAGTTTATTTTTGCTTTAGGTGTGGTTGTTAATAACTGTGAGTTTGTTGTCATATTACTGTTATATTTTTTATCTTTTTTAGATAAATCCCTTTAACATTTCAAATAATAAGGGCTTGTTGATGATGAACTCTTTCAACTTGACGTTATCTGAGAAGCACTTTATCTGTTCTTCCATTCTAAATGAAAGCTTTGCTGGATAGAGCAATCTTGGATATAGGTCCTTGCTTTTCATGACTTGGAATACTTCTTTCCAGCCCCTTCTTGCCTGTAAGGCTTCTTTTGAGAAATCAGCTAACAGTCTTATGGGAACCCCTTTGTAGGTTACTGTCCCCTTATCTCTTGCTGCTTCTAGGATTCTCTCCTTCATTCTTACCTTGGCTAATGTAATTATGATGTGCCTTGGTGTGTTCCTCCTTGGGTCCAACTTCTTTGGGAGTCTGAGCTTCCTGGACTTCCTGGAAGTCTATTTCCTTTGCCAGATTGGAGAAGTTCTCCTTTATTATTTGTTCAAATAAGTTTTCAATTTCTTGCTCTTCTTCTTATCCCTCTGGTACCCCTATGGTTCTGATATTGGAACATGTAAAGATGTCCTGGAGGTTCCTAAGCCTCTCCTCATTTTTTTGAATTCTTGTTTCTTCTTTCTTTTCTGGTTGTATGTTTCTTTATTCCTTCTGGTCCACTCCATTGATCTGAGTTCCAGTTTCCCTCCCATCACTGTTGGATCCCCATGTATTTTCCTTCATTTCACTTAGTGTAGCCTTCATTTTTTCATCTAATTTGTGACCAAATTCAACCAATTCTGTGAGTGTCCTGATCACCAGTGCTTTGAACTTTGCATCTGATAGGTTGGCTATCTCTTCATTGCTTAGATGTATTTGTTCTGGAGCTTTGATCTGTTCTTCCATTTGGGCCATTTTTTTTGTCTTGGAACACCTGAGCCATGAAAGGTTAAGTGCCTAAGGCAGGTTCTGCTGAAAGGACTGATGTGCCCACTGACTCGGAATGTGCAGGTAAAAATGCTGGAGTAACTCATCCCAGTGTAAAGTCTACCCACATTCACACAACTGTGGTTCCTTAGAAGAAAGCATGTTCTCAGTGGAAGGGATCACAGCTCTTTTCTTTTCAAGTTTTTGGGGGATTGGAAGAATTAATATCATTAAAATATCCATTATACCCAAAGCAATCCTTATTAAAATACCAATGACATATTTCAGAGATATAGAATAAATATTTCAAAAATCTGTATGGAACCATAAACAACCTCAAATAGCCTCAACAATTTTAAGAAAGAAAAACAAAGTAGAAGGGATCACTATACTTGATATAAAACTATCTTACAAGGCCACTATAATCAAAACAGTCTGGTACTGGCATAAGAACAGACATATAGGTCAATGGAACAGAATAGAGAGTCCAGAAATAAAACCATGTCTCTATGGTCAATTAGTAATTGACCACAGGGGCAGGAGCATAAAATGGAGTAAAAATAGCCTCACGATTAAATGGTGTTGGGAGAGCTGGACAGCTACTACATGCAATAAAATGAAACTTGACCACCAGTTGACACCATGCACAAAAACAAACTCAAGATGGATAAAAGACAAATATAAGTCATGACACCATAAAAGTCCTAGAGGGAAACATAGGCAGAAAAATTCCAGATATCCCATGCAACAATATGTCTCCTAGGGCAAGGGATATAAAGGAAAGAATAAACAAGTGGGACTACATCAAAATAAAAAGGTTGTGCACAGCTAAAGAAAACATTAGCAAAATGAAAAGGGATCCAACAGTATGAGAAAACATATTTGCCAGTGATACCTGAGCCAATGGTTTGATATCCAAAATATATAAAGGACTCATACAATACAACACCAGCAAGACAAACAACTCAATTAAAAATGGGCAAAGGACCTGAACACATACTTACCCAGAGGGGACATACAGAAGGCCCATAGATATATGAAAGAATGCTCAGCATCACTAGCCATCAGAGAGATGCAAATTAAAACCATAATGAGATACCACTTCACACAGGCCACAATGGCCATCATAAACAAATCAACAAACAACCAATGCTGCTGAGGTTGTGGAGAAAGGGAACCCTAGTACACTCTTGGTGGGAATGCAGACTGGTGCAGCCACTGTGGAAAACAGTATGGAATTTTCTCAGAAAACTAAAAATGGAACTGCCTTTTGACACAGCAATTCCACCACTGAGACTGTACCCTAAGAACCCCAAAACACTAATTCTAAAGAACCTGCACACCTCAATGTTCATAGCAGCACAATTTACAATAGCCAAGTACTGGAAGCAACCTAAGTGCCCATCAGTAAAACTGAATGGATCAAAAAACTGTGGTACATTTACACAATGGAATACTACACAGGAAAAAGAAAGAAGGAGCTCCTACCCTCATGACAGCATGGATGGAACTGGAGAGTATTATGCTAAGTGAAATAAGACAGGCAGCAAAAAACAAATACCATATGATCTCACCTAATGAGTAGAACCTAATGAACAAAACAAACAAATGAGCAAAAGAGAACCAGAGACATGGAAATAAGGAAATAAGGAACTGACAGTGACCAGAAGGAGGGGGTCAAGCAATAATGAAGGAAAGAAGGGGAAGGGTCTAGTCAAGGAACATGTATAAAGGACCCATGGACATAGACAACAAAATGGGGATTAACTGTGGGGGCAGGATGTAGGTGGGGCAAGGGAGAGAAATGGGGGAAAAATTGGGACAACTGTAAATGAACAACAATTTAAAAAAATAAAATAATACAAAGAAAATTTTAAAAAGGAAATTTCTGAAAAAGTGGATGAATCCACTTATAAGACATGAAAAACACTTTTGTATTGCAAGTGGTGAACAGCAAAGACATGCATGAGTGGATACAAACCTTACCAGGAGACAACAGTTTAAAGATTTCTTTTTTAACTATATTTTGTTTTTGTTGTTACTGTTTATTTTGTTTGGTTCTTCCATCAGACATTGGACTTTTGTGGGAGGTTTACAGAAGAACATCGCAAGAGGTGGTACACTATATAAAATTGAAGGGGCCAAAAGAGCCTAGATATAGATGTGTTACAATTAGGCAGAGAGAATATGCCCTTGTGATATTGGGGATATATGAGCACATTAGTATAATTTTCAAAATAGATCACCTATTTATCTATTTGCCTGTATAACCTAAATATTTTAGTTTTACTAAATATCTTTCTTCAGTATGGTTCCCGGAAAGATGGCCTCATAAACATAAGTCCTCAGGTAAGTTGGAAGCCTGTTAATTTCTAGACTTCCATCCAGTTCCAACATGAAGACACAAGTGCCATGTTGCATCAAATCAAAGATACCATAATTTGTAATCTGAATTTGAATTTCAAAGATGTTAAAACATAAAGAATGTACATACTAAAATACAGTATTATATAGAGATGTTGAGATGCTAAAAAAGTGAAGAATGTACATGTTGGAATATATAAAATACAGTATTTTTTATATAAAGCAGGTGCTCCTGGTCATTTTGTCTAAGGACATTTTCAGAAATACAGGGGTGCTATAAATCTTAAGGTCATCTATGGCAAGAAACTCAGAGGTAAATGCCTCCATTTTTTGCACACATTTAGAAAATAGTTTCTTTGCCCTTTTCTATCAATTTCTCTTCCTCCCTTTTCTATCAATTTCCTCCTCTCACACACACTCTGTTTTGATTTCTGCATGACCATCTCTTAATCAGATTTATTTCCTGAGATCCTCAGTTTTCAGTTAGAGATGATTTCCTATGATTTCCTTTTTGTCTTCTCATGATGCTTGATAAATTGTTGATTCCTAAAATTGCAAAAATTCTTATTATAAGTGTCTATTAGAGTGTTCATAAAATGCATGTGTATTTAATTGTGACATGAGTTTATCCGAAAGCCAATTGTTAAATATCTTTCTTATAATCATGTTACTACATGTTTATAAAAAAGTAATACAATGAGAAAAATACTTTTTAATACATTTCAGTTAACTGAATATAACTAACCCAGTGAATTAAACTTAATTAATTACTATTTCTTGGTAATTTGAAGTTTCATACATACCACATATTAAACATGTCCAACATATTTGAGCATGTGTGTGCCCATGTATGTGTTGGTTCATGAGTTTTCTCAGTTTGTGTTTCTGAAGTATATAGGCCTGAAAGGCTTCTCCTTTTGTTGTTTAAGACCATTGCCATTCTTGAAATACATCAGAATTTTTAAAAATACACATTTAAATATTTACAAGAATGAACTAAAAATATATGATTGCAACAAAAATTAAAAATAGTTCAGTACAGTATAATAGTTATCCATGATTTCAAATGACTCTTATAAACCAAGGAGCAGAAGATAATCCCTTTAATATTAGAAAGTGAACGTTAAACCACTCCCAAGTTAAACCATAAACAGTAAACTTAAAAGTCCTTGAAAAAAATTTAAAACCTCTCCAGAAAATTAAAAAAAGACCAAGATAATCCTATATTGTCACATTTTTTTCCTTAGAGAGAGGAGAAGGTAGGAAGAAAGGGAGAAAAATATCAATGTGAGAGGGAAACATCAACTGGTTGCTTTTCACATGGCTAAACCTACAACAAAGCACACGCCATGACAGGAACCAAATCAGAGACCTTTCAGTTTTCAGGACAGAGCCCATCCAACTTAGGCATCACTTCTATTTTGATTCATGCCTCAGTCAGTACACTAAGATGAGAAAGAGAATGATAACTTGGGAGGCAGAGCAAACACAAGAATACCTGAAGAGAATGCAGAATAAATAAGTATAAACAAATAAGAGAAGAAATAAATGTGGCATAATTGAAAAAATAGTAATAAATTTTAAAGGATAAGAAGTGCATAGACATTTTAACACAAAGAAATGCTCTATAGTCAACATAACTGAAGACAGATAATTTACATAAGTAATTTTTCTCTTCTTGGCAGCAAACTAACAAATGGGTTATACTCTTAAGTTTAAAGGAAGACTTGATTATTATCTTCATGTTTTCCTTTTTTTCTAGACAAAACTAGTCACTCTTAAGCAAATCCAACATGACTGACATATTTTCTTCCATCTACCAAAACCATGTAGTAGAAGATTGATAACTAAATTAATTGGCATATCTCCTTGGACCACCAACATAGGCATCACCCAGAAAATTGATAAACAATATAGTAATTAGTGATCCTTTCAAAATATATTGAATCATATTTACTTTAACAAAATATTAAGATGATTTTTCATTACATTAAAAAACATTTCACTCAAGCACTTTATTATTACTAAATGTATGAGAACTTATGCACGATTGTGTATTAATGGCAGTTAGAAGGCTTACAAAAATTATAGACAAAAAATGAGAATCTATAGTGAATTCGTCTCTTTCTAACTAGATTATGAGGATATTGCATTAAATAAATTAGATGTGATATATTATAAAGACAGGCTGGCTACATGTGGTTGCTGGTCTATGGTTTGCTCCTATTTGTTCCAAAGAGAACCTCCTGCCTTCAAAGTAAATATAGTATAACTCTATATAACCTAACATGGCTAACTTCACTGATTGAATAAACAGAATTAAAAGGCTAAAAAAATAAGCATAAGGTAGGAGAACATATATGCTATATATAACTAACAAATGGCTTAGCTTGTATTTATAAAAACAAAATTTTTGCAAATGAATTTGGGAAAGACAGATAAGTCAATAGAAAATCAACAAAACTTAAACAAAGGCTTCAAAAAAAAGGAACATACATGGCTGGTATAAACATATAAATAGAGGTATGTAATTTCAAGTTAGAAGAAAATTAATACACAATATTGATGGCTTGTTCTCTTTCCAAACTTGGGATTCTAAAATGCCTAGCAAACCTGTCCCAGGATGTGCTGGGAAATGATCCAAGAGTAAAAATTAATGAAGAGCTATTAAATTTGAAGATTGCCTCTAAGATCTTATCAAACTCAATTTCTTCAATCTGAAAATGCATTATGAGCTCAGTGCTAGATCAATTTCCCTTGAGTCAACCCCATGGAAAATTTTCCAAAAGTGTGGTGTTATTGTCCAAATAGCTCTTGCTTGTCATCCCAAAGGGCTCTCTGGGCTTTATAAAACAGTGCTTACAAAGCAGAAATGGGGAGTCTAAGGGATTCTTCCCTGCTTCTAATATTTTTCTTATCATTCATTCATCTTAAGGAAAAATGTCATTTTGGTAAAAAAAAAATCACAAAGGAGGTAAGAAGTAATTCTACTTTTTCATAATATTTGGCAAAATTTGCATTGCATTTTTCACCTTTTTGGATCCTGAAGAGATAAGCTAGATGTAGAAACAAAAGCAACTCAAAAGTTCCCCAGGGAGACTTGAAAACCTTACAGAACTGCCAAGGAGTGATGGAATGTACATATTGGTGGAAATGTATATCTAGGGATGTTTTAGAAATGCTCAGCCTGGATGATATATGTAAGAAGGATATATATCTCAAATATTACATGATTATTCTTCTTTATGACTCCTGGCAAGTAGATAGATACATGACCTTGGACAAGTTATTATACCTCTCTAAGACTTGTTTTCTTATCTATAAAATGGATAAAAATAATAGCCTAAGAATGTAAATGAGAAAATTTATATAAGTTATTTACAGGGTGTCATGTTACTATAATAAAGTTAAATTAATAATAACTATATAGTAAAATAATTAAATGTATGGTGCTTATCCTCTACATTTAAATTAAATCACAATAATGACTATTTCTGAAAACAATGCAGTTCTCAATTCAATGGTGAGACAAAGGCCAGAACACAAATGGCCACAGCCTATTGACATGAGATAATTTTAGCCATATCTAGCACAGAAAAGCAAGTTCTATGACTCAGATAAAAAGTTTCAGAAGATAGGTACATTCATAAGATGATGGATATCATGTCCTTATTTGTAGCCTTAACTTTTGCTTAAGTTCCAAACACTTATACTTAATAAATTATAGGTGCCCAAGGAAACCAGGTCTCTAGACAGTACTTTGGATATTCACTCACTTAGAGGTTAGGAAGAAGAGCAAAATCCAACATAACAGCAGATAGCTGAGACAGAAACACTAAGAAATTACACTTTTTTGAAAGTCAAGTTTCTTTCATACTCTGAATATTCTTGGAAAAGTCTAAGAGTCAACCCTGACAAGCAAAATGAGGGAGACTGTGTGGATGATTGAATAATGATTCAATAATTTCTAGATCCTGAAGAAAATGGTAAAAAGAACCTATAACATAATGACTTTGGAAAAGATAATCTTTTGAACCAATAATCAAGAAATTGTTTTCATATGTTAAGAGGCACTATTTTTTTCATTGTTAGAGGAACACCAAATGAAGAAACTAAAGCAAAACAAACAACAAACACACACACATATTTCATGGAATATGAAAGTGTAGTCTGAAAAAGAGATAGCTAATAGAGGGAAGTATTACTGTCTTCAACTTTAGATATTGTGTTCAATTAAATAAACAACTATGAAGCTATAGCTATGTTCCAGTTACTATACTAGGCACTGGAAATACAGTTGTGAACAGTATAACCACAATTCCCTATGCTTATAGTCTAGTAATAGGAGAAGACAGGCATTAAGTAATAATAATGAAAGTATGTTAAAAAAGAAACAATTTTGTATAAGTGAGACTAGATTCTGTACTTGCACAGAAAAGAAGATAGGAACTTTTAGAAACATGTAGCAACTCAATTCAAGGGAGACAAATAATCTGAGTGTTCGACCATGAAGTAGAAGGCTTTGAGTACTACTTAATATACCAATACTAGGAATAAGGTATGATATGTTAGCTGATGGTGACATATTGATTCAGAGTGATTCTGTACAAGCAAGAGAATAAGACTATGTGTTTTTAAGGTCCCTTTTAACTCCAAGACTGTATAATTATAAACTTTTAGTTCTGTCATTACTTCAAGTGTTATCCTATTAGAGATAAACAGATTTGAAGTAATTTATGAATTCTACCTCCCTTCCCAATTTATAGAACATTGCTTTTCCCCTTTATGTTTTGTTTTTATAAGATAACCATAAAATTGGTGACCTGATTTTATGAGTTTCAGCCATGGGTAATTGTATGTGGTCAAAGGATTTTTGGGGATTGTTAAATGTGCAGTCCCAATGACTGACACGTTTTACAAAATTGAAAAAAATTCCTGAATGATTCAGATTCTTCTCGTTTGTTTCTGTGTTTGGCTTTTCTGACAGCCTGGACTGACAATAAATACATAGACCACCTTAAGAAATCTCTGATTGTCATCTTAGTGTCTATGACCTACATCATACCAGAAAGGGACATCTTCTGCCAGACTTCATTTAGAAAATTGCCCACTGCATTGCGGTAAGCACCTGGTTAGGTATATTTTCATGTATCATGTCTACTCTTAATGACACAAACATTGAAGTTCTTAGATTCCTCCTTACTGGGATCCCTGGACTGGAGAAGAGTCACATCTGGATATCCATTCCTTTCTCCTCTGTGTACCTTCTTTCTCTCCTGGGAAACTTTACCATTCTCTTCCTCATCAAGACAGAGCCAAACCTCCATGAACCCATGTACTATTTCCTTTCCATGCTCTCCATCTCAGACCTAGGGTTGTCCCTTTCTTCCTTACCCACCACTTTGGGGCTATTCCTATTCAGTATCCATGAAATTCATGCAGCTGCCTGCTTTGCACAAGAGTTCTTTATCCATTTATTCACAGTTACTGAAGCTTCTGTGCTATCTGTAATGGCATTTGACCGATATGTGGCCGTCCACAATCCTCTGAGATACAGCATAATCTTAACCAGCTCTCGAGTCATCAAAACAGGGGTCCTACTGACTTCTAAAAATGTTCTTTTGATCCTTCCTCTGCCCTTTCTCTTGCAACGGCTGATATACTGTCATCAAAACCTGCTCTCACACTCCTACTGTCCCCACCAAGATGTCATGAAGCTGGCATGCTCTGACAACAAAGTCAATGTTGTCTATGGACCCTTTGCTGCACTCTCCACCATCCTGGATTTGTTGTTTATTGCTTTTTCCTACATAATGATCTTAAAGACGATCTTGGGCATTGCAACCCCCAGAGAGCAGCTGAAAGCCCTCAACACCTGCATTTCTCATGTCTGTGCTGTGCTCATCTTCTATGTACCTATGCTGAGTGCAGCAATGCTCCACCGTTTTGCCAGAGATGTGTCTCCTCTGATCCATGTCCTCATGGCTGATGTTTTCCTACTAGTGCCCCCACTGATGAACCCCATTGTGTACTGTGTGAAGACCCGTCAAATCCGAGAAAAAGTTGTGGGGAAACTTTGTCTCCAAAAAGGAGTTGATCAAAAGAATGAGAAAGGGAAAACATTTGTTAAGTAATGACTAAATAAACTTTGAATGTGTGGTTGGAATTAAGCATGATATTGTAGAATGGCCTTGGGTTTCATAATCAGACAGAGCTCATAGAATAAATGGCTTTTGATACTCAGTACACTCAGTACCTTGCTGAGCACTGATGGAGACAACCATGGGGTTGTTCAAATTGGTGCCCAACATCTCCTGTCTCAGCTGGTCATCAAATATCATTAGGAATACTGTCATTTTACTCTTCTATTCAGGTCCCACATCCATTTTTCAGGTTCCTTAGTACTTTATTTTGCTATGTATAATGCACACCCAAGTTTTTGGCCCACACATTCAGGAAAAAAATCTTTTGTTTTAATTTTTTAATTCAATTTTTTTATTTATGTATAACACCACTTATCATATTCCAGGGTATTATTTTGTATACAGATATCATTATTGCCTTCTATAGTTACACCTTTTTAAAAAATATTTTATTTATTTATTTATTTAGACACAGGGAAGGGAAAGAGAGAGGGAGAATAACATCAATGTGTGGTTGCCTTTCGTGCGCCCCCTCCTGGGGACCTAGCCTGCAACCCAGGCATGTGCCCTGACTGGGAATGAAACAGGCAACCCTTTGGTTCATATCCCATGCTCAATCCACTGAGCTACACTAGCCAGGGCTAGAGTTACACTTTTGATGCATAAGCATAAATAAAAGAATTAGAAACAGTTATATATAGATGCAGAATTAGTACACTACTTATATATATAATCTGCATCCTTATTTTTCTCTAAAAAATTTGGGCAAAAAATGTGCTTTATACAAGGCAAAATATGGTATCTCTACTTCTTTTCTGCATGTTTTCTTTGTAAATATTAATGCATTTTGATTAATCAAAGTAAAGGCAATGAAATATGACTGACTCCCATTTTTTATCATTTGACTTAAAGTCTTCTGTATATATCCTATCAACTTATTCCATTCCCCTTCAAAAAAATTCCTCCCTGTCCAAATTCAATTATAACTACTAAAAGGTAAATTCCATATATTCTTGTCTTTTTGGAGACCTTGCTGCACCTTCTATATTTTTCCATTTTGTTTCAGTGTCCCTACTAATAGCTACACTTTCTCAGCCAGTAAGCATGTTTATTTTAAAAGAGAAACATTTTAAGAGTTTCATGCCTTTGCTACCTCAACTTTCTCAATTCTCATGAATTAATTATTTTAATGTTTTAATTTATTTAGTTATGTATAGTAATATATACACATGTATATCAGTATGCATTTAACATGAATACATGTTGTTTTTTAAATTATTCTTTTGTTTCTTGTCATTTCTTCTTCATCTGTTTACACCCAGACTTGAACAAATCATACTAGCCCTTCAGGCCACTAGTATTAACAGGTAACAATGTTTCTGAAAAGATGCACTACCTGCATTTGAGTCAGGAAAACACCAGATTGGGAAGTTCTGCTTATAGCAGTATATTTAACAATCTACAATCAAAATTCCAATAGTTCACCCTGACTCTTGGCAATGGTAGGAACCCTTTTCAAACCTTGTCTCATTTTGTGTTTATACTTATATAATCATAGAATGGCATATATGTTGGTGAAATTTATGATATTGAATAATAATTGCATTTCTCTAACAACTCAAGATGTGCAATAATCTTTTTCTTTGAAAAATATGTATGCATTTACATTTCTACTACATGTTTTTTCAATAACCTTAATCATCTTCAACTTATTAACAATGTCTAATTTTCTCCAAATATACTTTGTGTTAGTTTTCTAATTTCTTAAAACACATTAACTTTTATTTCAATTAAACCATTTAAAAGTAATAATTAGACACTTTTGAGAATTAACAGGGCTACAAAAATAAATACAATTATATAATATATATTAATATTTCAAAATTATATACATATTTCATAATTTTCATATATATTTAATAATTACATATATGTATTTCATATATAAAAATATTGGTATATTAATTAAAAATTGTTTTAGCATATTGTTTGGTTAGTGAAACAGTTTTAAACAGAAGATATTTTCTCTAGAAATAAAGCAATCTATACAGTTTGCTTTCCATGTACAGCTCTGTTTGCAAGCTTTGGATTAGCAAATAATTTCTGTGTGGTAAAAACATAAAAGCTAGATTTTTTGGTATTCCAATTTTGATTAAAGATGTCTAAATTACTTTGAACAGAATACATGTAAAAATTTAACTCTGGCTGGTATGGCTCAGTGGACTGAGTGCTGGCCTGTGAACTGAAAGGTTATTGTTGGATTCCCAGTCAGAGCACAAGCTTGAGCTGCAGGCCAGGTCTCCAGATGGGGGCATGTGAGAGGTAACCAGTCATGTATCTCTTGCACACCAATGTTTCTCTCCCTCTCTTTCTTCTTCCTTTCCCCTCTGCAAAACTTAATAAATAAAATCTTTTCTAAAAAATTTAGAGGTTGTATTCTCTGGAAGCAGATGTTAAGATGAATCAGTATGCAAAGAATTTAAATGTGTGAAAAAGAAGGGGCAAAATCAGGATTGAGTAAAGGGAGACATTAGACCATGCTTCACAGATAATGAAATATCTGCTAGGCTGAATGGGGACTCAGGGCAAAGACTGCTTTATGAAGGAGTTTGCATTGATCAGAAAGGGCCAATTACTTATACCACTACTTGCTCACTGATTACCAAGCCACCCCAAGACATTATTTCTTCAAATGGGAGATGAAAAATATAAGTTCACATCTGTAAATATCTACTTTGTCTAAAAAATTTCCTAATTCATCTACTCTAAATATGTTTACAAAGATAACAGACTAGAAAAAGAGTTGCCTGACTATAATCATAAATATGTTTAAACCACATCCATTCCAAGTAGAAAAAATTTCTTAATTTCATAAGAACATTGTTTTACCACACTGCTATACTACAATAAAATATGCATTGATAACATCTCCACATTTTGTTAAAATGTATTTCTACTGTTGAGCTTCTTAGCTGAACTCAAAAGAGCATTCACAATAAGACCATGTGCTTTACAGAATAAAATCTGAATAGAACAAATGTTTAAAAACTTTACTTTGAGTCATATATTGACATAAATAATTAAATAACATTGATTACAGAGTGATGTCAGCATCATGGTGACAGATGATGTCTCTCATTAGAACCCATGAACAAACATGTCTCTGTAGGAGTTGTGAGATGCTACATCATATGCCAAGGGACAGAGGACAGGTCTCACCCATCCGTGCTTTGGAAAATAGGCAGATAGACCTCAGCACTGGTTCCATAAGAGCCTGTGAACCACCTCCAGCCCCTGTTGACCTTGGTCTGCTAGCTCCTGGGAAACACTGACTGGGACAATCACCCACAGACAAAAGAAGTTCAAATTTCCAGAGGAAAAGTTCCAGCACTCCTGTAGATTTTTTAAAAGAAGAGTTTAATTGAATGGGAGTAAGAGAAATAGCTTGACTTTGTCTGTACCACCCCTTCCCAAAGCAGTAAATTCTAGGGATGAGCAAGACCACCTTAGCCCTTGAGTTCTTGCACAAAGGAAAAGAAGATCAGGTGGTAAGTGCTAAGCTTCTGTAGCTGTGCAGTATGCTGCCAAAGAGACTTATTTTTCTTATTGCATCCAGAGTACTAAATAAGAATCTTCCTGACTGGAGAGAGGGAAGAGATCAGGAGAGAGGAATATTAAATTCTTGGAGGGCATTAAAGGACATTGTGTGACTGCGTTGTGAATTTCATCAAGAAGTACCCCCATGTGCCAATAGGAAAGCATCACATGCAGATTCCCCAACTGACAACAAAAGAAAAATCAAGTGAGACTACATCAAGCCAAAAAGCTTCTGCACAGCAAAAGAAACAGGTAACATTATGAAAAGGGAGACTACCTAATGGGTGAAAATATTTGCAAAATATGTATCTGATAAAAAGTTAATATCCAAAATGTGTACAACTCTGTAACAAAAGCCAAACAACCTGATTTCAAAAATGGGCAGAGGAACTAAATAACATTTTTCCAAGAAGAGATACAAAAGACCAATAGGTACATGAAAAGATGTTCAACATCACCAATCATCAGGGAAATACAAATCAAAAACAATGACAATGACTGTCAACAAGAAGATAAGAGTTAACAGGTGCTAGCAAAGATGTGGAGAAAAGGGAACCATTGGACACATCTTGTTGGTGGGAGCATAAATTGATGATGGAGCCACTGTGGACACCAGTAGAGAGGTTCCTCAAAAAATTAAAAGTAGAACTACCATATGATCCAGGGATTCACCTTCTCTTTATATATATAAAAGAAATAAAATCAGGATGTCAAAGAGCCAGCTGTGCTCCAGTATTTATTGCAGCATTATTCACAATAGCCAAGATATGGAAAAAACCTAAGTGTCTATCAATAGATAAATGATAAAGAGTGTGGTGTATATATAAGGAATGGAATATCATTCAGCCATGATAAAAAGGAAATCCTGCCACTTGTGATAACATGAATGGATGTTGAGGGTCTTATGCTAAATGACATAAGTCAGACACAGAAAGACATCACTTATGTGTGGAATCAAAAATAAGAAAAAAACTAAACTTTTAAAAACAGAAAGAATGAAGAAAGGTGATATGAGGGGAAAATGGGGAGATGTTGGTCAAAAGGTACAAACCTCCTGTTAGAAGAGCAATCATTTCTGGGGATCTAATACATACTGTTGTGATTATACAGTAATTAACAATAATGTACTATACACTTTAATGTTCTTAAAAGAGTATTTTTTCTGAGCATTTTTTGTTTGTGTATTCAAATTATTTTCTATTAATTCAAGGCTATTGGCCTCATTCCATGAGCTTTGACATAAGAAGCATCACGAGTAGTTGGCTTAAAAAAGAGAGAGAGTATCTGGAAAAGGTAGCATTGTCAAGTACAGCTTACACCACCAATTGAAAGTGGGAGGAGTTAGCTATATCTACCTGCTTGTATACCACTGAATTTTATTTTATCATTAATGACTGCCTGCTGCCTTTGCAGCCCTACTAATATTTTATTGGAAATGGACAAAGAAAGAGAGATGAGAAAACACTAGTCATTTATGAGATTTAGAAATGTGTTAAAGTAGAAACCATGCTCCCTGCACATTTAAAGTAGGAACCATGCTCCCTTCACAGGCCATTAGGTGAAACCACAACAAAAACTTGAAGCACAAAGAGAAGATCTAACAACCCATCCTGGCTGATTTTAATATAGTTATGTATAACACGTGGTAAAATGAAAAATATAGGACAGATTGCATAGTGTTGGGGAATCAACACAGCATGTGTAAGTTAGGGCCATTTTTTGCAAACTTGAATCATGGCCACTCTCCTAATTATTTTAACAATCAGAGTTACTGAGAATCCATTAAGTATCAGCTATTCTCTTCAGGTGTTTCCTCCAGTTGTGTAAATTAATTCTGGAAGAACTCTTGATATAGATCAGGGGTGTCAAACTCATTTTCACCGGGGGCCACATCAGCCTCACGGTTGCCTTCAAAGGGGTGAATGCAATTTTAGGACTATATAAATGTAACTGCTCCTTAACAGCTAAGTGAGAGCTTGGCACTTCTCCTGGGTAGAGACAAGGTGCCGGGCCAGATAAAGCAAGGTGGAGGCTGGATTTGGCCTGTGGGCCTTCTGTTTGCCACCTATGATTGTAGATGCTGGTAGTTAAAATGGGTTGATGAACCATTTGAAGGTCTCAAATGGTTCACCATGCCAGTCTCAAACTGGCATTTCAGATTATGAGTTTCTGAATTATGACCCAGAGCACATGCATACTAGTGAGAAAAACACAGGGAATGAATGGTCAACAGTGATTAAGAAACCTATAGTTAAGACCGAAGGCCATCATTCTCCCTAAACACAAACAAAATTACGTTAGCAGTTGACTCTCAAACTTATGAGAGTGCCTGATAGTACCAGGGTCTGTCTGAAAAAGAGAGGGAAGATGCTCCCTTTTTAAGATATAAGGAAATAATCTAAGAGATTAACTAATGTGTCCTAGATTGCATAGTCACATCATTAGAAAGTATCAGAGATAAGGCTGGAATCAGCTTTATCTTTCATTTGAATTAAAAACCTCTCTCTCTCTCTCTCTCTCTCTCTCTCTCTCTCTCTCTCTCTCTCTCTCTCTCTCTCATAATACTGCTCTGCAGGCCTAGCTAGGTCTTCCTTATCCAGTTTCAGAAACTGAAATCTGTAAGTAGAAATATATCAACATCTTTGAGGCATTCCTAGCCCACATACAGCATTTGGGTTTCTCAGCCTCTCATGACTTCTATGCTCAGCTAAGCATCTTGAGACCTCTTCAGGGAATTCCCAGTCACAAAAAAGGCCCCTGAGGAGAAGCTGCTGGGCTTTTCAAAAACACCCTGTATTTTAAGCAGAGAATATTCATGTAGCTGATCTACCACCCATCCTGAGTTCTGACTCAGAAGAAGTGTGCACTCCAAGCCCCTTTTTCTCCAGTGGCTGGTGCTCAGGTATATATTAGAAGAATCACAGAGAACGGCCAGGAATACAGAGATAACTGGAGCACATATAACCAGGATCATACACTGAGCTTTCAGTTTAGTTAGTTAGCTAAATCCCCACATTAAATTAGTGAAGAGAGTTTTCAGTGGCAGATAAACTGGGAATAGGAAACCTGCTGGTCTAGTCCTACTCTGTCCCTCTGTGTGATGTTGTAAAAAGATTTTACTTGGGGTAGTGAATACACAATACAATATACAGATGATGTATTATAGAACTGTATACACCTTAAACCTATATAATTTTATACTAACCAATGTCATCCCAATAAATTCAATTTTTAAAAAGTCATTTTAATCATTCAGTTTAATTCTTGCTGCCTCTTTTTCATGTTTTTTCTCATCATTCGGAGCGATAGTTCCTTTATCTTTAAAATTGAAATTGCAATCTCTATCTTTTTTTACCTTAAATTGTATTAAGATAATTAAAGATTAAAATGGATTTGGCAGTGTTTTTTAACAATCAAACTTTATACTCATGTAAGGCCATGATTGTACTTGGGAGTAATTTTGCAAACTGTCCTCAACACAGATGCTGACAACTTGAAATAGCTTTGTTTGCAATTATGTTAAGAATCAGAGAGAGAGAATGTTATCAAAATCACTGCTCAGCCTAGCGCTCCTCTGTTTCTGCCATACACCCTAGGGTGACATCCCTTTACCTCAATAAATTGGAGCTGCTGGGAGAATCAAGGGTGCTTGATATCATCTAGTGGTGAAGTCAGCTGACACTTTCTCTGATCTGGAAAAATCTGGAGGTGAGTGCCTTAGAGAAGAAAATATAGAGCCACTGCACTAAAAGTTGTTCTGTTTAATCCTTAACTGCATCTCATCCCTTTTTTTATCCATTCATTCATGCATTTATTCAGTAAATTATATTAGATTCCAAATCTGTGTGGACATTTCAAGACTCCAGTAAGACAGTAATTCCATCTTCCAGTGCTAGTTGACTTCCTTTGATCTTTTTCTTCAACCTCCTACCTGGCATATTTGCCTCTTACTCAGACTCTAAATATAATATGCAAGTAATGTATTTGGAAGAAAGACAATAATGGAGATAGGATACTATGGATGCAGGTCCTCACTAAACAGGCATAATGACCCTTTCCTGTCTGAATGAAATAAATGACTGCTACATGTTTCCTCTATTTCACAAACTCTCTGAAATAGCTCAATGTGTGATGTGTGGAAACTAGTTTCACTGTAAACCTGATGGCTGAAAAGCCACAGATATATTGAAATTCTTACTTGTATCTTCCTTTAATTGATAGAAAATTTTTCCTTCTATGTTATTATTCTTTTCAAAAAGTTTTTGCCATTTTTTTCTCTCGATATTGGAGCAAGATTGTATTGTTGCCTATGCCACCGTAAGCATGCTCTCCAAATCTTTAAATATTTCCTTTTCCTCCACAGCCTATATTCTTTCCAAGTCTCCACTTCTCTCCCTTTTTTCTCTTTCCTAGATGCCTCTCTTTGTACTTGTTTCCTGTTTCTCCTTTGGAATCATACAACAGGAGGTGTTTTATTACTATATTAATTATTATGTTATTATTATTTGTTTTGATTTGAAGTGTGAATGGTAAAAGCTGGTATGGACTTTTGATTTGAAGTGTGAATGGTAAAAGTGTGAACCAGAAAGCTGGTATGGACTTTTCTTCCTTTTTTATCCTCAGCCCTTCAATGCCCCTCTATCTTAATGAGAAAAAAAGGAAGCTTTCTGAAGGAGTACGCTCAACTTCCTATCTCTTTTCCTTAAAATATCCTGACATCTTCACCCATCCTATAGGTTTTCTCTTAGAGGAAAATTACAAGTAATATACACTTTTTACTTATTCCTCCCTACCCACTGATAATTTAAGCCTTTAGAATCTCCCTGCAATCTATTAAAATATCCTCTGAAAAATCAACAATAACCTCACCATCATTTAAGTAGAATACCTTTTTAAAAACCTCCATCCTCTATCATCTCTTTTTTGTAATCAACAGTGATGACTTGCCTTTAGAGATACTATAGACTACTATTCTCATCCTGTTTCTCTGATTCTACATTTTTTGTCTCTTTTCTAGTTCAAGTTTTATGTCCTACCCTCATTTAAAATAGCTTCTGGTGTTACGAACCGAGCTCTTGTCTTTCCTTTCCACACCATATCCAGTAGCAATTGTCTACATATTCATGGGAGATGCCCTGTATCTAAACCCTCACTTAAACCCAAGATCACTACATATAACATGCTCTAGATACTCTAAGAATTCTTTTTTAAGCTTACATTCAGAATGTTCCAAACTAAACTCAGTCTCCACAATATTTTTCCTCTCTCTTGTTACCTATTTTGGTCTACCTAATGTTATGCATATAATGGAGATGCCTATCCAGATGTGTCAAGGTACAAAAATTACAGTTTGACTTTGTAAAAATTAATTTCTTAATTCTGTGACTTCTAGTAAGAGAAGTAAATGTGATGTAGGACAATAATACAAACTCAGCAGTATATAGGGTTGAATTTCATCCTCCACTCTTACTTGCTCTATAACCACACATTTTTTGTGACACCATTTTCTTGCCTGCAATATGCTCCTTAGACAAGAATTCATCCCAGAGTGTTGTATGAGTAGAAAAGCATAATATGCATTAGGCACTGAAAGAGTCAGAAACATAGTCAATAAGTATTAACTATTTTAAGTTCTTTATGCATGTGATAAAAATATACTTGCCACACCATATTAACATATATAGACTCATTTTATTGTGGTTTGCAAGAAATGTGGTTGAATAAAAGTTCCCAGGGTGGAAGTAAAGGAGATTGCAGGTCAGTTATAGCAGAGACAGACCAATTTTTGCATGTCATGTTAATCCAAGCCCCAGAGGCATAGCTCACTCTGAAACCCTGAAGATTTCATTTCCTCATTATAAGCTAAAGATCAGAGGCTTTCCCTGCCCATTTCAGGTTTCTCTTTATTATTTGTGTTTCAGATCTGATACATACCATCCCCATGTCTACATCTAGCCCAGTCAAACCACTCTCATATTGGAAACACATATGTCTCCAGATACCTATCAAAACTAAACCTCAAAGCACCCTTTTCCAGAATTATTTGTTTTCCAGAGACCCTGCTTCTTCTCATGCATTTCTCAGTTCCAGACTTTAGATTTGCACACCACCATTTGCCTCTGGAGTACCTAAAGGATTTTATGTAGATTCAGGAAAGGCATCACTCTGGTAAAAAGTTACAAGTTCAAGGAGCTCAACATTTACTCGGTGCTTCCATTGAATTCCCTTGCAGGCTAGGCATTGTGGAATGAAATACCATCCCCAGCTAAATTATAAATACATCTGAAGGTACATGATATGCACCTGATACTAGTAGACAATTATGAAAAATAATGTGTAGTATCAACTCCCCATTTGTATGATGTAGATTCTGAATGCTTTACTGATTGAACTGGAGATTTTTTTTTCAGGGAGAAACACAAGAAAAAGGTTCCATCTGAGATGACCTCATTGAACCACTGAGTCCAACACTGAAGGACATAGTACCATAAAGGTAAATCACATGTTATCCATTAGCTAAAGAGACTCCCTCTAAAAGTCTGAATAAAATAGGGACTTCAGTTAATAACAATATTGGTTCAATGATTGTAACAAATATACAGCACAAATGTAGATATCAATAATTAAAGAGACTGGGTTCAGGGAACTCTCTATATTATTTTTCAATGTTTTTGTGAGCCTAATACTGTTCTAAAAACTATGTATTTAAAAATAAATAAATAAATAAATACCTTCTAAAGTCCCCTTCCTATAAATTATTAGCATTTTCTAAAGCCCTCCAGAAAAAGCTAATGTATCAGGTCCCCCAACTGTTTCCCATTTAATTTGCAGACCCATTCTGACTCTCTGGAACCAGGATGCTTAGGTGAGTGATCTGTCACTCTTCAGGAATCTTATTCTATATTGAAGGTTGATGAAGTCCAAGATTGTAAAGCCATGACAATTCTTTATAATAGCAGCCTCCAAAAGGCCACTTTCTTCCTGACGGGCTTCCAAGGTCTTGAAGATCTCCATGGCTGGATCTCTATTCCCTTCTGCTCCATCTATTTGACAGTTATTGTAGGAAACCTCACCATTCTCCATGTCATCCGTACTGATGCCACTCTCCATGAACCCATGTACTATTTCTTGGCCATGCTGGCCCTCACAGACTTGGGGCTTTGCCTTTCTACACTACCCACTGTGCTGGGCATCTTCTGGTTTGATGCCAGAGAGATTGGTATTCCTGCCTGCTTCACTCAGCTCTTCTTCATCCATACCTTGTCTCTAGTGGAGTCTTCGATCTTATTGTCCATGTCCATTGATCGCTATGTAGCCATCTGCAACCCCTTGCGTTACTCCACAGTCTTGACACCTACACGTATTGTCAAGATGGGGCTGAGCTCGGTGCTTAGAAGTGCCCTGCTCATCCTCCCCCTGCCATTCCTCCTGAAGCGCTTCCAGTACTGCCGCTCCCATGTGCTGGCCCATGCCTATTGTCTGCACCTGGAGATCATGAAGCTGGCCTGTTCTAGCATCATTGTCAATCACATTTATGGGCTCTTTGTTGTAGCCTGCACCGTAGGTGTGGACTCACTGCTTATCTTCCTCTCCTATGCCCTTATCCTCCATACAGTACTAAGCATTGCCTCCCGCCAGGAGCGACTTCGGGCCCTCAACACCTGCGTCTCCCATATGTGTGCAGTTCTACTCTTCTACATCCCCATGATTGGCTTGTCTCTTGTGCATCGCTTTGGTGAACATCTGCCCCACATTGTTCACCTCCTCATGTCTTATGTGTATCTGCTGGTACCGCCTCTCATGAACCCCATTGTCTACAGCATCAAGACCAAGCAAATCCGCCAACGCATTGCTAAGAAGTTTGAATTTTTTAAATCACTGAGGTGTTTTCAAAAGGGTTAAGTTAGGATAAAGGGAGGAAGTTTGTGGCATAAGTCTCATAGATAATTTTTGTTTCAGCAATGCTGTGGCAAAATGACAAACTCCAGGTATAAAAAAGAAAATTATCTACCTCTCTGTTCTTTGGTTTCCTCAAATGAAGAATGAGTATGTAAATAATTACAATACCTTTCATGCAGGGATGTCATTAAGGTTAAATGAAATAATTCATGCAAATCTTTAACAGTGCCTAACATATATCAATTCTCAACAAATATTTAGACTTTCTGCTGTTTAGTGTTTCTGAACTCTGGTTTACCACATATACTAACATTTGGGATTACTGATGCATCTTTATTGTAGTAATAGAAATAAAGAGACAAATAGATGTGAAAATAACATGAATGTTTGTAAGAACTAGACACTGCAGGTACCAGGTAAATATAGATGTGAACAACTTTACTCACACTATAAGTAGGATGTATGAGGGGAATGTTAACTATTTTCTTTCCAAGTCATCTATCTCCTTCATAATCTTCTACCAATTAATGATCATGAAAAAAATGCAATAACAAAAAAAATACTGAATTTTTTTAATTGCTCATTTTAGCTTCAGTTCTCTCAGTCCTATCCAATAACATTCCCTACAGATCAATGTTATTCTCCTTAGTTCTGTGTCTCCTCAAGAAACCATCTTTGTATACAAGATATTCCCTTATATCTTCTCTCTCTGCCTTTTCTCTCTCAACCTTCCTTCTTTTCTCCACTTTTTTCTTGACTAGAAGACATGGGTTTTTGTTTTATCTCTCCACACATCATATACCATTTTTTCCCTTAAGAAGCCTCACAGGTAAATCTAAAGCAGATGGGATTGTCTTTCCTGTAAAAGGATCAAACTTTATGGCCCTTATAATCAAAGCTGTTGAAATATTAATCCAGTCTCTCTGGTTTTTTAAGTATATGTTATTGACTATGCTATTACAGCTGCCCCATTTCTTTCTCCCCTTTATTTTTATCCCCCTCTGTCCTGCACACACCCTCCCATCAGCATTCTCCCCCTTAGTTCATGTCCATGAGTCTTACATATAAGTTCTTTGGCTTCTCCATTTCCTATACTATTCTTAATCTCTCCATGTCTATCTTGTGCCTACTAATTATGCTTCTTATTCCCTGTAGGTACAGGGAATTCCTCCATTTTACTCCCTGCTGCACTGCTGATAACCCTCCATGTGATCTCTATTTCTGTGAACCTGTTTCTGTTCTAGTTGTTTGTTTTTTGTGTTTTTTGTTTACATTCAGTTGTTGATAGTTGCAAGTTCATTGTCATTTTACTGTTTATAATTTTGATCTTGTTTTTCTTAGATAAGTCACTTTAACATTTTATATAATAAAGGCTTGGTGATGATAAACTCCTTTAATTTGACCTTATCTGGGAAGCACTTTATCTGCCCCTCCATTCTAAATCATAGTTTTGCTGGATAATCTTGCAGAGGATTATGAGCCTCTGGGACAACATTAAACATTCCAACATCCAAATCATAAGGGTTCCAGAAGAAGAAAAGGAAGACCAAGAAATTGAAAACTTATTTGAACAAATAATGAAGGAAAACTTCCCCTGATGTGGACACTGGCCCACAGTGTCTGGGGTGGATGAGATATGAGACAGATTCACACGGACTATTGAGTCTTGTAGAGGAAAGGGAAGGCATGGCTTCTCTCTCAAAGGGAGAGCAAGCCTCAAAGCACCTCAGCCATTCTCTCAAGACAAGAGTGCCCCAGACCCTTGCCTTGAGAGGCTTTTATTGTCTTCAATTTGCATAGGAATACAGTGTGTATATGTAAAGCTCATTAATCTTTATCAGACAGTAAGGATAAAACAATAGATAACACACAAAGAATTCTGGAGGCCTATTTTGAGTCAGGGTCAGATAGCTAAATAGCCATAAAACTTTGGGGAACAAACTCACTTCCTGTTTGGACCCTTATCATTTAATTGAGAGCATTCTAAACAAAGCAGGTTTCACAGGATTTTACATATTCTTTCTTAGGCTTGATCACCCTAAGGAACCTGATCTTTCCAGCACAAGGCAACACCCACCACTGGCATTGTTTCAGGCTTAAGTCAGGTAGGGGAAGTAAGGCATCCAAGAGATTAGGAGACTTCTTGCAGAGATAATGAGGACTCAGGCTATGTCAAAGCCAAGGGGCAAGAGTCCATCACCCCTTTTCTGTAGCTCCCAAGTCCTTCCCTGGGGGCCCCATGATCATGCCTGTCTTAGGTCATGCCTCCCTTGAGGAATCTTACCTGTCATTGGCTAACCATTCAAGCACTGGGGGCCAGGCAGGGTGAATTAAAAGGAGCAGAGGCAGGATCCTCACCAGGGAGGTAAGTTTTGTCTCCTTAATGGCTTATGGTCTGAAGGTCACTCACTCAGCCTTAGCCATGGGGGTGGGGGGTTACAGCTCCTGAAATCAGGCAAGGCAGTTCTGAACATCCCCAATCTGCTGAAGCAAATAGACTTCCAGGAAGCCCAGGAAGCTCAGAGTCCCAAAGATATTCAAACCAAGAAGGAACACATGAAGACACATCATAATTAAATTACCCAAGATTAAAGATAAGAAGAGAATCTTAAAAGCAACAAGAGAAAAGGAGAGGGTTATCTACAAAGGAGTTCCCATAAGACTATCAATTGACTTCTCAAAAGAAACCTTGCAAGCAAGAAGGGGCTAGAAAGAAGTATTCAAAGTCATGGAAGACAAGGACCTACATCCAAGATTACTCTATCCAGCAAAGCTATCATTTAGAATGGAAGGGCAGTCTCTCTTTTTTTTTATCTCTATATATCTTTGTCTGTCTTTCTTTTCCTCCATAACATCTGAGATTTGAACCAATTTTCTGCCAAAACACATCTAATACTACCTGTTTCTTTCCAGTGCTTGGACTCAGAGATTGTAAAGAGATACTACTTGTGAATAAAAGGAGTATTATTTATATCATAAAATATTTGTTAAATAGATGAAAAAATGATAGAAAGTATAGGTAAACAAATGTTATGAACTAAATAATGGCTCTCCCAAAAGGGTTGAAGTTACAACCCTCAGCAATTTAAAATGTGTTTGGAGGTAAGATCTTTAAAAATACGATTAAGTTAAAATGAAGGTGATTAAGTTAGAATGAAGCTGTTAGGGTGGGCCTAAATTCAATACAGCTAGTGTCCTTGTACAAAGAAAAGATACCAATGATACTGATACCTAGAGGAAAGACCGTATAAGGACCTAGTGACAAGGTGGCCACCTGCAAGCAAAGGATAAAGGCCTAAGAACAGACCAAGCCTGCTGACACCTTGACCTTGGACTTCCAGCTACAGAACTGTGAGAAAATACATTTCTGTTGTTAAAGCCACTCTGTGGTGGTTTTGTTGCTGCTGTCCTAGAAATCCGATACAAGAGATTTTATATTTTGTAATAAATTTCAGGCTAAAAGTGGAGATGCCTTTTTAATTATAGAGAAAATAGAAAATTCTGAAATTAGAATTGAAAATAAATCATAAAAAGGGGGTATATGAAAATTCCTAAACCTTTGTTGTTGTTAAAAATGCCAGTTTTGGTTCTGTAAGGATGAGGCCCAAAGATCTGAATGTTAACAAACATCCCAGGTGATTCTGATCCTAATTATCTGGGAACTACAATTTGAAAAATACTGCTTCATAATACTCAAATAGGTATACATGCTCAACCAGAGATTAATAAAGTGTGACCACAAGAGGATGCCCACCACATTTCAAAGTTTCCAGTCAAGTCAATGAATTGGAATAATCTCTTGTGATTGGATTGAGGATTCTAGGGCAACAATCCCCAGCCTTTCTGGCACCAGGGACTGGCATCATGGAAGACAATTTTTCTACAGCCCAGGGTGGAGGGGATGGTTTCAGGATGTGTCAAGCACATTTTATTCAAACTTACCTCCTGGTTCCTAACAGGCCCTGATTGGTACTGGTTTACAGTCTGGAGGTTGAGGACCCCTATTCTAGGGCATTCCTTACTATTTATACCTTTATATTCCCAAAAAGAATCCAATAAGCTAGATACTAATTACCTGGGTAATGGTAACACTGAAATGGTCCTTAATTCTTCTGTCTAAAATTTCTTCTCCATCAGGTTTCAGAGGCCAAAAATAGATAATTAACTCTTCATATCCCTGTATTAACATATAAAATTCCTTCTTGGATTTAACTACTCTTTGCAGGGGCTTATGTTGCCCACAAGTTATAAGAATAGGCTAGTTTCTCTAATTTTCCTCTTGATGTCTAGAAACATAGGGTTAAGTTTTGAGTAGATCAGAGACAGGAAGAAGAAATGGAGTCTCTGAGTGTAGGCAGGGGTCAAGAGCACATAGGGTTGCACAGGATACCAAGAATAAGCATCCATACAATCACGATATTCCAAGAACTTGGCCTGACTTCTTGCTTCCTCTTTGGTGATAAGAAGGGCATTAAAAGAAGGGCATTAATCAAAAAAATCTTTTAAATATATATATATATATGGAAACATGTATATATATGTATATATACATATATATGTATCATATATGTATACATATACATATGTGTGTATATGTATATATATATCATGTACACTGTCACATACAATGTGCATAAATTATACAGTTATGATACATTACACATAAAGAACTATTAACATCACCCACTCTGCTTTTCTGAATTGGTGGAGGTTATTTAAAACCTTCTCCAGATCTTTCAGATATAACTGCACACATAATATCCTCTGGGCTCCCCTTCTAAACATTTCACAAGGTCATTCTCTTCTTCTCTCTTTTCCCTATTCCCAAGGTCTGAGATAATGAAGTTGAGGAAGACAGTCAGATTGGGGAATTGATTAAAGATCCTTAAAAGGTTCTCAATGGGAACTCCAGGCAGTTGCATAAAAATCAGGTAATTAAGCATTCACCCTCTGTCCTTTATAACCCCAGAGTCTCTAGCTTTTGCCATCCTTCTTCCCTATGTAAGGTCTGGAGCCTCTGGACCCAGACTTGGTGTGTGAAGGGTCAATATAGTGGGCAGGTATTTGGTGCTGAGTGGTGGAACCAAGAAGAAGTCCCAGAGGTCTCAGCCAGAGATTTGGAGACAGAGAAAAATACAGAAAGAAGTTTGAAGCACAAGAAAGCCTATAGAGGTTGCCTGCCCAAAATGGAGACTGCTATGGTCAGACAGAACAGACTTCATGGGATTCCAGGTCTGGTTTTAGCACTGGCTAAGAAAGGAGACAACAGCCTTCTCACATCTGTTCACTGCTTAGCTTTGTTAACCTAAATGTTTCCAAAATTTCAGAATGTGCCTTTGAGTTCCAGCTCTGTCACTGATGGCTGCATGACATTAGGCACGCGATCAAATTTTCTAAGGCTGTCTCTCCTTGTTTGCAAATTGAGGTAATAATATTAACTTCCAAAGCTTTTCTAAGGTCTCATGCTATTTCTTTTGCAATGTTCCCAGTATATTGTCTGATAAATAGTGAATGTTCATTAGATATTATAGTTTTTCCTCACCACCCTACTTTATTTTCAGGTCAAAAATATTCTCTGCCTTAGTATTTATGAGTTATATTATTAACCACTGTGTATTTTGCCTGTCCCTACTAAGTCCTTGATTTGTAGGGCTGCTAGTAGACAGTGAATTGTCATCAGTGTGAGAAGAAAATGTAATCATTTTTTAGTGCCTGGAATCTAGAGAAAAATTAGATCTCAGTTCAAATCCCATTTTGGCCTGACTGTGATGTAAGAAATGTTCATTTTCTCTAAGCCTCTGTGTTCTCATCTAAAATATCATAGTATTAAGAGAACTTTATTCATAGAATTATTTTAAGTAGATAAAACATGGACCAAGTTAGCAACAGTTAGATAAACAAAACTTAACTCTTATTCATATATTTTAAAAAATTGCTCAGCACATACTGTATACCAGTGCACATTCTAAAACACTGTCTTTATAGAAATGAACAAAGCAAAGCCCCTGTGCACTTTGAGCTCATACTCTACTGGGAATATAAATTGTGAGTAAGATGATCACTGTTCTAGAAACCAGGAGGCTCTAATAAGAATGTAGCCTCTGCCTTGTGAATGTCCCCTCCTGAGCATTTTTCTTCATGAGAAGAAGAAATTTCTTCTGAAGAAGAATGAGCCCTACCAGCATCATTGCCTTTTGTTCTGTGGACTTCCATGGACTCTGCATTGATTGGCACTGTGCCCATCCTTAGTCTTTTCTCCCACACATTCACATCAGTTGATTACTAGACTTCTAGGGAAAGCCAATTACTGAGTGACATAAAAATCAGAGCTTTGATTTCTTACTCCAGCCATCAAGAATAACTTTGTAGACAGCCATTTGCATATTCTCCAGTTCTCTTTGGAATTCTGTGAGCTGAGTAGCACTTATGCTCTATCTGAATTAAGCTAGACTTCAATAGCAGGAAGAACGGAAAAAAGGTGTGTGAAGAATTTGTCAGTGTTTAAGATTAACAATCATATGTGGTTGAGAAAGAAAAAGAAAGAGAAAGAAGAAAGAAAGAAAGAAAGAAAGAGAAAGAAAGAGAGAGAGAAAGAAAGAAGAAGGAAGGAAGGAAGGAAGGAAGGAAGGAAGGAAGGAAAGAGAGAGAGAGAGAGAGAGAGAGAGAGAGAGAGAGAGAGAAAGAAAGAAAGAAAGAAAGAAAGAAAGAAAGAAAGAAAGAAAGAAAGAAAGAAAGAAAAGAAAGAGAAAAAGGAAGGAAGGAAGGAAGGAAGGGGAATAGCAAAGGAAGTAAAGTGAAGAGAAAGGAAGAGAAGTTAAAAGAAAGTTTAAAATGTTAGTGAGAGCCCTGGCAGAAAAGATACATGTGAGGAGAAATTAGTTAAAGGTCTTCTCATAAGGAGTAAGCAAAGTTAAGTATCATCAACAGGAATAGTAAAGATGCTCAAAACTCTTAGTCTGAAGGAGCAAAAAGAAAAAAATTTAAGGAAAGTAATTTTTTAAAAAATGATCAGAGGGTGCTAGGGTCCAAAAAAGAAATGACTTTTGGAGGAGCTGTACAGTTCTAATCATTTTTTTAAAACTTCCTTTCCAGGCACAATCACTAGCTTTTTCTCAATTCATTTCTTTCAGGAATTTGAAGGGAATTCAACACCCCCTTTCCTCCATACACAATGACATTGGGACCCCTGGAAAACAACAGTAGTATTGCTTCCTCCTTCCTGCTGAGTGGCATTCCTGGGCTGGAACACATGCACATCGGGATCTCCATCCCATTATGTCTCATATATCTGGTTTCCATCCTGGGCAACTGCACAATTGTTTTTATCATTAAAACAGAGCCTTCACTCCATGAACCAATGTACCTCTTCCTGTCCATGCTGGCTGTGACTGACCTAGGTCTGTCTCTTTGCACACTTCCTACAGTGCTGGGCATATTTTGGATTGGGGCACGAAATATTGGTCACGAGGCTTGTTTTGCCCAACTCTTTTTCATTCATTGTTTGTCTTTCCTGGAGTCCTCTGTGCTACTGTCCATGGCCTTTGACCGCTTCGTGGCCATCTGTCACCCCTTGCGCTATGCTTCCATTCTCACCAATACAGTCATTGGCAGAATTGGCCTAGCGTCCCTGGGCCGCAGTGTAGCACTCATTTTCCCATTGCCTTTTATGCTCAGAAGATTCCCTTACTGTGGCTCACTGGTCCTCTCGCATTCCTATTGTCTCCATCAAGAGGTGATGAAATTGGCCTGTGCAGATATCAAAGCCAACAACATCTATGGCATGTTTGTTATTGTTTCCACAGTGGGTGTAGACTCACTGCTCATTCTCTTCTCCTATGCCCTGATTCTGCGTACCGTGCTGTCCATTGCATCCAAGGTGGAGAGATTCAAAGCTCTCAACACCTGTGTTTCCCACATCTGTGCTGTGCTTCTCTTCTACTCTCCCATGATTGGCTTGTCCATCATCCATCGCTTTGGGAAGCGGGCACCTCATCTGGTCCAAGTTATCATGGGCTTTGTATATCTTTTATTCCCTCCCCTAATGAACCCTATCATTTACAGTGTGAAGACAAAACAGATCCGAGATCGTGTGACCCATGTCTTTTGTTAGTAGCTGGATCTAGTCTTGGAGGCAATATTTCCTTAAATGTACCATTACTCCCCTATCCTTATAATATCAATTGTACATAAAATGAAGGAGGTTGCTAGTTATGTACTCAACAAATATATACAGGAAATTGTATTATTCATAGTAAATACAAGTTGATATAGGAACAAAAATACACTGTCCTGTAGCAGGGGGAAGAGAGTGTCAAGAAAGATTCTCTGAATTGACAGCCTTAAGGGGCATATAGGAGTTAGGAAATCAAAGTAAGAAATTATGGTCCAAAGCAACAGCATGTGCAAAGCTGAAGCAGAAGTGTGAGAGAAGAAATACATTAAGAGAAATATCTGAAGTTATTCTTGTCATAATCATTGATCTCTTGCATATCAAGAAAGAGTAGAGAACATGGGTTGACGGTGGGGAACAAAGTGGAAATAGGTTGAGACACTACTTATATCAAAAAGATCATGAGTCAATGAACCAAAAAGAGATAATTTCTTATACCCACTTTGTATTATAATTGTACCTCCACATTGCCTGAGATTAAAAAAAAAAGTATCTGTAAGGTAAGCAGACCTAGATAAGATGCTGTCAAGAAAAGCTTTAGGTCCTGGCTAAATAGCTTAGTTGAAGCATTTGCCCAATAGGCCAAGGCTGCAGATTTAATACTTGGTCAGGGAATACACAAAAATCAAACAATGAACGTATAAGTGGAAAATGAATTGATCTCTCTCTCTCTCTCTCTCTCTCTCTCTCTCTCTCTCTCTCCCCCTCTAAAAATCAATGAATAAAATAAATAAACGAAATAAGAAAAACTTTGAAAAATCTAGAGGGAGGTATGATACTGTCATATTACTGCATAGTTTTAGTTCAGGATCAAGAAAGTGAGTTGCAGAGGGCCAAAGACAAAATCTTCCACTCTGAGGGTTATGCAGAGCCAGGCTTCACAAGAAATTGGTATCTTCCCAGGCTATCTAACACACTTGACATTTAACTCTTGGCAGATCATGTACCCACCCCGCCACTAGTGCTTCACTCTGTCTGTTTCTGCAATGATGGGTACATGTAACCCTTGGGTGTCATTGTATGAAAGATCCTGTGTCACTTGTACAGAGAAAATAAAATAAAGTGAAAAACATATGTGAGTGTCACGGGTGCTTTATGTCTTATGTGTCTATACACACAAAAACCTCAGAAAAACCATAAAGCCACTGTATAGTTGTGCATAAAAATTTATAGCTGGAATCTATATCTAGACTGTGTACTTGCACTTTTTGTCCTCATATGAAAGTCATGTTCTCATATCTTATAATGAATTAAAGAGTTATTGTGATACACTAGAAAGTGTATCATACTTGGTGTCAGATTTAGAAAGTTCTGCTTTCTAACTCTGTGGCTTAAGAAAATTATTTTCCTTATATAAGCTCTATTTTCTTTTTTTAAAACTTACCAATATCTATCCTACAATGCTGTTTACAAAATTTAAATATATGATATATTGCCATAGCCAGGTGGCTCAGTTGGTTGGCACATTGTCCCAAACACCAAAAGGTTGGAGGTTTGATTTCTGGTCAGGTCACACATCTAGGTCAAGGGTTCAGTACCCCATTAGTGGTGCACATGGGAGGCAATCAATTGCTCAATGTTTCTCACAATCGATGTCTCTTTCTCCCTTCCTCTCTCTCTAATATCAATAAACATATTAAAATGAATAAACGTATGATATATATAAAAGTTTCAAAGAAAAATCTTAGCATGTTTTTCATCTCACAATAAATGTACTTTCATTCCTAAAATAAAACCTAATTCCACAGAGTAAAACATGTTACTGAGAGTGTGTGATTAATAAAAGAGGAATCCCTGAAACAACCCCAAGTTTAAGAAGACCCATGGATACTTTTCCAGACACCAACAATAACCACATGCATTATTTCATTTATTTATTTCTTCTTATAGCATGTGCAGAATGGATACTTTCTGCTCCAGGTATTGCTCTATACAAGGAATAGGTCCTGTTCATTTTCTCCTATGTAAGTAGCATGGCTTTGCTTACAGGCACTTCTAGACAGAGAGAAAAACAAATTCAGAGACTCTCAAACAAAGTATTAGACCTTCCAACCCAATAGAATTAAATCTGAATTATTGTGTTCTAACTCAAGTGCATGGCACTATTATATATCTAGTTGTTGATCTCTGACTTTCTCCATTCTCTTCCATGTTCACCAAGCTCAATGCAATAGCTTTCTTCCTGTTTCTTTTAGTTATCTCTTATTCTTCCCACCTCATTATTAATAGTTTCTTTTTTTAATTTGAGACATAGAGAAAGAGATTTGTTGCTCCACTTAATTATGCATTTATTGGTTGATTCTTCTATGTGCCCTGAATGTGAATCAAACCCACAAACTTGGCATATCAGGATGACACTCTAACCAACTAAGCTACTCTGCCAGTGTTTCCCAATACATTAGAAAATACAAATCTGCTTTGTCATTCTACTTATAACTTCAATAGCCTACTGTTGTTATTTTAAAAAATTAAAGATGTTTTATAGAGCCCTATAGGTTTTGCCCTTCTCTTATTTACCAGATGCTCTTGCATCATTATATTTTCCTCCCTTTTTACTCCAAAGGAGAAATGGAAGAATGGATGGAATGAATAGAAGGATAAAGAATTTACAAATTTATAGAATTGAGATAAACTCTAGATATAGTAGTGGAAAGAATAAAAAGTGTGACAGAAGATGAGACCATGAGTGAGGCAAAAAGCTAATAAGATGTATGAGCCACACTAAAGAAGAGAAACTATACCTTCATGGTAATGGGAAGCCAATGAAGTATTTAGGTAGGAAAGTAAAATAGTCACGTTTACATTTTAAGATATTCACTCTGTCTATAATATAGAGAATTGATTAGAGAAGAGATGAAAAGAATTAATAAGGAAGAGACAATAGGAAAATGTTATAGCCATCCAGGTAAGAAATCATTATAACAAGTACCATGATAGAATAAGTGGGAAAAAAAGTGAATAGTATCAGTAGATATTTGGTTGAAACAGTTTTTTTCATGACTTACCTATTTATAGGATATACAGACTGAATAAGAGGAAAGAATGAACAAAGATTACTCCCTGATTTCAGTCTTGAGGAATTAAGTGTATGAGAGTACTGTTTAGTAGGTTAAAGAATACTTTATAAGGAACAGGTTTAAAGGAAGGAATTAATTGCATTTTGAAGATATTGAGAGGCAGACAGTTGTGTATCACGGAGAGCACAGAGTGGTTAGGAACTCAGGCTCTGCAATAGGGTCAACTAACGGCATCTCCCAGGATCCAGATCCCATCACTTACTACCTGTGTGTCCCAGGAAACACTTTTTACCTCTGTGAACTTCTACTTCTTCATCTGTCAAATGGGTATAAGTAATAACACTTTCTTAATTTTAATATAGGAATAAATGTGATAATGCACTACATATTGTATAAAGCCTTTGGTGCAATATGTGGTACTTAATAAATGGACAATAATTACGAGATATGATTATTACTATTCTTACTAAAAAGTGGAGTCAATAAGGCATTGTATCTATGAACCTACAGCTTGCAAGAGAAGGCCAAGGTATAGGAATGAATTCATGACCTGTGCTATTAAATCGAAAGTAAGGGAGACTTTCACTCTCTCACAGAAAGCCTAAAAGTAGAGTGACAAACATGAATCCCTCACAGGCTGTGCAGTCAGGTAAATGAGTGAAGTCAAATGGTAGAAGACAAATAAGAGCTGGGCTGTGATCTGTGGCGAACTCTAACAAAAGGGACACAGCTACTCAGCTCTAGAATGTGGGATTGTTATTACTAAATGTACTGATGTTTTTCTTTTTTTAAATATTTTTCAAAGATTGAATTGAATCTTTATGAGTGCTTTGTTAGAATGCCTGCAATCTGAGAAGACAAGTTATGTACCCTATAAAAACCATCTTAATGTCTCATCTGAAACCTACATTTTTATGAGAAGGGTAGATGAGGGGTTTGGGAAAAAAGGTTAATTGGATAATAGTTGTGGTCTGGCAGGTGATTTTCCTAGAATTTCTTTTATCTGTTGATCAACACTTCTTTTTTTAATTACTTTATTGTTACTCAATTACAGTTGTCTGCATTTTCTCCCCACCATTTCCCCCCACTCCACCCAAACCCACCTCCCTCCCCTGCTTCCACCCTCCCCCTTGGTTTTGTCCATGTGTCCCTTATAGTAGTTCCTGAAAACCCTTCTCCCCATTGTCTTCTCCCCTCTCCCCTCTGGCCACTGTCAGATTGTTCCTAATTTCAATGTCTCTGGTCATATTTTGGGTTTTTTTTCTTTTGTTGATTATGTTCCAGTTAAAGGTGAGATCATATGGTATTTATCCCTCACCACCTGGCTTATTTCACTTAGCATAATGCTCTCCAGTTCCATCCATGCTGTCTCAAAGGATAGGAGCTTCTTCTTTCTCTCTGCTGTGGAGAATTCCGTTGTGTAAATGTACCATAGTTTTTTGATCAACACTTCTTTATTTGCATCTCAGGAGTTCCCTCTCTAGAACAAAATGGCTCAGATACCATCTCCACAGCTGAGGAATCCTTGGGGCACAAAGGTTGAATTGCTTGTCAACTTCCTGGAGCCACATGGTCATGAATTCCAGTTCCGGGAATAACACCTTCCCACATGCATTAATCACATAAGCCCATCAACTATGCCTATAGCTAAAATGTTTAACTCTTAAATTCCCCTGCATTAAAACTAGTAGTCAGTCACTTGACCCCAAGAATAGTTATTACAGTAGATGTGCTGGTTTTTAAAAATAAAATAAAATTTCAGATTCTTATGGGAAAAATAATTATTTAAACACTCCACAGTTACAAGGGTCAAATAAATAGCAGCAAGCTTTGTCCTGTGGACCTAGTTTGCACTCTAGCCTATCAGTATCACAAAAAGAATCAGTTTCTACCATTGTTTTTTCCCCTTTATATCACAAAAGGCAATGTGGCATAAGACTTGAGAATAAAGGCTGTGACCCCAAAAGGACCTGAGTCCAGCCTCAAGTCTGTAATTTTAACAATTGTTCCATTTTTCTGAGCTGTAAATTTTAGATGAGAGTATTATCTACTTCAGATCATTTTTGTAAGTATAAATGAGATACTATACATAGCATATTTGGTAAAGTATGGAACAAATAATACATTGATAATTAAGTGTATGTGGTGAATATGTGTCTCAGTTCCATGGTCTTTTCTTTCAAGAGCAGTAAGTTTATCCATCCAATATTTTACTTCCTCCTACCAGTCTTACCACAAAAAAATAAACCAGGGTGAAATCTCAACATCTCTCTTACCTCATTGTTCATGATTTCAGTTCTTCCAGTTACCAGACCTAGGACTAAACCTGCAGGCCCCTAACCTTGGGAAGTCCTAGAAATAAGGTGTATGTCTGACCAGAAAAAGTTCTCCTTTCATCCAATTTCTCCCTTTCTTTTATATATTAGATTTTTGTCTCAGACTTTTTCAGAGCTTATAATAACTTCTCTAATAGATTGAGATTGAGTCAAATATATGAACATATGGAAAATTTCTGAGCTCCATTCTTTTTTTTTTCACTCTTAACCTCTCAGATTTATTCAGTTTTTCAAATTTTAGATTTTTTAATCTATGAATTCTATGGCTCCTTCCTTCTTGTAAGAGTCTTTGTTCTCTGGCTATTGTCTGTTACAGCCTGAAGTTTTCCAATATCTACCTACAATGAAAGATGTCAAGGTGTTTTCAGACCATTGGCATGAAATAAGGCAGCAGTTGCCAGATCATGAGTATTTTGGTGAGGGGTTCCATGCATGGTCTTTGTTTTTTACCCCAATTGTAGTAGGAGAGAATGAGAGCGCTTTAAGTCAGTAAATAATATAACCTGTGTTAGTTTTACTAAATATAACTGACTGCAAAGTGGAGAACAAATTGGAGGGTGAGATTGATGCAAAGGGTCCAATTAGAAGGCAACAAAAAGTTCTTGCATGGGAGGATGATGATTGGAGATGAGGATTCTTGTAGATGGGATGAGAATAACAGGGAAAATGAGAAATGGTTGAGAAAAACTTCTAGAGAAATTGTGTCAATTTGGATATGGAAAATAAGGTGAGATCGTGAACACAGATGTAAGAATACATTTGGGTTGAGAGGAGTAGTAGGGGAGGTATTTCCTGGTCTTTAGCAAAGCAGACAGCAAAATTTGGCAGACAGTAACCTTTGCTTTAGGTTTGGCATGATTGTAGCAGCAAGAAAGGAGCTGCCTAAGGCAATGATCATGCGCACTAATCTGACATGATTGACAGTGTAATGTCAGGCCTCTGTCCACAGAGATGTTCAAAATTTTGAGGTTAGAAAATGAGCAGTACTTTTATTCAATGATAGTCACTCATCAATTCACAAAATGGCTAACAAATATTAATGGAGCAGAGAAAACAGGACAATGAAGAAACAAAACAATGGTGGACATAAAACAAAGGTGTTAATAATTATAGTAACTGTGATTGTCTGAAGACTTCAATTACAAAACAAAAGTTGCAGGTGAACTATAATGACAAAGATAGGTTAAAAGTATAAGAGGACATGTAATACATACCAATGTATATGATGAATATACATTGGTAAAACCATTATGTAGGTATGTAAAACCAATATGTAGGTAAAACCATTTGAGCTGATCCCTTCAGGTTTCTGCATCATAGTATATGTAAATTATATTTCAATAATAACAGAAAAAAACACCTACAATGATTATAAGAGAAAAAAAAAGAAACAAAGATATGGTGAACCTAAACTAATATGTCAAGTTATTTGAAATTAAATAGTTTCTTTGTAGGCCCAACTGTTTTCCTTAATATCTGGGGTAGAGCAGGCTCTTCTTAATTTGTTCAGGGCTCCAAAATCTGTTGAACACCTTAGTCTAAATTAAAACTATGACTTTGAACCCAGTCCTTTTCTGGGTATTTCTGGGAAATTTCTCAGGGAAATCATTTGTTTGGAGAGGATAGTAAAGCTGGAGGAATTGGTGTCCCATGAGTACAAAACTCAGAAGGCAGCTCAGGGAACCTGGGATCTATAAATAAAGGTCTTGGGCACTGAAGCTGAGAAGCCTCTAGCCTAAAGTCCTTTCTGTTTCCCTCTGTGGTGATATGGTAAGTTTAGCAGGGTCCTAACATAATGTTGTCTTATAATAGGTCTTAGTCTCCTGGTGTCTGAAACAGAGTGTTCTAAGAACAGCAACTTAAAGAAAGCTATGAATAAGCCTAACTGTCTGAAATCTCCATAATTTTTACATAGAAGGGACTTAATTAAAAAAATTAATTGTCATGGGGGAATGGAAGGAGCTTTTTCTTGGAGCTATGTTTGCCTGACAAGAGGAAAATTTAACTTAAATTGGGGGAAGAAGCTATGAAAGTTAAAAATGCACTAAATCTCCTTATAGCCACCCATTTTCACTATTCACTTCACCCACCTATCTATGGTTCATCTCTAAAACAATCATCCACTTATTCATGCACAGTTAGACAAAATGCTAGCTAGAGACAGAGCTCTATATGACATAAAGACTGAGAAACAGAAAAACTAGTCTGGCAAAAGGCTAAATTTTATCTGGCTAAGCAAAGAATTGGAAGGCAGATTTCCCAGGTTTAGAAGTCAAGCTGTGGATAACCATCTTGGCCACTACACTAAAATAAGAAGAGGGGGCTTTAGTCTGGGGAGTAAAGATAAGTGATATGACATTATGATCTCAGGTTATTAGAAGAAGTTTGTAATAGAAACCAGGGAACAACTTAGTTATGTCAAATGAGTCATATGCAATTGGAGAGGAAGTAATATACAAGCAGTAGAGGGTAGTGCTTGGCATTCAGAAGGAGAATAAGACACAGCTAGGTTTGACTTCCAGTTCTCTCTCTTACTACTTGTTTCTTTCTTTCCCAATTTATAGAGTAGAGGTAATAATAGTACTTGCCCTGTGAGGTTGTTCTAAGAATTAAATAAAATGACATATAGAAAGAGTTTAAGATATCACTCATCTGAGAAAGTATCCCTGAATTTTAATTCTTATTAGCAATAAGATTTGGGGCTTTCTCTCATAACAATTTACTTGAGAAATATTTGAGTAACTTTTCTACATAAGACACCGTTCTTAAAAAGTAAATGTATTAGACTCTTTTGACAATAACTGTTGTTAGTAAGATGTTTATTATGTTTCAAATTGATCAGGGATTTGCCAGCTATATCTCTTATCCTTAACATAATTCTGATATTTTACTACTTCCTGTTCAGCAGTAAGGCTGTGAGGTTTCACATATAAATACCTGTTTTCAAGTTCACATAAAAAGTAGAGCAAACATTTTGAAAATAGAACTACCTACATATGAAATTAGCCTAACGCAATGTCTGCATATAGTAATTATCCCCAGTGTTCTCATTTTCCCCTCTTTTTAAACTATCTTTCCCTGCTTCACTCCCATCTCACCTTATTAAGAGCCATCTCTTATCTTCCTCACCTCTGGATCTGGCTGAGCAGGTATTGACTATGTTTGTGCCCTTGCTTTTTTATAGTTTCACAGCTGGCGCTACTTGCTGAATTTTGCCCCCAACAATTTCTATGGGCCATTTAGCTCCCCTCTGATGCAATCTTTTTCAGAAATAAAATTGAAATGACTTGTATTAATTAAAATAGTTTTAGAGGTAGTGCTATAAGGCACTGGGACTGGCATGTAATAAATTTAAGACTTCAACCTACTTTGAGATTTATATTACCTATTACATCACTAATTTTTACATATCCTCCCTTATAATGCAATTTCCTTGTGCTTTATTCAGTTTTTAAACATATTAATCAAAACAAGATAGAAACATGGTATAACTGAAAGCTTAAAATCAAATAACAGTTCAAAACATATATGTTTATAACAATATTTTTTCAAGAAATTAATCTTTTAGAGAGATTCAGTTTTAAAATTTGCTTCAGTTTTAAAATTTGAAAAGCAGGAATAATAATATCATGTGAGGGCTAAATAAAATAACAAATATAAAATATCCAGCACAATGCAATAAAAGTTAATATTCACCCATCTTATTACCCTATTTTCTCTTTCAATCCACCCTAATTTTTCTTTCTTCCCCAAATTTAGCATCTGGGAACAAAATAAAGTTTCTTATGTATCTATTTATGAAGAGATTTATTTATTTATGTATTTAATAATTACATAATGACATATACAAAGGCTAATAGCTACCCTCATAAGTATATTTTTAATTTCACATATTCTATTCATTGCACTTAAATTTAATTATTTTAATATTTTATAAAAAATACTCTTTTAAACTAATATTAACGCTGTTTTTCTATATTGTATTTTTAAAATACAGAAAATATATTGTCACTTCAATTAATATATGATAGTGTCTTAATAAACATGATTTGTTCATTTATTTATTTAACAAATATTATTGAGAATTTACTATATGCCTGTAAACAAAAATCTGAAGTTTTAAGGAGTGTTTATTCAGGTAATAATTTGGAAACCCAGAAATATAGCCCTCTATATGAACTGAGAATACATTACAGACTAAGGAATTTTGGGCAAAGCTTATTAAAGCAAAAGTTACAAAGAGGTGCTTATCAAAGGGATGGGTTGTAGGGGAAACAGGACCGTAAACTTACATTAATTGGTTTCTGATTGGTGAAGGCAACTGAACTTTCAATGGTTGTCTGACTCAGTGATTGAGCAAGTGATATTGTAAGGGGAGAGCAATGGATAATATATGATTAAACATTTATCAAGTCCTAGTTTCAGCTCAGAGCTGTAGAACAAAAAGTCTGTCTTTGATCACACAGTTATAGTATGGGGAGTATTATTTACAGCAATGCAAGGAGTACAACTTATCAAAGAGTGCAATCAGGATGGGGTGGGGCAGGGGGCTGCTGGTTCTGGAGCCCAAAAGGACAAAATCATGCCTTGCAAGCAGCTTAAGAGCCCAAGCTACAAAAATCCAAATTTTGGGCCATGAAATATGATAATTAAGTTCTTATAAGCCCTCATGGCAGAGGTGAACAAAGGCAATTAAATTTGCCTTCTTAAAGTAAAAATTATATGAGAACTATTTAAGAGAAATAAGAACAATGGAATAGAGTATGACTATACTGGTCAGAGAAGTCTTCTCTTGAGGATGTGACTTTTGAGAAAGAGCAATTAGAGCCAAGGAAACAGCATTTATAGCAGTTCTGAGACAGGAAGACTGTTGCAATGTTTGAGGAGCAGCACAAAGAAATGTGGTCATAGCACACTAGAGAGGTTTCTAGAGGCCTTATCTTATTAGTGCTTATCAGATACATTAAAAACTATGGATTTTATTGTAAGTATGGAGGAAAATACCACAGAAATGAGAGATAAGTTGCATAATAAAAACTTTTCCATTTATGATTTTGCTGCTTTTATTTTGATAATTGAACCTTTAAATAAAAGTTTATCTAATCCATATATTACTTAGACAAGTTTTGCAAACAGGGAGGAAAGGAGAGGCGGCATTAAAAATAACTTCAATGATGGCATATAGAATGAAGTTGAAAAATGGTCCCAGGAATCAGGAAGAGACAAGAAACAAGCAGCACTTCCTTTTTTTTCCCCATAGGCTTAAAGTATACAATTTATTTTGACATATGTAAACATCCAAGAAATCATCAACACAATCAAGACAGTGAACATATACATCACTCACAAAAGCTTTCTCATGCCCATGTGTAATCCCTCTCTCCCCATCCCTTCCCCTCAAACCACTGATCTGCTTCCCATCACTACACATTGGCTTGCTTGTACAAGGGATTAGGATGCATGCGGTCCGGCAGGTGTCTGCTGTTACATCTGGCAGCTTTCATGCAGCATAATTATTTTGAAATTCAGCCAGGTTATTGTATCAATTTTTTATTACATTTTGTTCCTCAGTGGTATTTCATTTTACGGATGTGATTTGTTTACCCATTTCCTTGTTAATAAACATTGGGTTATTTATAATTTCTAGCTATTAAAAATAAAACTGCTGTAAATATTTGTTTACAAGTCTGTGTGAGTATAGACTTTTATTTTCTTATGTGCCTAGAAGAGGAATGTCTGAATTGTATGGTAGACAAGTGTGTCTATCTTTTTTAAAAAATGCTAAATAGTTTTCCAAAATGACTATTGTATCATTTTACATTCCTCACAGTGTATATGAGTTCTGGTTGCTCTGGTTCCTTGCCAACATCTTGTAGAGTAAGTCTTTTAAATGTTATCCATTCTAATGTGTGTGGAGTAGCATCTCATTGTGGTTTTAAGTTGCATTTCATTAATGACTAATAGGATTCAGTATCTTCTTACATGCTTATTTTCCATCTGTGTATCTAAAGCAGCACTTCTGATCCTTCTTGTGTATACAAGCAGCACTTCTGATCCTTCCAAAGCCAGAAGGTTAAAAATCCATGCTGAAAAAAAGATTGACTTAGTAGGGGGATAATTAGGGAGATTAATGTTTTATGAGTTAAATGAATTTGTTCTTGTGCTATTGTGATTTATAATAAGAAATACGCGTTTGATCTTCATTCCTGTTCTTAGCACAGAGCTCTGTTGGAATTTCCTAAGTGATAGGAGCAAGAAAGATGTCTTTTGTCACCTTAATGATGTGGCTTTTGGACCTCACCTACTTTGGGGGCTGGTTGTCAGGAGAACCAACCCTGTAGATTAGAGAGTTGTAACTTTCAGTCTTCTCCCAGCCTCTGACCTCCCAGGTTGGGGGAGGGCTAGAGGTTGAATCAATTTCCAATGACCATTGATTAATCAATTATGCCTATGTAAAAAAGGATCCATAAAAGCCCCAAAAGACAGGATTTGGAGAGCTTTCAGGTGGGTGAACACATGGAGATGTGAAGCAGGGTGGCACACTCAGGGAAGCATGAAAGTTCCAGGCCCTTGCCATATACCTTGCCCTGTGCATCTCTTACATCTGACTGTTCCTGAGTTATGTACTTTCATAACACACTGATAATCTAGTGAGTACATGGGTTTCTCTAGTACTATGAACTGCTCCAGCAAATAAATCAAACCCAAGGTGGGAGTGGTGGGAACTTTTGATTTATAGCCATCTGGTCACAAGCAGAACCCGGACTTGTGACTGGCATCTGAAGTCCAAGAAGAGGGTGGTGGAACCCTCTTATCTGTAGCCAATTAATCAGAAGTACAGTTGATAACCTGGAATTTGATTGGCATTTGAAGTTGAGAAGAGGGTTTATCCTGTAGGACTGAGCCCTTAACCTGCAGGATATGATGGTATCTCAGAAGAGATAGGGTCAGAATTGAGTTGAATAATTTTATGACACCCTGCTGGCATTCTGACAATTGCTTGGTTTTGTGTGGGAAGCCCCCCTCCTCTTCCACTACACAGAATGTAAACCAATTCATTTAAAAAGATTCAATTAATAGTGATTGAATATGCTTTATTTGTCAGGAAATGTGCTTGGTGTTGCTAATATCAAGATCATTAATATTAAGGCACAGACTGATCTTCATGAACTCACTGGCTACTGAGGAAGGCAGATAAGTAAATAACACATCACAGGACAATTTCAGTACTGTATTAGAGTTAGAATGCAAGTTATGGTAAAGCTACACGAACTCTGCTTGGAGTGATCAGGAACAAGCTGCTCCTGAGTTGACCTAATTAGAGTTGCCAAAGAGCTAGTAATACGGTTTTAAAAGACCTCTGCATACTTTCACACTGGAAATTTTAGAGGTGAGGGGGTGGCCTAACCCAGATCATGACTTAACTGCTTTATCATTTGGGGAAGGCAGCTCAGGTTCCTAGAAGAATGGTCCTTAATGACAGACAACTCAGTCATGCCTCGCTTTGGAGAATGAGCCACTTGAAAAGCTGTGTTTCTGATTCCTAACACTTTGCCAAGAGTCCACTGACAACGTGGAGCCTCTCAATTAAACCCTCACTTTCTGTAGGTAAAAGGGTAGAAACTAACATGCTGCCTGTATCTTGGAACCTCATTGTCCATGACGAACTTAATTCCATAAAAAGAAACCTCTCAAAGGTACATAGGTATCTCAGTTGTCTGTGAAAAAATATATAGTTATAGAACATCTATGTATTTTAGGGTGTCATAAAAAAATAGATTCAGACAATACCAGTCTCTCTCATCACCAACAGTCCAATTGACTAAGCCACATTATATAGTCTATGTTGGACTGTAGAGAAAATTCAAGAATCCCTTCTCTCCTCCCAGGCTCAAGGATGGAGAAAACTGCTACGGATTAGTCATTTTTAAGGACATTCTATCTGTTCACTGTGAAGAGAGCATTAACAGTGAAGCTCACATGACCTATTTTCTGTCCTATCTTTGCATTGCTTCCTGTGGAGAAATTATGAAGAAAATCACCTTGTAAGTAAAATCACCTTTAGAAGCTCCAGGCCTGGCCCGAAAACTGCCTGGAGCAAAAATCTCTAGAAAAGAGAAACTACTTATTATTGGCTATTTAAAAAATCTAATTCTTGCAGTTTCATCTTTCAAAAAAATTTCTAGGATCACTCTGGAACAAGGAAAAAACATTATCTTGTACCTCAGCTTGACTATAAAATTTTTTCATTGGAGTAAGAATACGGATGGGCAAGCCTAAGAGTAAAGGGGGAATTTATTTGCAGGTCACTACTCTGTACATGGGTAGTTTTTTCTGAGGACATTGTGGAGAACTGTGAGTGATCAAGACAGTATTTAGATTTCTGGTTCTCTTTGTCAATTTACATTATCTGACTATCACCAATTGTCTTTTTTAAAGAAATAGCTCATTCATTTATTCTTTAATATGAGAAATCTCTCAAATTGTATTTTCTTTGTTTATGTCTCAGACAAAAGCACTGAAAGGAGGGAGGTAAGTGTAATAGACACATTGAAAGTGTCACTTCAGATCTGGGAATAAATATTTTCCAATTGATTTATCATGCCCACTCTCAATTCCTCTAACACTGAGGTCACCACCTTCTTCCTGGTTGGAATCCCAGGACTGGAGCACCTTCATGTGTGGATCTCTATCCCCATCTGCTTCATGTGCCTGGTGGCCATCCTTGGCAACTGCATCATCCTCTTTGTGATCAGAACAGAACCCTCACTCCATGCACCCATGTACTATTTCCTTTCCATGTTGGCTACTGCTGACCTGGGCCTCTCTCTCTCATCCCTTCCCACTATGCTAAGGACCTTTGTTTTTAATGCTACTGGAATTTCCCCAAATGTCTGCTTTGCTCAAGAATTCTTGATCCATGGATTCATGGATTTGGAGTCCTCAGTGCTTCTGATAATGTCTTTTGACCGCTTTTTGGCCATACGCAACCCTCTGAGATACAGCTCCATCCTCACCAATGCCAGAGTTGCTAAGCTGTGCCTGGTGTTTTTCACTAAAAGCATGCTCTTAATGCTTCCATTTCCTTTAGCTCTCAAAAGTTTGACATATTGTAAGAAAAGCCTGCTTTCTCACTCATATTGTCTCCATCAGGATGTCATGAACCTGGCTTGCTCTGACAACACACTTGACTTTTTCTACGGTTTTTTTGTTGCCCTCTGTATGATGTCAGACAGTGTGCTCGTTGCTGTGTCCTATGTATTCATCCTGAAGACTGTGATGGGAATTGGATCCCATAAGGAACGACTCAAGGCCCTCAACACCTGTGTTTCGCACATATGTGCTGTGCTCATCTTCTACGTGCCCATCACTGTTTTGGCCTTTATGCACCGCTTTGGCAAGCATGAGTCCCCAAGTGCCACAATCCTCATTGCTGACATTTTCTTGATAGTGCCACCTCTGATGAACCCCATTGTATACTGTGTAAAGACACAGCAAATTCGTGAGAAAATTCTGGGAAAATTGGGTCTAAAATAAAGGTATGGGGAAAAGTGAGGCAGAGTCAGCCAGAATTAGTGAATTAAATAATACCTTTCTATTTAAGTATTATGAATGATTCATCTTCATTTTTTTAACCATTCTTATAAACAGCACAACATATGGACAGGGTACTGATGTCTGTGAGCTTGAGACCGACATGGGCAATATTATTAAAATCATGAGTCAGTCCACTGACACAGAATTTCAGTGACACTGTTAGCAGCACTGGAATAAATGTACATGGAAGCTAAGATTGTGCCCCTTTATAGAGAATGAATGCTAAAGGAGCTGGAAGTTAAAGGATGCCACCTCAATCCAGCTACTGATTTTCTTTCAAGCAGCTTCAGACATGTTGTATTTGTTGAGGAGTCTTCAGTCAATTTAATGCAAATTCCTGATCTCCCATTTAAGTGAACAAAGTCTGTTGTCAGAAGAGTTGGTTGAAGATTTTATCCCTTTGCACTTTCCTTAATAGTCACATAGGAACGACCATTGGTTCTCCTTAATGTACGGTTCCCTAAGCCTTGAATTATGACTATAAACTCTCTCTTTAATATAGCCATTTTTTCTCTATACGAAGGCCTCCAAAAAGTTATAGTTAGTAAAAGGAGAACAGAGGGACTATTTTGCTACTGGAGAGAAATAGAAAAGCTAATAGAAAAGAAACTTTTTAAGCATTGATGTTATTGATTACCTTGAAATATAGGTTCTAAAATAATGACTCTCATGTTTGTTTGGGTATTTGGTATTCTTAATTATGATAATTCAATTACACTAAACAAGCTAAAAATCATTTTTAACTAGCAGAAAAATGACCATATAGTTAGCAATATGGAATTATATTCATATTATATGGTTCCTTTTAAAAAAGATAAATAGCAAACTAAATATGATTGGCTATCTCAAATTATTTTCTGTAAAATTCATTTGTTTCATGTTTATCTGTTACTTGTAAGTACTTCTTAGCAGGCAAAGATATAAAACATAAAATTTAGAATAGGTCAACCAACCCTTAAAATTTTGTACCATGAATTGGGAGAAAACCATTGGTAATGAATTTCAATGTTTCACTGCTGAGGTGAACTCACAAATAATTAACATCATTTCTATTTTAAAGAATCATTTTGAAAAAGTTCTCTGATAAATAAATATTCTTATACATTGTGTGTCCCCAGGTGAGTTCAACCGAGTTCTTCTTGTTCAATAGCTGAGCCTATCTGTAACATGTGGTCTAATCCAGGAAGGGAGGACAGCCTTTGATGCCTCCTTCCAGGTGGTTTCCAATTATGCTACAATTATCAGTTCACATGTATGTCTTTCTTACTCATGTTTTGTTTTCTCAAAATAACTGTACACATCAAATTTGTTGGCATATCTCCAGTACTTGTACAGTGTATATAAATGACATTTTCCCACTTGTCTAGAAAAAAATTGTAACAGCAACAAAAAAAATCCTTTGCTGCAGAATATAATGATAAATTACAAGCTCATAGAACATCTTAAATGACAGAAAACCTGTTGCCAAATCAGTAAGAAGTAACTGTAAATTTTAAGTCAAAAAAGCCTGCCCTGAAAAACAGTTTGTGTCCTGTTTAAGCACAAGAAAAAGCTTGTCATGAAAGAAATATGGAAGAATATTTATTCCCCTTTTAGTATGTGCCCTCAACTCAGAAACTGAAATCTTTAAAAGTCAGAAACAGCCCAAGTGGTAAGATGTCAATAAAGGTTATTTCTGAATCAGAAGAGTGAATAGAGTAAACTGTATTTGTTTCCCTCAATTATAATACAGATTTAGTACATTTTCAATCGAGGTTCAAGTAATATTTCACTGAGAATTTACCAAAACAATTCTAAAAATAGATTTATAAGAGTAAAGTGGAGAATATATATAGGACAAAAAAATAGAAACTATAATAAAGTTTCATATAATAGTGACATTTATTAAAAAGATTAAAATTGTGAGTAGTTTCTTCAATAAATCAATAAGAAAAAGAAAAACCAAAATGTTGGGAACTGCCCTGCCTGGTATCAAAAGCTATAAACCCCACCAAGGCTAAAGCTGAGGGAGTGGCCTTGGACCATAAGCCAGAAAGGAGACAAAAGCTTATTTCCCTGGCAGGAGCGCTGCTTCTGCTGCTTCATTCATAACTGAACCCCAAAGCTTAGTCGGTTAGCCAATGACGGGTAAGATTCCCCAAGGGGGGAACGATCTAAGACAGGCACGATAACGTGGGAGACCCCTAAGGAAGGACTTTGGGGGCTACAGCAAAAGGGGGTGATGGACCCTCACTCCTCAGCTTTGACATAGCCTGAGTCCTCACCGTCTGGGAGAAAATCTCCTAATCTCTTGGTTGCCTTAGTTCCCTTGTTCCACCTAAGCCTGAAACAATGACAGGGTGGTGCAGCTCTGTGCTGAAAAGGGAGGGTACTCCAGGTGATCAGGCCTAAGAAAGAATATGTAAAATCCTGTGAAACCTGCTTTGTTTAGAATGCTCTCAGTTGAATGATAAAGGTCCAAGGAAGAAGTAAGTTTGTTCTTTAAAGTTTTATAGCTCTTTGACCCTGACTCAAAATAGGCCCTCAGACTTCCTTGTTATCTATTTTTTGATTCTTACTTCCTAGCAATGAGTAATGAGCTTTACCTGAATTCTTATTCAAACGAAACCATTAAAAAGCCTCTCCAGAGGGGGAACAGGGGAGGGGGAACGGGGCTCTCTCCCCACCAGGGAGGGTGGCCAAGCGGTGCCCTCCAGGAGAGAGGGTGGCGAAGGCACTCCCCACGTGAGGAGTGGCCCTGCTGTTCCTATTCCCCCACAGGACCTGGTTGTCTTTGTGTATGTTTTTCTCGCATGTTGACGAACATCCGCAGCCGAGATGGATACTGCTGGCCGGTATCCATCCACACCAAAATAAACACACTGCAATATACTATACATGATATGAAAATTATAATTTTTCATACATGTAATTAAAGAATACCAGAACATTGTTGAAAATAGATTGGTTATTCAAATAATATTGGTAGAAAAAAATTACAACGCATTTAAAAAACCATATTTGTGTGTGAACATTTATCCACACAAAATAAACTAAAACAAATTAAGAATTAAATATGAAAATAATTTTAAAACTTACTTAAACATATGTAAATATATACTCTGTAAGTACTCTGTAGATGAAAACAATTTTCTTAGGAAATGACAAAAATGGAAAAGCAGAAAAAAGGTTATGTATTTTATTGAAAAGCAATTAGATACATAAATAACATTTAAATAGTTACAGTTTAGATGATAATAACATAGGATATATTTAGTGCTTACCAGGTACCAGACATTGAGCTATAAATTTGCCTGTATTAACTCTAACAACTTTTGCAAGGATGTAGGAAGTTAGATCTTATTACCTCCCCATGCTTTATGGATTGAGAAGACAAAGTTTTGAAAAGTTAAGCAACATTTCTAAGGACATAAATATAAAGTGTTAGGAGCTTGAACAAAATTCAGGCAATGTTTCCAGAGCCTACAAACCCATCCAATAAGCTAGAGAAACTGTCATTTTACTGCCTTCGATGTTTAATTATTTACATTCTTGGAGTCTAAGAACATAATCACAGGTTTGATATTTATAAGAATATATAGAGAGGGTTATTTTCTATAATAAAACTACTGCCAACTATAGAAATGTTAAATAATAGAAAATGGTCACATAAACCATTATATAAAAATAATATTGATATTAAATATTACCCACCTACGCAACACAGCATCAACACTAAGTGGTATTTACTAAGCACTGAAATAGATGTTAAGAATTAAATAAAACATGAAATGTAGGCCCACTGTCAAGGAGCTTACAATCTGGTGGTGGGGAAAGCAAATAAACAAATAAATCCACTTAGTAAAGTATGGTAAGTTTAAGCATATGTAGAAAAGAGTACAAATAAAAAAATGACAACTTGCCTATTTTAGCAGAGAATCAAAGGAAAGCTTCCTGGAGGAAGTAAACTGTGATATAAAATATGATATAATAGAAAACAATGAATAATATCAAGTGAATAAATAAGATATGCATTTGAATATGCAGTATTATCCTAGTTTATAAATATGTATGTGTGTGTACATATATTGGCTTATTTTAAAAAATTACATCATAGATCATATAGTCTCTCATTAAGGATTCTGACTGATTTTTATCTCTATAATACTTTTCTGTTTCTCAATATATTCAAAATTTTAATGATATACAATACATGGTGGAGCAAAAATAGGCTTATAGTTGAGAGTATGCAAAACACAGAGTTTACTCTTGTATTATTATTTATTAATCACTGTATTATTTTCCACATGAACAATCGCAAACCCATCTTTGCCCCACTCTGTATGTGCATGTAGAATTATATGTGTATATGTAACATTTACAACCAGAACAATTTCCAAACATATTAAAAACATTTTTTGAAGTGACAACAAAGAACAAATTCATGTTCTATTAACAATTACTTAGAAAATGTTTTTTGTATTGAGCAGGTAAGTTATATTTTGAGCCAGATGTGAAAAGTATATTTACAGAAATAAAAGATTAATGCACATATTGCATGCTGTGTTACATATTGACCATTGTAAAACTGGAAGAATAATTGCACATTTCTACAATTTTTTATCCAAAACCTTTAGAAATTATAATTTTTCATACATTAAAAAGACACAGCAACCCTTGAGGCATTATCCTGTATTCAAACACACTATATTTCTGAAGTGAGATGTGTAGACTATTTACTCAATGCTGAATAGATAATGACTATAAGTATATGCACATCTGTTCATGTTAATTTTTTTTGTTCATGGTAATTTTTTTTGTTCATGTTAATTTTTGAAGCCAATAAGTTTTGGCACCAAACTTACAAAAAAGTGCTTTATAATGACCATAAACATATTCATATCAGTTCATATTAGCTTTTGCTACCAATATGTTTTGGTATCAAACTTAGGGAAAAAATTTTTGAGTGTTTTCCAGATATTTTAAAATTTTGGAATTGTGAATAGCTGGGGATCTGGAAAAAAAAAAGCCCAAAAAGTTTTAGAAAGGTCTTCCCAAGAAGCAGTTAAAGAGCCATTGTTATTAGTGAGAACTGATGAAGAAAAGTTTGGCTGGTTAGATTAGGGTGTGGTGCAGGATTCTACTCTGCACAGGCTGACTTCAGGCATAGTCTCCACTTTTGTGTAATGCTCTCTTCTTTCCTGTTTCCTATTTCATCACTACTGGCCTTTCTTAACTGCTGTACAAGCTTTTTTCCATCTCTAAGCACAGCAATGCCTGGACTCCAAATCATGAATATTGACAACTATTTAGCATTTTGTATCATTCCCTAAAGTCCTCAGAAAACACCATGTCACCTAATCTAGCACTTCTAACATGCTCAATTTTGTAACAGCTCTCTCTGCCCCATTCCCAGGCCCCCAGTTCTCAGCTAAACCACATGTCTAAAATCCTTATCTACATTTACAAACTCTCTGAATTCTCTCATCTTTAGGCTGTTTTATTCTGGGCTTACTAAGGGACTGTGTGACTAAGAAAAAGTATTCTATCCTTAATCCTTGCTCTGGAACAAGATATCTAGAAACTAGGTGCCTCTTGGGACTCTTGAACTCTTGCATAGGAGTTATATTTTATCCTATTGAAGGGGAGAGAGCCAAATAGACATTTATTTGGTCACAATTAGAGAATGAAAAATAGAAACTTGGAATACTAAATTGTGGTATAATGGACACAAAGCCTTCCCAGAAAGTGTATGAGGCCAAGAGACTTTCTGGCTGCAATGCTGACCTTGAACTCTGAAAAACTGAATTTTTTGTCCAATTGCACTATTTTCTGGATGATCCCATGTTGCTTAGTTTCCACTTAAAATACTGGCTTCTGCAATGCATTCTTCTGTGTGGGACACACTACCAGGGCAATATCAAAAGTACCTGAATATACTGTATAAAAGGGAAATCACATAAACAACATGAACCAGAAATAATATGTGGATACTGTCATTAATAACTAGGAAGAAAAGGGGCTTGGATGTTGGGCAAGGTAGAGTCACAAAATTTTCATTGCTTAAGTCAAACAGAAAGCTGAACCAAATAGACTTTGGGAGTGGTAGTCCCTGCCAGCCAGGAGTAAGGAGTTGATGTAGGGGTGGAGACAAGTGTCTCAGATCAGAATACCTGCTTGGTTCATTGAACTCAGACATGAATTATTGAGAGTGAAACAATTATCAGAATAATTATCAGAGTTTCATAACTCCATGTGTGAACAAAAAGTTAGGAGCATTCTCCCAACATCCTATCAACTCTATATAGGAGTTACTTTGTTACAAAAAGAAATAAAGTTTATCCAAAGACTTTCTGTTAAAAAGCCACATAGTCACTATGCAATTCTACAGTGACAAGAACACCAAAAGTCTGAGGACACTAACAGCTCAATAGAAAATGAACAACCCAAGAAATAAGGGCAAATAGATTAAACAGTATATTCCTGAGGCAGTGTAGACTCTGAAGAGGGACTATAGAATAAGAGTCAAAACTGTGTTAGAATATCTAGACAGTGGGAAAAATAATAAGGCAATATATGATTTTATATATTGATTGGACTAATTGCAGATATAACAAATAGCAAGTGGAACTGTGAAAATTTCACTTTAACTAAGGAGAACAAGGATTAATGGAAAAATAGAAGTTTAGGGAGTACATTTGTAAGGAGATGGGGCTCCCTAGAGGTGACTCTAGGAACTGAAATGAATGTAAGAATTTCATGGCATTTTCAATCAAAAATTTCTGTGTACATACCTTTGCGCACATCTGCAACTGTTTTATCTGCCAGCCCAAAATAAAAATCTTTATTGCCTCTAGGAAATTTTACCACAGTAATAAATTATTCTATTCAGCTAAATACAAAAATAAAATTATTGTCATTTATTTTTGGCCTAAGAATTATCATTTTTAAGTAGATAATTAAATTGTTCAGCTGGAATAAATGATCATATCATGTTTTTAATGTGCACCGGAGACCATGTAATTGTTTTAAATGTTTGAGTAGTATATGCATAATTAATTTGGTTTTGAATTGTAGTGGGGGTTTTTTAAAACTTTTTGATAAGCTTCAGAGAAAATTATGCTCTTCTTCTTGCTCCTATAATTCAATTGAAACTGCTTCAGTAATCAAAGTGCCTGAGGATGAGGTGAATCTAAATCCTTTTCCTACTTAAATGTAATTTATGTACTGGCAAATTTTCCCCTTCAATTTTATCCACCTCTAAGACTCATTACACTGGGGCCCCGTGAACTTTTAGATTGGAGCAGCTGGATCATAGCCTGGCGGATGGTCTTAGTCTTCAAGCTATAAATTATAGGGTTCAGTACTGGTGGTAAGAGCAAATAAACATTGGCCAAAATGCTACAAACCACTGTAGAGGTGGAGTTGAGGAGGCGGTGTGTAATGGACAGGCTGATCATTGGCACATAGAAAATAGTGACAGCACAGAGGTGACAGACACAAGTGCCTAGAGCTTTTTGTTGCTTCTTAGGGGCCACAATGCTCAGGACAGTACGGAGAATTAGGGCATAGGAGAAAAGAATGAACAAGAAGTCAGTGCCACTCAGGTAGAGCTGAAGAAACATGCCCAAAAAGCTGCTGATCCAAGGGTTGGAATATGCATATTTGATCATATCTGGGTGGTAGCAAAAAGGGTGGGAGAGCTCCTGGCCTCCATGGAAAGAAACATTCTTCAAGGCTAGAGCCATGAAAAAAACAAAAATTAGCTGTCGTAGGAAGATAATCAATCCAATCACCATGATCATCATGTCTGTGAGGACAGTGGCATACTTCAGTGGGTTACAGATGGCCATGAAGCGATCAAAGGCCATGGCTACCAGCACTGAAGACTCTAGGAAGGAGAAGGCATGTACAAAGGTCATTTGAAGGAAGCAAGCTTTAAAGCTTATCTCACGGGCATGAAACCAGAGAACCCCAAGCACAGTGGGGAGGGTTGAGACGGTCAAACACAGATCAACAGCTGACAGCATGGAGAGGAAGTAGTACATGGGCTTGTGGAGAGTCTGTTCAGCAATGATGACAAACAGTATCATGCTGTTTCCCAAGAGGGCAATGGTGTAGAGACAGCAGACGGGGATAGAGATCCAGATATGAGCCAGTTCCAGCCCAGGGAATGCAGTGAGGAGGAAATTGGAGGAGGAGGATGTGGTGTTATTGAAAATTACCATGGTGGGTTGAGCACACACCCTGAAAAGAGAGACAAAAATGAGAGTTTCATATTGATCCCTTTTTCAAGTCTGACTCTTTTATAGACTTCTTCAAATTACACAGTTGTTTCTCTATATTCAAAACCCCAAATCTAATTACAGTTCTTATCACATAATTCCATAGGATCTTGAATTTTTCTTGTCAGAATCTGGCCTGATTTTTTTTCCTCTAGCCTTTCCCAATTATAACAATCAAACTCTCTAAGCTCATCCTCACTCTACTGCACAGACAAACCTTGACCTGAAATAGAAAATGCTTGTAGACTTATATTACATAAAGGCACACACACCAACAAAACAGCAACAATTACAACCAGTGGGCCTCTGTCTCCAAATTATATGTTGCTCCAGAAATAATGGAGAAGCACATAAGAGCCACTAAGCACCTATGAGAGCAAATTCTATGATGTCCTTGCTAGAAGCTGATCTGGGATATTGTAGTCGGAAGCATCCTTGTACCTGAATCATCCATCACCCTCTCCTGCTAGACTCAATTAGAAGTATCTTTTTGTATCAGGGATTCTTTACTCCTTTTCCTATAATTCCTCCCTTCTCCACTCCACATGTGTATGAGACAATGTCACCTGGTGCTCTAATTCTTTTTTTCTCTGTACTTGTCCAGATCTACTGAAACAATGGGTCTTTTCGTTCTTCATTTCATCTTATACCTTGGGGTACTTATTTCTACCCCTTCCCTTGGATATCTATTGTACCATGTTACTCTGAGCCAGCCCAAGGTAAGTTGACTGCCATATGAATCCTGTGAAAATTTTCAAATAGTACTCTGAAATACATGACTCGAGGCATAGTAATCTAGGCACAGGAAGTAAGCCTAGAAAAAAACACCATATGAAAATCATGGGAGCACTCAGCAACATGTGATGAATAACTTTGTAAAAAAAATACACAGAATGATAGCTGCAAAGCAATAGAAATGGTGTCTAAAGAGGGGGCAAAATGTATAATCTAGATTTAAGATTACCATTGCAATTCTATTCATGATTTGTTCACTGAGTGTTGGTATCATCACTGCTGATTTTCAAATTTTTACTTAAGACATTTAGTTATTAACAGAGAGCTAACAAGGAATGAAATACCTGGCCCAGTTGTGTGGATATAGCCAGTCCAAAGTATTCTATTTTTCAGTAGTCTAGGCTTTCTGTCTTTGTGTCTGAGTAGATACAAGGAATTTGCTAGTACCAGACTTTGTCAGTTTTTATAGAAGAACAAATGTGAGGAATTGTTATTAATTTTCTCTCCTTCCTTCAGTCTACTGGTGATGGTGATAGAAATAATCACTTGTTACTCCAAAGGGAGAAAATAGACTAATTGCTTTTTCTGCTGTAATATTTAGTATTATTATATTACAACACAGTTGAGAAATAACACTAAGAATCTGGAAAACTAGTGCCAAATAAGATATGGATTAGACATGCTGAATTAAATCAACCACTCAGACTCTGAATGACTAGTTTAATACTAGTTACTGTGTGGGTGGCTAGGGAGACGGAAATGAGTAAAGAACAATTTCTGTATTCTAACCTCTCTCAACCTATTGACATAAATAATGTGAGAAGCCAAGGCAAAATGTTCATGGAAAGCAATTATTCTATGGGAAAATGAGGGAAGACTAGCCAGACAAGAAATTAAAAGGCTGTTAAGATTTCTGTTTCATTCTTCTTCTTTTTCTTAATCTGATATATACAGATATTAAATCTATTTCTCTGTCACTCTGTGACAGCAATTCAGGAATCTCTCTGCAATGCAAAATTGCTCAGTCTATTCACTCCTCTCCAACAGTATTTCATATATGATTTTTATACCATTACAATCTTATTTTCTTATCACATTTCTTTCCACCTCTAAAATACTGGTTTGTTGGGAGCATACCATGTATGTGATCATTTTTATATTTTGTCCAGAAAAAACAGTTATTGGTACATAACTGTTACCACACAGTTATGACTATTAGACTATTAGACTCTAATAGTCTAATTAATATTAAATGTATTGAGGAATGGATAAATAATAGATGTTACAGGGATGGATAAAGACTAGAAGAGAAACAGATTGATCATGGAAATTTTGAGGGAAGCATGAGCCCACAGAACAGAAGGAGAGTAATTGTCTTCTCATTGATTGGAAGAAGAAAGGGGTAGGTTAAGAGAAAAGGAAAAGAATTAAGATCCCTTGTATATGTCAACATTTGTTAACCATCTTATATATAATGTTATATAATACCAGAAAAAATGATATAGATGTCTTTCTCTTATTAACAAAAATGACCCCTCAAGGTAAACTGTATTTCAAAAGTAAAAGAGTTAGATACAGATTCAAAATTAAAAACCAGATTTATTAACTACAAACTGTCTTATTTTTTATTTAACCATAAACCATTAGAGAAACCAGGCTCATGAGAAAATTTGAACAGTTGGACAGTATAATTTCCTCTTTTTAAAATATAAGAATTGCATGCATATATATATTGCATGCTAAATCATATATATATATGATTTAGAGGAGGAACAGAAAAATAAGTAAAAGGAAGAAAAGTGTCTTCATAGTTTTAAAAAGAATGTGTGTGTAGATTCAGTCCATGTGTGTTTAAAAGAATATATGAATGTCCACATGTCTGTATTGTATGTGTGTCTCTATGAGCTGGTGTATATAGAAAGGAATTTTGGAATGACAGAGTAATTAAGAAATTACTCTTCTTAAAAAACAGATAATTATTATCTTCTGTTATTTGAGTTGTAGTCATAAAGGACAACAAGATGACACTGGATGGTGTGAGGGTTAGGAGGAGAAGAGACAGTAGCTCATTTTGTTGGTGAAGAACTTGTTTCCTACAGAATGCAGAACAATGGACAGGAAAAGGATCAAAGGGCCTTTTCTCCAGACCCAGTGAGCTCATACACTCTGGAACCAGTTTTAGGACAAATTTTGCTCCTCAGTTCATCAAGGTTTTCTCTGCGTTGCCCACTAACCAGAAAAATAGGCTAGAGCTTTCTATCTTTAGTTCTCTATTTGATTGGCCAGGCAGGAGGTAACATCTTCCAATTCATATACAGAAAGCTAGGTTAAATGAGGATATTATCCCACCAACTCAATAACTCAGTGATTCAAAGGTCAACATCCCTGCCTTGTGTTATCAGTGATGGTATAGATCCATACTCTTCATTTATAAATACCCATCTTCTGTTTATTTATCAACGCTGAAATCTATTTTTTAAACCTCACCCAAAGGTATGTTTACTGATTTTAGAAAAAGAGGAAGGGGAAGAGAGAGACAGAGACATCAGTGTGAAAGAGAAACATCAATTGGTTGCCTCTGGGACATGGCCTGACTAGGGATAGAAACTGCAAATTAGGTATGTGCCCTGACCAGGAATTGAAACCACAACCTTTTGGTGTATGGGATGATGCCCCAATCAACTGAACCACCTGGCCAGGGTGACGTTGAAATCTACTCTTTTCTATAATCTAGAACCTGCCTTGACAGCTCCAGGCCATATTAACCTGAAACTTACCCTCTGCTTCTAAATCTCTGCACCATTTAATGCTTATACCTTTCATTTGACTCTTAATTATGGTTGACAGTAGTAATTTTTATATGCAAGTGTCATCTCTTTTATCTGCCTGACATGTGAGTCTTTTAAAAGATTTCATATGCCTGTTTATCATCTCTCAATGTGAGCTACTAAAGTAGGATCTGGAATAATAGAGAGCTTCAGTTAATAATGCTGAATGACTGTTCAATAATCTTGACCACAGACAGACAGTTCTGGGCCCTATTTCTTTTGCTCTTCTATCTTTCCCTCATGTCTTCCATAATCTAATTTCCATTTCTTCCAGGCTCCATTACACTCCTCCATTTCTCCATCCCACCTTACTTGTACCTTTCTTCATTTAATCACTTATCACTGTTCCCTCCTTCTTCATTCTTTAATCCCTCCCCTTCTGTCCCTTTGCATTTATGCACTCTTCTTACCTGCTTATACTGTGGGAAACACGACCAACTTCATTTCCATCACAGGACAGGAACTAAACCAGCTCCCAAGGGTGTGAGCTTTATAAGCAGCTTAGTAGAGTCACCAGGCAACAGAGAGCTATTTTCATTAATGAGTGAGTATACTGGTTGTAGCAAGAGTTGCAGGACCCATATGAATGTGTTCCTCTGCAACAGCTCAGACATATCTCCCTGACACATGTTCAAACCTTGCTCAGGGGCTCAAGCAAACTCCATACATCAGGGGCTATAAGTAGAGTTCTGGAGCTGGAGGCTGACAGTAATGGATACCTTCAAAAGCTGCCTGCCTGGGTGAGACAACTACAACATCCTTCTTCACCCTGCCTTAGGCTACAGATTCTCAGCCAAGGCAGCTCCCTGGATTTCAGACAGAGATCTGGAGAATGAAAAAAGGAGTCACCCTCTGGTGTTTGTTTGTTTATTTGTGGTTTTTTCCCCAATGTTCCCCTGGCTATTCCTCTCACTCGGGTACCTCTCCTAAGAAGCCACCTCATTACCTGAGTCACATCTACAGCCCATCTCCCCTTCCAAACATCTGATAAACTCATAATACATAACAAAAATTACACTTTACCCTTTAAATACATTGTTGTATTTATTCATTATCAAACATGAGTTAAGTATTATTCTCCATTATTTTGCAATTAAAGAAATTGAAACTCAGGTGGGTTTTAAATAAATTTACTTAACTAAAAGTTAGCAAGTTAGCTGATATTTAAGCCCATGTCTATCTTACTTTAAAGCTCTTTCTGATCTTAACCAATATTGCTGTACTACCTTCTGTGGTCAATTCCTTCCACTCATATATTCAGGAAATATGGTTCCAACACATTGTCTTCAACTCATTCATCATATGGATTGCTTGATCCCCAACTGCATGCCCACATCTGGTTTAAGGCTCATTTGACCAGAATTTACCTCTCTATCATAAGCACTAGATAATGTTGACCATATCTAATAATCACTGACTTTTTTTATCTTCCTTAAAACATTTTTCCATTCGTATTCTCACTATATTTTTATCAGGAACACTGAGCAAAGCTGACTATCCCAATGACTAGACAGACTAAGTCCATAAAGTTCCATAGTAAGTAATGTTCAGATTCATACACAAGGTGTGGCAAAAGTAGGTTTGCAGTTGTGAGTACACAAAACACAGTTTAGTCTTATATTATGATTTATTAATTATTGTATTGTTTTATATGGAAAACTATAAACTGGTTTCCATCAGGAAAGATGCATGCTTTTGGAAATTTTGAATGAGACTTACTAATATTAAATGAGACAAACAAGATGGAAAGCATAAGAATGATCTTGATAAAGTAAAATTTTTACTCATTGTTTAGTTCAAAAAATACATATTGAGTGTCCTCCATATGTTCTAAAGTAGAATCTAAACTACATTGAGTACTTGGGATAGACTGAACTGAAACAAAAAGGGTTTCTGTTTTTATAAAGTATATAGAATAGCAGGGAAAATGTGCTGCTAGGCAATTATATACTGTGTGAGAAACTCTAACATAGTAAAAGGCATGTCAGAAAAGCCTTCTGGACTGAAGTGAGGTTGACACAGATAACTAAAGTGTATAGAGAGCTCCTTAGTTATCTGGGCCACTGAATGCTGTATGCTTTCATGCTCTTCATGTGCTATTTTCTTTTTAATATGTTTCTGTCTTGCTTCCAACCCAATGCACATATACACATTACTTTTATTTAAAAAATACTTCAAGAACATATAAATAGACAGAAAAGGCAAAAGAAAATAAATATGCCATTATCCACATTGAATACAAGAGTGATCACAATAGAACAAAAACAATCTGGAAATTTTTATTGAAAAAAGTGGTTAAACAATAATATAGCATAAAATGGAATACTACTCAGCAAGAAAAGAAATTAATTACCAATACAAAAAACAACATAGGTGAATCTCAAATGCATTGTGCTAAGAAGCCAAACATAGAAGACTACATACTTCAGGGTTCCAAGATACCCTGGAAAAAGAGGAATTATAGGCATGGAGAACAAATCAGTGTTTGCCAAAGAGTGGGTATGGATAGAGAAGTTGACTACAAAGGGGCATCATGAAGGCATTTGGGGAAGTAATGTAATTTTTTGGTACATTGGTGTCAGTGGTGGTTCATGGTTCATATGTTTGTCAAAGCTTACAGAACTATATACCAAAAAGAGTAAATCTGATTGTATGTAAGTGCTGAAAAAGTTTTTATACACCATTTTGAAGTTCAATTTTTATCAAGCTATCTAATATAAATTCCTGATTTCATCAAAACTGTTATTCAATGGCATGTCATAATTCATTAGATTTTTACTCTTTAATAGAGTAGCTATAAGCTACAAGTGACTTTAAGTTGACATTTCAATTAGTTAAAATTTTAACATTTATATCCTTGGTTACGCTAGCAAAGTTTCAAGTGCTCAATAAGCATGCATGACTAATAGTTACTGTATTCAACAACAGAGATTCAGACCATTTCCACTACTACATAAATTTCTACTGGACAGTGTTATGTTTGACACTCTTCTCTGACTTGATTGCATTTTCACAGAAGTAGTAGACATTATTAAGGAGCAATCCTGCCCCCACAAAACATTTGGACAATCCGCCGCCTGATCTGCTTTGTTCTAACACTGTATACAACAGGATTGAGCACAGGAGGGAGCAATAGGTAGATACTGGCCATGAGTGTGTGTACTACTGGTGACAAGTGCTTCCCAAATCGGTGAATCAGAGTCATGACAATGAGAGGCACATAGAACAGTAGCACTGCACAGATATGAGAGAGGCAGGTGTTGAGAGCTTTGAATCTCTCTTCCTGGGAAGCAATGTACAATACTGCCTGGATGATTAGAATGTAAGAGACCAAAAGGACCAAAGCATCTAGTACAATAATGAAGATCACAGCCAGCAGGCCATAGATGCTATTGACACGGGTGTCAGCGCAGGCAAGTCTCATGGCATCCTGATGAAGGCAGTATGCGTGAGATAGGATGTTGGAGCGGCAGAAAGGTAGCCTTCTGATGAGGAAAGGCACAGGGAGCACAGCCACCACACTCCGCAGCAGGACTGCTGCTCCAATGCTGCCAATGACGCCATGAGTGAGAATGGTAGCATAGCGCAAAGGGAAGCAAATAGCCACAAAGCGATCAAAGGCCATGGCCACCAGAACCCCTGACTCCACTCCCCCAAAGGTGTGAATAAAGAACATCTGAGTGATGCAGGCATCAAAAGTTACTGAGTACCAGCTGAACCAGTGAACACTTATCATAGTGGGCATGGAAGATAGTGAAAGGCTGAGGTCTGTGGCAGCTAGCATAGCCAGAAAATAATACATGGGCTCATGAAGACTTTGCTCAACTTTGATGACAATAAGGATGATGACATTACCCAGGACTGTGGTACTGTAAAGAAGACAGAGGGGCAAGGCCAACCAGAAGTCCTTCTCTGGCATTCCTGGGATCCCAGTCAGTGTGAAGGTCTGCTGGTTATCAGTAGTTTGGTTGAATGGTGGCATAGTGGAATGCAAGTCTGAGTAGGTGAAAGGAGAAAAACTTATTAAGTCAACCAGTCTTCAATACGAATCAGTGGCAGTAAGTAATGAAATGGCAGTCCTAAGAGAGAGTGAGTTAAATTTTACTTTAACACACTCATGTCCACAGTCCTATAAAGAAACAAATGGCCCTGCCCCATGGAGCAATAATTCTATTACTGAACATTATATACTAAAATGCAAGGGGGATAAAACAACTTCAATCAACACCCCACCCAATAGGGAAAGAGTTCATGTAGAAACATCAAAGAGTTAGCTGTCTTATTTCTTTGCTAAGGAGGAATTTTTTTTTAAGATTTTATTTATTTATTTTTAGAGAGGGAAGGGAGGGAGATAGATAGAGAGAGAGAGAGAGAGAGAGAAACATCAATGTGCGGTTGCTGGGAGTTATGGCCTGCAACCCAGGAATGTACCCTGGCTGGGAATCGAACCTGGGACACTTTGGTTCCCAGCCCGCGCTCAATCCAATGAGCTACGCCAGCCAGGGCTTCTAAGGAGGAATTTGACACTGCACATTTATGCAGGTAATGAACACCAATGCCCATACCCATATAGGAAATATTAGCAAACACAAACATAACATACAGGCCATTCATAAACACAGATGTGCAAGTGTGTGCATATGTGTATATCTTTATTGTGATGTTCAATTGTTGGGATTTAGACATGATTCTCTTTGGTACTCAATTTTTCAGCTGCATGATATAGAACAGAGGAGAAAAATACTCCTTAATGATTTTACAACTCTGGCCTTCTACATTCCTAGGAGTGTGTGGGTACGAAAAAGACCTGAGCATGCAACAGGCAGTGGGGGGATAAGTTACTTTGTCTCCCAGGGAACTTTGGAAAGACACACCCTGGAAAGCATAATAATAGTCTCTAAGGATGTTAGAGACCTAATTATTTAGAGACCTAATTATTTGCCAGCTTGTACTGGCAAAAGGGACTTTGCAGATGTGATCAAAGTTAAAGATCTTGAGATGGTAAATTTATCTTGGATTATGCAGGTAAGTCAAAACTAATCATATGAGTCCTCAAAAGTGAGAACATTTTCCCAGCTTCAGAGAACCAGAGAGAAAGCAGCATGAGAGAACCTCAACATGACTTATTAATTTTGAAGATAAGGAAGGGGACCAAGAGCAAAGGAAGATGGGTAGCCTCTAGAAGTTGGAAAAAGCAAGGCAACAGGATTTTTTCTAGTCTTCAGAAAGGGATACAGATTTGCTGATGCTTTAATTTTAGCCCAGTGAAAGCCATTGCTGGACTTCTGACCTATAGAATTGTGAGATAATAAGTTATTTACAGGCACTAGGTTTGTAGCAATTTTTATTACAGACACACTAATAAAAAGCATATAGCTGGAGGAGCCAGCAAAGACTTGCTTTAGCACATCTTCAGAAATATTCCAAGTCTACCCATTCAGTCTCATTTACTCAGGCCCTGTGTTTTCCTACAGTATGTTCTTCATTTTTCATGGCAGTTAGACTTCTCTGTCCTCAGGTATATCTGGAAAGGAATTCTGAGATCCATTTCTCTGCTACACCTCATGGAGCAGAATGCCCTCTAGTACTTGCAAAGAGTATTACAGTTTGCAATTGGTTCAGTCAGACAAAACCTATTCATGGAGTATCTCCCAAAGACTGGTTCAAACTTTGTTTACATGGTCTGAATGTCATGAAAGTGACATTGGTCTGAAAGCCAATCGCCCCGGTGTTGGAAACTCAACTAGGCTTAACTTCTCATGGTCTGAATTTCATACTACTTTGTGGCTCTTCTAATACACTGTACCCTAAGTTACCAGCAACTGTATTTCCTACAGTAACTCCGTTAAGGCTTAGATAGACCCATGGGCCATTATAGACATTAATGACTAACACTTGCAGTGACAAAAATTGATATTAAAATCTTGGTGCCACATAATTAGATTTCTCCTATTTAAATTATTTACTGTTATCTTAAGGAAGATATATCCAAATGCACAGCTGAGCTAGTACCTTTTTGGGAAGCTAGCCTAAGCCACACAGCTGGTAAGGGTTCAGGACTGAATGAAAGAGCAGTGCTGCAGAGGCTCTTAATGCTGTTTGTATTCTACCCTTATGAGAATCCCTTATAGAGTCTTCCAAGTAAGAATGGTTACACATGCACACACACAAATACAATAAAAGTTCTCCATAAAAATTAAGTGAAATTGCATATTATTACAGCCCATCTAAGTACACAGGTCAAAGAAACTGGAATAAGAGGCTGGATCAGAGAAAGGAGCAAAGTCTCTAAACAAAATCCAGGGTTGGGCACAAGAGAAGGAATGAATGAAGCTTGGAAAAAGTTACTCCAGGTATCTTGAGGGTCAATAGTTTAGTGCTACACTAAACACATGTGCCTATTTACATTTAAATTAATTAAATTAAAATGTTAGTACCTTAGTAGTATTAACCATGTTTTGAGTGGTTAATAGCCACATTTGGCTAGCAGCTACTATATTGGATATACAGATGTAGAACATTTTCATCATTACAGAAAGTTCTACTGAAATTTGAAAAATTGATACTGTGAATGACAGTTTTAAAGAATGCCAACATTATAGCTGACTTCTTGAAAATCTAAGATCCAATTGGCTTTGAGGGTCTTTCGCTTATATACTATATAACCTCTGTCTCTCTTTACCTATATCTCTCATTTACTCAGGCCCTGTTTTTTCTACAGTATTTTCTTCATTCTTCAATATAAGTAGACATAACTGTCCTAAAGCACTTCTGGAAATTTGCACAGAAAAATAGCTTTAAAACTAAAGGCTCTAAAGAGAGACCACCTGGATTTGAATCCTGGCTCTATAACCTTGAACACATTACTTAATAATCTCTGTATTTCATTCTTTAACTCTTTTAAATGAAAATAAAAATAATATTACATTGTAAAGAATATTCATTGGGATTATTGATAGGGTACTTAGATAAGCACCAGACAAATAATAAACACTAAGTAAAGTTTAGCTATAATCAATACTCATCCATTACTTACAAACTTTGTAATGTTTGATTAACTGTGAAAATTATCTTTCAAAATTTTTACAAGCAATGAAATCTATCTATTGCTAAATGTACCTACCTGCCTACCCATATGTCATTTATATATTTTTATCCAATTCTGTATTACCAAAACTCTCCATCCCTCAGCCACTTTAGGCCAACACTAATCTGGCTTCCAGCTGGAGGTTGTTGCTGTGCTTAAAAGGTGAATTCTGTGGATCTGTGCTCAGCAACTCTCATGTAATCATGAGTGATTACAGTAAATGACTTATTGGAGGCAGGTCCTAGACAAATCAGAAATGAAAAATAATGTACTGGTAGGTAGTCAAAATCAGTAAAAGGAAGAGTAAGGAAAATTGATTCTGAGGGTCTAGTACCACAAAAGAAACAACACCACACTGACCATCTGAGAAACTGAATCCCAAAGACCAGCACAACCCTTCCAGAATGCAAGATGAGAATGGCATACTAGGCTCTTGATTCCTTAAGATCCAATGAACTCAGGAAAAAGCTGGTCATTTTAATTAATTTATTCATTAATGACTTCAGATACATTGAATTCCTACTACATGGGAGACATGCCATGATAATTAGAGAACCAAAAGGAGGAACTTTTTTCTTCCAGGATCCTTAGCCAAGTACACATGAAAAACAAGATCAGAAACAAGAGTGAAATGTCTGTTTGGTGTTGAACAAAGCCATGCCTGAAAGCCATGCCTGAAAACCATGCTCACCATCTTTCTGCTGAGCACAAGTTGAGCACAAGTTGAGAATGTGCTCAGCTTGTATTCTCAGCTGGACTTGGCCTAACTCTGTCCTCATTAATACTAGGGATAGACAATGGAGAAAATCAAATTTAAACTTTGCTCACAACAGGAGGGAAGGAGCTTCTGTGGCTTAAAGAAAAGGGTAAGTGGTGACAGAGGTGGAGGAGAAATACACAAGCAGAATCATTCTCTTCTACCTACTATGAAACTCCAATTCAATGCCCTTTTCCACTCAGGCAGCCAATGGACTTGGAGGACCAGCATGAACATACTATCCTCTTAAAGTGTCTGAGATACAGATTGAAACATAGTTCTTGCCCATTGGTTTTGTTCTCCGTGGGAACAATGGACTAGTCTTTAACTTGGGAAAAAAATATATTTGCTATTTGCCTTGAAATGGGACTTAGAAGGAAAAAGAAATGATCCACAGGGTTCTTTTTTAATTAACCTTTGTTAGAATAACATACTCTCCACTTTAATTCTCACATCTGAGTTAGAAGTGTTAATTCTATTTTTTAAAAAAAGAAGAAAATGGAAAAATAATTCTTGCTGAGACTTTGGAATTCTAGACTCTTTGTAGATATGTAGAAATCACAAGCAATAGGTTTATATGATGCCATAGACAATGAAAAGGGTAATCAGCAGATACTATAAATTATTTTAGTTCTCAAATAAAAAATATAATATTTGTTGATTACTTATTTATTCCCCTGGCTCTGTTTTTAGACTTTTACATATGCCATCTCATTTAATAATCATGAAAACCTTATGAGAAATTACTGTTTATTATTGCCACTGTATGCCTGAGTAAAACAAGGGTGAGATAAGTTAATTATCTTGACCCAAATTTCTAAACTAAAACTTAAATTGAGGTGCTCTAATCATTCTGTTTTAAAGTTCTATTTGGTCCTAAAGGAAATGACTAACTTTAAGTCTCAGGGACAATGTCTGCCACCAAATTCAAATTCCAGACTAAACAATAGACTAGCGTCTATAGACATGACCTCCTTCACCCTTACCACTCAATTTTGACATTTAAAGATTTTTCTATGAACTGTCCATATTATAATCACCTCCAATCTATGGCAGCATCCTCAGAGAAGGCACTACCCAGGCTTCAGGTCGTTTCCCCACTCACCCTAAGCCTCATCTAGGAGATGAGAGTCGTTTCTGATGCCGACAACCACAGCAGCACAACCAGAGTGGGATTTAAAACCAGAATTCCTTCTGGACTGATCCTCTGGAGACATGAGCATCACTTCCTGGAGATATTTCTCAGGGCCAAATGCTAGATAGACTTAGACTTCTGGGCATATTGGTCTTCTTGTTTTGATCTCAGAGGACCTAGGTTTTTGTAATGCAAACCTGTGATGGCAACCTTCCAAACACAGAATCACAGTCCTGTATGAATGGTGCCTCACTAGCTACATCAGAAAACAAATACACTTTAGTGCCTAATCTTTAAAATTCTAAGGGGGAAAGAAGGAAGAAGAGAGAGAGAGAGGAGAGAGAGAGAGAGAGAGAGAGAGAGAGAGAGAGAGAGAGAGAGAGAGAGAGAGAGAGAGAGAGAAGAAGGAAGGGAGAGAGAGGGAGGGAAGGAAAGAAGGGAAGAAGGGAAGGGAAGGGAAGGGGAGGGAAGGGGAGGGGAGGAAAGGAGAAGAGAAAAGAAGAAAAAAAGAAAAGAGAAAGGAAGTGATAGAAATAAAAAGGAAAACAAGGCAAGGAAAGAAAGATTATAGAAGAAAACCTCACCCTTGTTTCCACATGTCTTCTAGTAATTCTCACTTCTGTTCACAGTAAAGCCTTTCAGCATGGTGGTCTACAGTTCCTGTTCCCACTCACTTCTTTTTCTCTCCTCAATTAACTTCAGTGAGAGTTTTTTTTTCCCCCACTCCACAATATCTTTTCAGATGTCATCAATGGCCTTCTTAATTGATAAACCCAATGAACATTTATTCCTCGTCTCATTCTTCTCAGCAGATTCAATACAATGAAAGATTGCCTCAATGTTGAGTTACCTTCTTTTCTTGTTGCTGTTGTTTGTGGCACCATATTTTCTCTTCTTTAATTTTCACCCCTCAATATCCTTTGATGGCTTGTCTTCCTCCTACATCATTATACATTAGTGTGTCTCTTATTTGGTCTTTTTCCCTATACATGAATCTAATTCTGCTCTCACTGAGTCATATCACCAAATCTGACTGCTTAAATATCATCTATATACCATTACCTCCACAAGTATATCTTCGGGCCTGAATTCTGCCTCAATCTCCAGATTAACTTCCTACTTCATAATTCCACTTGGATATCAAATCAAAAACTCAAAATTAACAAGATAAATACTATAAAACAAAAACAAAACTTTTTCTTTCTATTTGTTAATGGTAACTTTCAGTTAATTGCACTAACCATACCACAATCAAACTAGTTGCATACAATCGTATGCACAATCCACATAATCCATACAATTGTGAAACCCCAGACATGTTTTAAAACTTCTAGCACATAAAAAAGAGTCAATAGGCCTGGCTGGTGTGGCTCAGTGGATTAAGTGTCAACCTGCCAACCAAAAGGTCACTGGTTCAATTCCCAATCAGGGCACATGTTTGGCTTGCCAGCCAGGTCCCCAGTAAGGGTCCCCAGTAAGGGGCAACCACACATTAATGTTTCTCTTCTTTCTCCCTCCCTTCCTCTTTCTCTAAAAATAGGTAAATAAAATCTTTTTTAAAAAATGTCAGGGGATGAGTGAATAAAGAAACTGTGATACACACACAAACACACACAACTACCCTGAAATATTATTCAGCCATTAAAAAGGAAATCCTTCCACTTGCAAAAACATGGGTGGACCTTGAGGAAATTATGATAAGTAAGATAAATCATAAGTCAAATAAAGACAAATACTATATGATATCTCATATGTGGTATCTAAAAAAGCCAAACTTCTAAAAACATGGAATAGTGGTTGCCAGGGCTAGGGGGTTGGAAAAACTGGGAATATGTTGTTTAAGTGTACAAAGTTGGAATTAACAGACAAATAAATCCTAAAAACTATAGACTATATCTTAATAGTTCTTATTACAAAAAAATAGTAATCATATGATGTGATAGAGGCTTTAATTAACATTATAACTTTAATCACACTTCAATATATAGTTGTATGAAATTAACACATTGTTTGCCTTAAACTTATACAATGTATACATCAATTACATCTCAGTAAGAAAGAAAAAAAATTCCCCAAAGGTGGTTGGAGAACAGCCATTGCCTGTCTCCGGCTCCAATAAACCATGAATATGCTTTTGTTTATAGTCTGCATTTACTAGAAATTCTGTGTAAATGGAATGGTACAATAAATTGCCTTTGTGTCTGGTTTCTCTCATTTAACCTAATGTTTTGAATTTTATCCATGTTGTTGAATGTATTCATAGTTGATTCCTTTTTCTTGCTAATTAGTATGTCATATAAATAAAACATTTATTTATTTATTCACTATTTGATATACATTGCATTGTTTATAGCATTTGACTGTTATAAATAATGCTGCCATAAATGTTATCATATAGTCTTTGTGCAGACACATTTGGACATATATCTGGGAAAGGAACTATTGGGTAGCAAGATATGTATTTGTCTAATTTTGAGAAAACTATAAAGCTGTTTACCAATGTGGCTGAACCATTTTACACTCACATCAGCAAGGTATAAGAATTTCAGTTTCTCCACACTCTTGACAACACATGCTATTGGCTGGACATAGTTATAAACTCTTATTTTAAAATATGCAGAAACAAATTACAAAGCACCACCTCAAAATGTTTATGAGATAGTGGTCTCCTGTAAGTTGTAATACACCCTGGGAAATAAATGGATTTAGAAGTCAGAGATAAGTAGATAGACTTCAGTCATAATTCTTTATCATGCCTGAGAAAGAATATCATCATAAGAGTTATTTTTATCTGCCTTTTGTTTTCTGCTGTTATAATGTGACTATGCCTATGAAGGAAAATAAATGAGTCCAAAGGGGCATGAAGAGGTGGTAGAAAGGGTCTGTGAACAATTTAAGGACCAAACATACAGAGGCACACACTGATGGAATAATCAGCTCTTTCTGTAATTTTAAGAATTATCTCACTGATGAACATTATCATTACAAAAATTAAAACATAAAATAATTATATTTAATAAATTGAAATAACAAGCCAGAAAGCCAAATGTGTCCAACAAATTTAATAACTTTGTCTTTTGTGTTCCCAATGGAGAGTTCAGGCAATCTTTCTCTCCAGCCAAAAGAAACAGTAGACTGCAGCTCTAACTCAGGATAAATCACAACATTATGTCATCCCTGAGACTGAGACTGGCTTTAGAGTTAGACCTGGACAGACATTGGTCTGGAATCTTAGAACTTGTGTATTTAGTCATTTAACATATATGCCCACAGACATGTATATACGTGTGGCTAACAAGATGCAAATAAAATAAAAAATGAAAAAAATTCTTTTGAGATGTGTTCACAGAAGAAAGGACAGTTTAAAAGATGAAGGAAGGGTTTGGAGTTCTTAGGGAAATCCAGGTGAAAAGCCCACGTGGCACCACGTAACATACCTCAAGGGATTTTTCCAGAGCAATTGTGAAATTTTCATAGAATCATGATGGCTCCCAGGGCCACCAGAGACTTGAGAAATCTTTATAACTGCTCTCTTTAATAATCTCAGGGAAGGAAAGAAGCCAAATTAATTCTGAACTGGAACCAGAGGTTGATACAGGTAGTACATTAAACTTAAAATCTATTTACATGCCCTCCACATGGCAAGCTCTGTGAAGGATTACTTATGAACATTATTTTATTAAATTCTCATAGAAATTCTAATGAGAGAAATGATAAGGACAATGAAAAGTCTATAGAATGCCATGGGTGGCAGAAAGCAAAGAAAAGAAGAAAGTAAAGTATAGATGTTTCTATCAGGAAAAAAGAAGACATGCTGTTGCAGAGGAAACACTGCATAAAATAATGAAATAAAGATTGGATGGAAGAGTGAATAAGAATTAAATTGGGAACTAGAGAAAAGAGGTGAACTAAAATTTAGGGAGAATGGAAAAGAAAAGGAAGATAGAGAATAGAAAAGGGAATGAGAAAAAAAGGAGAAGATGGGGTAAAACACATTTGGGTAAACAGAGTCAAAAACAGTAGAAAGGAAGAGAAAAACGACAATCAACAATCTCCATAGAACAACAGTACTTCAGAAGGCTCTAGGGCTTTTTCAAAGAATATCAAAGGTTTTTCAAGGCTTTCCAAGACAAACATCCAGTAAGGATGAGCCAGCTGACTCTTCCTTAGTAAAAACCATCAGAATTGCTAGAGATGAGGAATCAGCAGTGAAGAGGTCTCAGATGCCATGTAAAGTATTAAAAAGCCCCGTTTTCAAACCAAGCCAGAGGGCTAGACTCCCACCACAACATGCTTTGTTTAGATCTGAGCATTGTGATTTGTCAGGAAAGAGGCCTAGATTCTGTTTGCAACACACAACACAACCCTTGTAAGTGTGCTACACTATCTGCCAATGATTCCTCAGAATCTGCAAAATAACTTCTTTGTAATGTTGTCTCCCAAACAGCAAAGAAACAGGAAGCTAGTGAGCAGGAAAGTTCACCTGGTTGGTGCCCTGGATCCTACCCATGCCCCCACGCCGCCACACCTGAGCTCAGCATTCCCAGAACAGCTCTAGAGATTTTTCTTCCTTCTTTCTCAAAACAGGTACCTGCCTGAGAATAAAGACACTGTATTACCTTTCAAAACTCCTCATTTAAGTTTTTTTTTTTCTAGGCCCTAAAATAAAAACAGATTTTTCTCTTGGTTAATAATTTTCAACCCACATGAAGAGATCAGGTAGGAGTTTGAGGGTTTTCAAGACTTCTGTAAAAAAGAATGGCATTCAGTCATCCATATTAATTTATTCATTGTTTTATTCCTTTTTCAACACGTGAAAAAGTTATTATATGTTTAGAATATGATCTATTAGGTGACGAGCAGATAAATATTCCTTTCAGGGAGTTTGACTTCTAGTAGGAGAGAGAGACATTAAACAAATATTTATTTGTTTGATTATAGTATGTTTAATTCTGTTTAATTAACAATGTTTAATTAACTGTACTCACTTATAAGAAGAAAAGCCCAGAATGTGAAAACAGCATACTAAGGAGTCTTAAAGGGTAGTAGGCATTTGAAAAAAACCTTACTTGGAAAGGACGGATAGGCTTTAATTAGGCAAAGAGGAGCTATGTAGGAGATGGAGAAAGGCATAGGAACAGGGAAGAACATATGTGGAAATCTGTATCAGGAATTATCTTAGCAAGATCCAGGAACTTAAACACTGCAGATTTGGCTGGATTGAAGAAACCAAAGCAGAGAGAAATGGTGTAAGAGAGAGAAGTTGGTGCTAGAGAGGTAAATAGGGGCTGAATCATGCTTTACTGCAATTGTTAAGGATTTGTGACTCTGTCCTCTTTACAATAGAAGCCCTTAAATTATCTTTTGTTTATAAAGAATAAATTGTATTCCAAACTTTAGAATTTTATTCTGACTACAGAATAACGAATTGTTGCAAGAAGGACACTCAATTAAGTAGCCTGGGAGAAGTGAGCTATGCTATTTTATGACTAAATAAAATGAAGAAAAAGGATAGTTATTTCAGGTGTTTTGAAGGCAAGTATGAAAATGATTAAATGCTATTTGATGAAAGTAGAGGTTTCAAGAATGGTCTCAAGTTTCTGGTGAGTTACGCGACTCTCAAAATAAAAATCCTGTGCATGGTTACTTTCATAGCTCATGTGTGGTTGTTTGTGGGGTCAATAACCTTCATTCTCTATTCCTTGATACTTTAAAAATGAGTTATGGAAATTTAAAAATTGTTAAGATGTGTAAAGATTAAATATTAATTTGAACAATTTTATTCACTAAAGTGTCTATGTAAAATGTAGGCCATTATAAAAATGGTGAAATATACCTACTCATGTGGAAGAATATATATACACACATATGTGTGTATGAGAACATACATATACAAGGTTTGTCCAGGAGGTATCCAGCCACACAGTATACATTCTCACTCAGCAGCATCTATCCCCCTCACTGACTAGTACAGTGAAGTCATCATTGTTCATGCATGTGCATTTCAGTCCACTCTCCTTGGCTGACAGGTTACATCAATGTTACACAAACCATCCTCCTTATATTAACAATGGTTGGACTTTTCTGGACAGAGCTCAACACATGCATATAGTCACACACAGATAGATTCATGTGGACATGGGTTTGTGAAGGCAATGGAATGTGAATAGCTGTGTGTGGTAATGTGAATTTAGTGGGTTTTCATTTGATTATTTAGCAACATCCCCTATGCTATTAAGTTCTTTGGTGTGGCTGCTTCTTTTCTGCCAAATCTTAAGAGCTTTTAAAAGAGGAGATATCCAAATGTTTTATTGGCTAAACACTAGGGTTATAGTCTTATCTTAATTTTTCAGATGAGCACATTAAGTCCAAGGGAAGGGAGATCATCCCATTGGATTATGGGATGAAACAAAAAGACAGTGATACAAAAATTTCTTTGATGCTGTTTATTTTTTAACTTAATTCTCCCCTCTGCTATTCCACTTTATATTCATAAAGCCATTTATCTGTCTTATATGAAAATATATTTTCAATTTAGGAGCTGTGAGCTAAGTGGGAGAATACAGCCTCGCCTGGTGATGAGAATACTATGATGGACTTGAATGCATCACTTGTCAACCACCATAGTTTCATTTTGACAGGTATCCCAGGGATGCCAGATAAAAATCCATGGATGGCCTTTCCCCTGGGATTTCTCTACACACTAACTCTCCTGGGAAATGGTACCATCCTAGCTGTCATCAAGATAGACCAGAGTCTCCATGAGCCTATGTACTACTTCCTTTCCATCTTGGCTCTAACCGATGTTAGTCTCTCCATGTCCACCTTGCCTTCCATGCTCAGAATCTTCTGGTTTAATGCCCCTGAGATTCCCTTTGATGCATGCATCACACAGATGTTCTTCATCCATGGATTTGGAGTGGTAGAATCAGGAGTGTTAGTGACCATGGCCTTTGACAGATTTGTGGCCATCCGCGACCCGTTACACTATGCTTCCATTCTCACCCATGGTATCATTGGCAAAATCGGAATAGCTGTCCTCACCCGGGCAGTCTGTGTGGTCTTCCCTGTGCCCTTCCTTATAAAGCGACTACCCTTTTGCAGTTCCAATGTCTTGTCCCATTCATACTGTCTCCACCAAGATGCAATGCGGCTAGCCTGTGCCAGCACCCGCATCAACAGCCTGTATGGCCTCATTATAGTCATCTTCACATTGGGGCTGGATGCCCTCATCATTCTCATTTCTTACATGCTCATCCTGAAGACTGTACTGGGCATTGCTTCCAAAGCTGAAAGGCTCAAAACACTCAATACCTGTTTCTCTCACATCTGTGCTGTGCTCCTCTTCTATGTTCCCCTCATTGGCATTACCATGATCCACAGATTTGGGAAGCATTTATCACCAGTAGTACACATGCTCATGGCCAATATCTATCTGTTACTCCCCCCTGTACTAAACCCTATTGTATACAGTGTGAAGACCAAACAGATACGAAGGCGGATCATCTACATCTTCCAGAGAAGAAAGAACAGGACCTAAGAAAATGAAATCAAATGTAAGTTGCAGAATAATAGCATTTTAAGCTGTTATAATGCAGTCAAATTATACACATCTGGTAGAATTCAAGGGTGGGCAAGTCATGTGGGTAAAGATATAACACAGGTCATTCTTGGTCTATGTATACTCCATTTGGAGATGTATACATTTTGATATCTGGAATTACATACAAAATCTAATCTAATTACCATCATAATTTTTCTTCTTTGAAACTGGAGATGAGCATAAATCATCACCTGTTTATCTAGATAATGCTCATGAATGTTTATTCACATAATGTTAAGTAATATTTTTCCTTTAATTATCTATTAAAATAATTAAATTAATATGGGTTATAAAAGTCCTATATCACTGCTGAAGAGCAGCATTTCTGAGATAGCATTATTTTCCTTAAAATAGAGCAAAAAAACCTTACAGAATTAAATAGCACTTACTTTTATGTTTCAGTATTTATTTGGTAAAGAGTGCCTAAGATAAAATTAAAAGAGATATCTGTGGTTACTTAGTTTATACCTATTTTTTAAGGGATATTACTTTGTTACAGATTTAATAATAGTTCTAGTTTTCAACCACATATCTAATAGAGTGATAGGTGTTTTGACTTTGTTCTTTTGACTCAGCATGAGTGAAGTTTATTTTGCTGTGTACTAAGGAATCCAGCAAAACTTTACCAAGTAAAATTGCTGGTGAACATTGTATGAGGACCAACAAAAACTTTCAGCACTGGGAAGAAGTTTAAAAAAGCAGTGCACCCAAGTGTGCTGAAGAGCATGTCAAATGCAATGTGCCTTTGCATTGATACTAATACCTATTATAAGTATTTTGCTAATAATTACATAATCAAGTTGCTAAGGGGGTTATTTACTCATTCAATAAGTGCACATTTAACACTAATGAAATTTCAGTCACAATGCTAGACCCTGGAGATACAGAGAAAAATACACCAATTTTCTTCTCAATTCCTGATATTTTATCTGAAAAGAAATACATATATAATTATGTTACATAGGTATTACATGGCAATATCATATTCATTTAATTTGCTAGTTATAACTAATAATGCTAGTTGCCTTTATATATTATCTCAATAATTCTCCCAACAATCTTTGAGAATAGAGGTTATCAACATTTTACCCATGAGGGAAATGAGATTTAGAGCAGTTAAGTCACTTGTTCTAAGTCATACAGTTTCTAAATGGCAGAACTAGATTCAGATTCAGATCTGTTGGTTCTAAAGCCTGTGAACTAAAGCCTGTGAACTGAGACTCGACCCATGTCTCAAGTTTTCCCAGGCTTACAAGCAAATTCCAGGGAGAGGGAAGGAACCAGTAATTCTATGATACAGATGCATGAATGGTAAGCTGGTAATCAATATTGTTGAATCTTTAAGTAAGAGATTCTGCTTGCCAGGATGAAACTAGACAGAGAGGCAGATTAAGACTAAATTTGCTGAGGGTTTGTCATATATGACCTTTATTGTGTTAAGGTACTTTCCTTTTATACCTATATTATTGTTTTAATAAGTGGATGTTGTACCTTAGCAAGTGTTTTTATTGAATCTGTTGATAAGATCATATGATTTTTATACTTTCTCTTTTTAACGTAGTGTGTTATTGAATGCATTGATTGATTTGCATATGTTGAAACATCCTTGTGCCCCTGGAATGAACCCCATTTAATTGTGATGTATTATTTTTTAATTGTTGGATTTGATTTGCTACTATTTTGTTTATGAATTTTGCATCTGTATTCATCAAGTATATTGCTATGTAGTTTTCTTTTTTCATGCTAGTCTTACCAGGTTTGGGTATCAGGGTTATGTTAGCCTTATAAAATGTGTTAGGAAGCATTGCCCTTCTTTAATTTTCTCAAAGAGTTTGAGAAGGATAGATTTTGAATCTTTGAATGTTTGGTAGAATTCACTAGGGAAGTCATCTATCTGGTCTTGGACTTTTATTTTTTGGAGAGTTTTTTTCTCATTTTTAAAATTCCTTTTTAATTTTTTAACAAACATCCCCAGGGATTGAGGACCAAGGGAATAGGGAGGAGGAGAAGTGAGACCTCAGTCCCACAACCCCTCCCCATCTACCCCTTCCCCTCTTATATATTTATAATACAAGGCCCAGGAGAGGGGTAAAGGACAAGGGAAACATGCTCAGTGGGATGCAGGCGAGCTAAGCTTCTTTTGCCCTTGGGACCCAGACTCTTCTGCCCTTTGGGAAGACCCTTCTCAAGAAGATGGCCCCATCCACTCCCAAGACTTTGGCATCCAAAGGTTTTTGTTGATGGTTTCAATTTCCTCATTGCTGATTCATCTATTTAGGTTTTCCAATTCTTCATGATTTGGTCTAGGAAGGTTATGTATTCTAGGAATTTATACATTTCTTTTAGGTTATTGAATTTGGTGGCATATAATCTTTCATAGTATTCAAGTAAGATACTTTGTATTTCTGTGATGTCTGTGGTAACTTCTCTTTCATTTCTGCTTTTGTTTACATTGGTCTTTTATATTTTTTCTTTTTCAAAAATTTTTATGGTATTTTTCCATTATCATTTAACCCCTTTAATGCCCCTCCACTTACAATCACTATACTGTTGCCCATGTCCTTTAATAGTTTTTCCTTTTTGCTTGATCCTTCCACTCCCTAACTTCCACCCCCACAATAGCTGTCATCCTGCTCTCTGTCTATGTGTCTGCCTCTATTTTACTTGTTAGTTCAGTTTGTTCATTAGATTTGCACATATAAGTGAAATCATATGGTATTTATCTTTCATTTACTGGCTTGTTTCACTAAGCATAATGTTCTCCAGGTCTATCCATGCTGTTGCAAATGGTAAGATTTTCTCTTTTTATGGATGAGTAGTATTCCATTGTGTAAATGTCCCAAAGTGGTTTTATCCACTCATCTACTGATGGACACTTGGGCTACTTCCATATCTTGGTGATTGTAAATAATGCTGCAATGGACATAGGGGTGCTTATGTTCTTTTGAATTAGTGTTTTTGGGTTTCTTCAGATATATTCCTAGAAGTGAGATCACTGGGTCAAAATGCGGATCCATTTTTAATTTTTTGTGGTATTTCCACATTGCTTTCCAAAGTGGTAACACCAGTCTGCATATGAGTCTGGCCAGGGGGTTGTCAATTTTATTAATCTTTCCAAATAACCAGCTATTTTGTGTATTAATTTTTATATAGTCTTTTTGTTATTTATTTTATTCAATTCTGCTCTAATTTTTATATCTTCTTTCTTCTGCTGACTTTGGGTTGCTTTTGTTCTTTCTCTAGCTATCTAAGATGTAATGTTAATTTGTTTACTTGGGATTTCTCATTATATTGTCATTCTCAGTTGTCTCTCTCTATATAATGACATTTCAAAGAAATAAAAAAATAATTCCTTTTGTAATTGCAACCAAAAGAATAAAATGCTTAAAAATAAACTTAACAAAAGTTTATAGTTTTTAAAAACTATAAAGCATTATTAAAAGAGATTGTAAAAGACCAGAGAGAAAAAGGGTGGGAGGGGTTGGGGTAGAGAGAAACTAATATGGTGACAGAAGATGGTTAGATTTTGGGTAGTGGGCACACAGTGAATATACAGATCTTGTATCATAGAAATATACACTTGAAATCTATACAATCTTATTAACTGATGTCACCCCAATAAATTTAATTAAAAAACTAAATTTGCAACATTGATACAGAGTTTACATTTTCAATAAAAATCACTTGAAAATTGTTGGTTTGTGCAGAATGCAAATATCAGCCAAGGCCTCAATATTGATGCTATCTAAATGGAAAATATAAATCTCAAACAGAATAGATTATGATCAATTTATCTACAAGGAGAAAAGAATAGAAATTTTATTTAAATTTTATCTCATTCTTCAAAATATTTATTTTTCTTAATGTGTTATCACATACTTATGATATTAGTATAGTGGTATCTGTATAATAGTGTTTGTTTTTCAATAAATAAAATAAAATATAAATATATTGGGAAGTGTCCTTTTTTACTTTCTTATACAGATGTACAACCAAAAATTTGAAAACTGTCACTCTAAGGATAAAAACCAGCCACCATAGAATGTATTTCTAATGTTCACAAACTGGGATAACAAGGACAAGTATCTGAAAGTGCCCTTTAATACCACCATTTTCTCGCTTTCTGATAGGACCATAGCATAGCAAAATAAAAAAAATGTAAATTCTTTACTGACAGTCGACACACATAATCCACATCCTCACTTTGCAGCACCTTCTCTAGCTCTTGCAGTCTGACTTTTGTCTCCATTGCTACATGAAATCTATGTTTTCCATGACTCAGACTTTTTTCTAATTAACAAATCAAATATTTTCCCTTTAATCATCCTTCAACTTGATTTATTTATATGAATTACAAATATTTACAGTCCCTTGCTTGTTAATCTTAGAATTAGAGTAATGGTGTGTTTTCAAATTGTGGCTGTGCCCACCTACTTGCTATGTGAGCTCGACCAAGTTACATAAATACGCTCTGCCAAAGTGTGTGTGTGGGTTTTAAATTGAGAATAATAACAATAATAATAACAACAGATATTTATTCAGTGCTTATTATTTCCAGGCCTTGAGTTAAGCCTTAAATGCATTACTCTTTTAATCTCTATATCTCTACAAAATAAACAATAGTCCTATTCAGACTTTGTTGATGAGAAAATTAGCATTAAAGAAATTAGATCTCTTAATCACACTACACAGAGAATAAGTGGCACAGCCAGAACTTCAACCCAGGGGTGTACGACACCTAAGCCTTTGCTCTCAATATATGCACTCATAGAGTTAATTCTTGGAATAATGAGACCGTGTCTAAAACACCAGTTACTGTGGTTTATTATTTAGTAGATGGTATTGCTACTGCTGCTAGCACTACCATTGCAGTGGCTATCATTATGATCGACTGTAAATAAAAGTGAAGGAAACAGAAAAAGACATAGGAAAACCCACTAACTCCTGCACAAGTACCCTAGTTTCAAGCTTAGTATTCATGTACTAAAGCACCAAAGACAATGGCTATGAAGAACATTTCTATTTGCCTCTAAAAGGCAGAGTATGATTTAGAATTTTTTGGCATAGATTAAATTTCAAGCACCACATATGGGTGAAAACACCCAAGATCCTAAAGTCCTCATGGAGATGAGTCCTGGGGATACTGATCAGTTAGCACTGCTTCTAAGGACCCTCCCCCCATGTCCAAAGAACAGAATGAGCCCTAGCTCTGAGTTACATTCCCCTCCCCAGACTCAAGACTGCAGCTCTGTTGGCAAACTCTTAACAAGTGCCTGCAGGAGTAGAAGAGCTCAGCTCTCCTCAGAGTCCAGAATATTTGAATTTTGTTTTTTATACTTTCTGATTTTGTTAAATGTCTGCATTGTGCTCATGTTTCTTATAGAAATAGAAAAGAATAATAAAGATTCTTTTTATGAACCTGATACTAATTCAGTAAGGCCTCTTGAACCTGAAAACAGTATTTACCTGGAAATATTCATTTTTTGTATGCATCCTCTTACTACATTAATCTTAACTAAGCTAGGGTCTGCCCTAATAAACTTCTAAAATAGCCACTGATTTGAGTAACAGATAATTACAATTACCACTCAAGTCAGAAAGAATCTTTTGTCTTAGATTTTAACAAACAGTAAATACTTTGGAAAAAGTCATCTAGACCATGTAAAAGGACACAAATAACTCTGTGTACACATGTGCCTTGTTTCTTCTACTTCCTGTACATAGTTTGTCTTCAAACAATATTCATAACTATTTTTAAACCTCTACAATAAGTGTCTTTCCTATTCTAACTGTCCCATTTTTTTTTGTTTTCCACAATGTAGATGGTATCCATCATTCTTCAGGAAATCTGCCTGCCTGAGTCTAGGCCAAAAAATATATTGCTTTTTGCCTTACAGTGTTCATCTGAAAAGAGTAGACAACACTCTCCCTTATAGGGATGCCATAATTATCAAATAAGATAACATGTAAAAGGCTCTGGTACTGTGCCTTTTACTTAGTGGCAAGTCTATAAATACGTGTTCTCTTATTCTCTTACACGTGATATTTTTGAACACTTCTTATCAGTGCACAACACTTCAGAATTTACAAATAATTGTATTCATATGATTGAATTTAATTTTGTACAACACTGGAAGCCAAGTGATATTATTTCCATTTTCAAAATTTAAAATTGCAGTAAGAGAATACCCAGTATCACACATGAAAGAGCTAAAATTCCCCTTAATCTTTTGATCCCAAATTATGCAACACCATTGTCCCTGCTCAACTGTATACATTTATATTCTTAATATTAAGACTTGGTCATTTTTCTGATTCTTCTTTTATTTAATAAGGTATTATCCCCAGGTGTTCTCTTATTATTTAATGAGAATAGTTTATCTCTTCCCTATTAAGCTGATAGAAGTCATTTCTAACTCCTGAGCTACAATGTTAAATTAAATCAGTTTAATGAGCTTTAGTTTAGAAAGCGTAAAACTAATGGCCTATTTCTGTTTAAAAGAGTTATTTAAAATGGAATTAATAATATTCTCTGTCTTAAGTAGTAATATGTCAAAGGCAGGGCTAAAGAGCAGGACATTGAACAGTTCCTACAGATGCCACTCTTCCTTTACTGGGCAAAAACCGTCTTGGCACAGCAATAGGAAAGTATACTGTGAGAGCAGGGAAATCTTCTTTTGCCCAATTCAAATCACACGGAAATGTGAAAAAATTATAAACCTTTATTCATTATAGTCATAATTGAGCTTTTACGGAATAGACTCTTCCTCTCTGAACCTGGTGGACCTTAACTCTCTGAAGTAATCTTGGTTCGAACAAATATCTGGATGATCTTCCTTCGTATCTCCTTGGTCTTCACAGTATAGACTATGGGGTTCAGCACAGGGGGTATAAGAAGGTAGGCATTAGCCATGAGGACATGAGTCAGTGGTGAAAGGTGCTTTCCGAAACGGTGGATGACAGACACCCCGATGAGTGGCACATAGAAGATGAGTACAGCACAGATGTGTGAAACACAAGTGTTGAGTGCCTTCAGCCGGCCCTCCCTTGAGGCCATGGCCATTACTGTTCGGAGTATGAAGACATAGGAGAGGAGGATGCAGAGGGAGTCAGAGCCCTTGGTGAAGATTACAGCAATGAGGCCATAGAGACTGTTAACACGGGTACTGGCACAGGCAAGGCGCATCACATCTTGGTGGAGGCAGAAGGAGTGGGACAGGATGTTGGATCGGTAGAAGGGGAGTCGTTTGATGAGAAAAGGCACCGGGAAGACCACACAGACTGCCCTTGTCAAGATGACTGCCCCTGTTCTGAAGACTACACCATTGGTTAAAATGGTGCTATACCTGAGGGGGGTCCAGATTGCCACAACACGATCAAAGGCCATGGCCACCAGCACGCCAGATTCAATGGCCGAAAAGGTGTGGATGAAGTACATCTGAACAAGGCAGGCATCAAAGGCAATGGATCTGTAGTTAAACCAGAATATGCCTAGCATAGAGGGCAAAGTACAGAGGGCAAGTCCCATGTCTGCCAGAGCCAGCATACACAGAAAGTAGTACATGGGGATATGCAGGGATGATTCAGACTTGATGGTAGAGATGATGACACTATTCCCAAAGAGGGCAATAACATAGATAGCACCCAGTGGGAATGCCATCCAGTAGTACATTTGTTCAAGCCCTGGAATCCCAGTTAAGACAAAGTAAAGGTGTTGGAAGTGGGAGTAGTTATTATTTGCCATGATGTCTGTATGAGACAGGCATGAGGAAAGAGCTTGATCTTGATGGACGGCTTCCTGAAAATACAGTCACAGAGATTAACAAGATATTAGGATCTAACTTCCTTGGGAGTAGAACCATTATATTTTCACATGGGTGGGGGAGGGTGTAAGAGAAGACTAAGTCCCTGAAATTACTACTCCAAAGTGTTTTCTGTTGAGAAAGCTTCTACTGGCCAAGGGAAAAAGATCCACCCAAGTTCAAATAAGTCATATTAAATTTAAAGCACACACTGTAGTGTTAGGTAAAAATTCTGCCTCTCTTGACCTTTCCTCCCTTTTTTTAATCAAGAGCTATTAAACTGTTGAATCAGAGGCTGAGGACAGATTAACTGAGACAAAATCAATATAAAATATTAATTATATGTTTTCCTGAAAGGATGTCATTCCCACCCATCAGTCTCCTTACGCCTAGAACTCCTGTGAACACAATGAATCACGTATGTAAGGCAGGGATGGAAATGCCCAGGGCACATGCCTATGCTTCCATTAGAGCTTGACCCCTCTTCATTTACCCTGAGCCTGGATGCAGCCTCAGAGTCATTCTCAACCCAAGAACCTCAGACAGCAACTTCTAGTTAAATGAAGTAAAATGTATTTGTCAACTTTACTCTAGTGAAGTCTTAGTAGAAAGGGAGCAAATTATACTTAGGAAAACAATAACAGCAATTCTTTTTATAGATTAACTTTACCTGAATTTGTTGTTGTTGTTGTTGTTGTTGTTGTTGTCACAATCAGGATGATCTGGCAGTTTTATTGCTAAGGCACAGAACCAGAGTATAACATGCCATTCATAATGCCATGTTATACTCTGAGAATCAGTATAGAGGCATTAGTAGGGATCTGGAAGACATGCTCATGTCACCAGAATCACTAACTATATTTGCTCCAAAAGGCCCCCTAATGGGGCCAGTCAACTTTAAACATTTATGCCAGTCAGAGATAGAGTTGACTGTCTTCGAGAAGTATTTGGCTTTCAGAAACACATCAGTTGCCTTCAACAATTGATTAGAATCAAGTTGACTAAGAGACAATGTGTTGTTAAGAATGTGGACTATAGATCCACATATCTTGTGATCAGATTCTAGTTCGTCCTGTTCCTCAGTAGAGCCCTATACATGGAATATGTGGACAACAATAATACCTCGCAGAGGCCATGTGAGGATGCAAAGGCCTTAGAAAATAAAATAGGTGCTTTTTACTATGATTATTTGGAATAAAAAGTTTCCTTCATATGTGCTCACTGCTACTGTTGGGGGTTTTGTTTCTTTCTTTCTTATATTTTGTTTTGTTTGTCTGTTTTGAATTTTTTGGTCAGAGTTCTTTGCAATTGGTAGAAGTGAAAACTGATAGATTCTATTCTAGCAAGAATAATAAAGTTGAATTCTGTGGCTCTTTTAATTATTTAATAATCTATCTTCTGTTCCACCAATATTGAGTGTCTCAACCCCAGGCTATGTTTGCACTTCTGGATGACCCCTGCCCATGATGCATCAAAAAAACATATTATGACTGTTTTTGAAATTTTCCAAAAAGTGCTTTTTGAAAGATTTCTGATTCAGATTTCACCAGTCTTAACCATTTTTCAGTCTAAGTATATTTTTCCTTTTTCTGTAAAATATGCATTTATTTCCGTTGCTCTTAGGAAAGACAGTGAGATGTTAGTACAAATATCCGGACTATCAAATTGTCAGCATACATTTTCTGTCCTTCCACTAAACTGTTGCTTTAGTTTTTGTGTATTTTGGTAGTTTTTGAGAAAAAAGAATGTTTACATTTTTCTAATAATTGTAGGAAAGAGCAGAAACAAGAGAAAAGTTTAAGAGGTAAACAAGGGAGGAAAGGAGAAAAGAGGATGAGGGGAAGGAAGGAGAGAAAAGGAATAAAATAAGAAAAACAGAAATCCAACAGAAAGCAGGAGTAAAAACTGATTTCACAGTTTACTAATAAAGAAATTGAAGCCTAGGTAAAGAGAATAACTTTCCCTGAGTCAAACACCTCGTTAGTAGCAAAACAGATGAGAAGATGGGAGGGAGGGGTACATGTGAGGCAGAGCCTTGTTGAGAAAATTAAATTAAGTGCAATGGGGCTTGAGGATTCAGTTAGAGAAAACCAAGTCAAAACTGCATCTCTGAGCAAGTTTCTGACTCCTTGATATAGGTCTTTACATTATGTTCTTTATTTATGTTACTCAGGATCTAGAAAACAGGTAGAGTTCAAGTCTGTCCCCTGAAGAGTAAGTTCTTAGAGCCTGAGTTCTTCCATTGAAAGTTTCATGTAGCACTGATCATCTGCTGTTCGTATTGCCACATTTACGAACAAAAATAGACCGTGTGTTTTTTATCTGTTCTCTAGGCTACCACAAGCTACATGACTTTATTTTAGATCTTAGGTTGAAGAAGAAGGTAAACAATAACATAAAATTACAAATTTCCTTATTGTGTAAATAGCAACAAACAAATAAGCACAATTTCATTTGCTGTAAGTACTAGAGAAACTTTCAGGTTTCCAGGCATTCCAGGGTACTCACGGATGGTAGAAAAAGGGACTGGCCTTAAAAGAAGTTTACTGATTAGTGTTTTATTATACCAAGATGTATAATAGTCAGGGAGGACTTCAGGAAACAGGAAAAAAGAAACCCTCCTGATTTGGAGATTAATTGTACTCACTCCTCACCTGATGGCAGAGGCAGTTTCCTTCCTTACCAGGAAATTCTTAAACTCCAATCATTCTAGGGTTCTAGACAAAAGGAATTTTAAAAGTCCAATGTCTAACCAATATAGAAACACTCATTCAGTATTCTATAGATGAAATTTACCTTCTACCTACGTTAGTTCAAGTTACTGGGAGTTCCTTACTTTCTAAAACAATGCTTTCACTATAGAAAATCAGATATCTATCCACCACTATGAAAAAGATGACCTATTCATCACGAGGTTGAAAAAACTGTCTTCACATCTGCCCCTTAAAGCAAGTGTAGTGTGAACGAGCAAGAAGGCAAGGACACAAGGACATGGAGTGTTTGGACTAGAGAATGAAGGTGAAAGGAGGGATAAGGGGACACGGAAAGAAGTGGTTGGGGGACAACTGCAAATTTCAGTGATGATATCTTACAGTATCCTGTTGATAAACCAACTTTATCCTCTGATTTTGCCCTAAAACTTACCTGGTTGCTAAGAGTGTCCCCAGATGGGAGAGGATTCTTAAGCAATCTGAGGCTCTCTTGGCAAAACCATTGCCACCACCTATGTGAGGAGTTTTATTTCCTGAGCTGCTCCAAAACCCCTCCCCATACCATGCCATGGAGAGTTTCACAGATCTACCCAAACAAGGGTATTCCCTGAGGCTCCAAGATTGAGGAGGAATCTCTCCAGGGCTGTAAAATCACCTCCTAGATTCTCGTGTCTAGGAAATGAGATAGTATTGAGACAGCTACAAAAAACAGAAGGGGTGTGTGTGTGTGTGTGTGTGTTTGGGTGGCTGGGGTAATTCCAAAAACTGCTTAGTGCTCAATCACAGTCTCTCAGGGCCATCTTAGCCACTTCACTATTTCCATGCCCTAAAATAAATAATAGTTGCCTTTATTTGTCCCAAACACAACAAAACAAATGAACAAAAATACCCCAAGGAAAAGTGACTATTATTTCCCATTCCATTTTCCTATGAGTTCAAAAGTTAAAATGACTCCCTAATGGATATTTTTTCCTGATGTCTCTCCTGCATTTTTCAGTTTTCATTATTAACCTGATCAGTACTATCATGCTTGATGCAAAAGAAAAGCAGGTGGCCCTGAGTAAGTCATTAATCAGTACCCCAACCAGTCAAGAGACAATGAATATTCCAGAACACCCAATCATTTTCAGGCACTATCACTATCCCTACCTGCCCTCTGAGTAACAAAATGTCAACAGCAGCCCTAATAATAACAATAACAATAACAATATCTAATGTTAAGTCTGAGTTTTATCAGTTCTGTAATTTATCACATTTGCTTTATCATTTCATCACATAATCCTCATAAATACTCATTACTCCAGTCCTCCTGTGGAGTGCATAAGCTGAATATTACTCTCACTGACATTGGGCCTAGATTCTTGATGTAATTGTAAGAATTTGGTTATAGAAATTATACTCAGCATAGAAATAACAAGATAGGAGATTCTCACTGTTTCAGGTGTGTTTTGGACTTCCTGGATACTGAAGGTTACCATGACTAGGTAAAGAAAAAATGCTCATATAAACTGAGGCTCATATACTAAACTCTCTTACTCACCATTTAGCTATGTAATAGTCCTAGAGTAATTTAATATTAATGTACATTACTCTTTCAAAACCATAGACTCTTAAAGTACTTAGTTTTTAAATTTAAATAAAAATTATCTCTACCTCATATGTAAAATCATTCTTTTACATTCTTTTACATTCTTTTAATTGTTTGAAGTAATTAAAATGTGAAATTGCTTTACTTGCTATATTTTAACCTCTAAATTTCACTGCTCATTATATGTGTCATCTTATGATGCTTAACTCATACTGTTACTCATATTTGTCTTCTGTGTTGACAAATAAGGTTTGGAGTAACTGAATCACTATAAGTTTATTCCAATTTCTCAGCCAACATTGTTTTTTGTTTCTGTTCTTATTTTTTCCTTTTACAGGTTGATTATTTGTATCTCATTCATACTCTGATTTCTTTTAACTTTCTGTCATATACTACCAGCACAAATATAGGACTAAACAAATGTTACAATCTCTCTTTTATTATGTTAACATCTTCAAAGTTGAAAATGAATACAGACTGATTATGCAATGGATCAGATTGCATGATCCTGTATATTTAGAGAATCTATCTTTAGTTAATTATTTGAATTCTTCTTGATAGGATATTAATCTCATTTCTACCAAAACAATTTTGGTGGGGAGGGTCTGGGTGGAGGTGGAAAAAGGGTATAAGAGGGATAAATGGTAATAGAAAAAATACAATAAAATTTTTTACAAAAGCAATGTCAAATATTCACCACATTTCTAACCCCACCCCCATTCAATCTTACTCCCATCATGTTTTACAGTGAAATCTTTCCCTTACTCATTCAGAAAATTGTGATACTTTGATCCAATCTTTCTCAATATCCACCTCTCCCAGTTCCTTCTTGAAATACATTGATACCCATTTTTACCTTCCCAGAATTAAGTAAATTGCTTCTTCTCAGGTTCAATAGTAACCCCACTCCATTCTTCATGTCTTTGACTCCATCTTCTACTTAGTAAGTCGCTTTTCTCCTTCACCTTCTTCCTTGGCAATTGAATTTACATATATTCAAGAATTTGTTCACATTATAAATATGGAGATTACACACACACACACATATATTTATTCAACTACATATATAAGCAAATCTATATCTCTGATACTGACTCTTGTGTTAAGTTTCAGCTATATATGCATACACACATACACATGCATACATATACATATCCTGGTGGCCATCATCATCTTTACCTCTGTATCACATATATTTATCAAAATCAACAAATCCATAACTTTAAAAACAATGTTTATAAAAATTTATGCTTTCTCTTCTATACCTTTTTGTATATGTCAGTTGATAATTCAATCAATCTAGTGGTGTAAAATAGGAAAATAAATATATCATCAAATAAATAATAAGTCCTAATAATTTACCCCTTAAATATTTCTCATACTGTCTTTTTCTTTCTGTTTCTAACAATGCTAAACAAATTCAGACCTTCTATTTCCCCTATGTGGACTTTTTCAATAATATCCTCCTTATTCACATAAAATAAATTTCTTTGCTTATGCTTGTTTCTTCCTATTTCTTCTTTCTCTTGTCAATTTCTTTAGAAAATATTACTCTAATAACATTTGAAGCTAGCCAAATTTGAATTTGATAGATGTCATATTATATCTAGTTAAATAATTTCATTGCCACCTAAATTTGATTTTGTATGAAAGCCTCATTAAAGAACATAATCATGACAAGTTGAAAACATAGTTGCAAATAATTTGTAAGGCTGTGCAATATAACTTGTCTATCTTTAAGCAGTTTTTATAAAATCAAGATAAATTTTAGCATTAATGAAAGAGCATATTTTCCCTCAAAACATATTCTTTCATATGTATTCTTTCTTAATATATTTCTGTGGCATTTGAAAAACTGGATTACTAGCACTTGTTACAGATGCTTCAATCCAAGTGGCAGGAATAAAGGAAAGAAGGGGGAAAAAAAGGAAAGGAGCAGGAAACAAGTAAGGAATATATAATGAGAAAATGGAAGAGAGAGGAAAAATGTAAAAAAAAAAGATGGATGAGCTTGAAAGGTAAATTTTTTTTTATTTTTTATTTTATTTTAATCATTGCTCAAGTGCAGTTTTCTCCCTTTTACTCCCATTCCAGCCCACCCACCCAACCCTCCCCACTTTCCTCCCATTACCACCCTCCCCCTAGCTTTTGTCCATGTGTCCTTTAAATTTGTTCCTGTGAACCCTTCTCATTCTCTCCTGAAATTCCCTCTTTTCTCTCCTCTGAAAGGTAAATTTTTTAATTAAATTGGCAAATGCTCTCATGAGAGTTTATTTTTTTAATGCTTTTTAAATTTACATCCACTGAAATTCACTTTTTGTAGAACAATTCCATGAGTTTAAAATGCAGAGTCAAATACCCACCACTCTAATCCAGATACAGAAGAGTTCCATCAATCCCAAAACATTCCCTCATGCTCCCCTTTTACAGTCAACCTTTCCACCCACCACAAGCCCTTTGCAGCTGCTGACCTGTTGTCTGACCTTAGAACTTTGGTTCATTATACGAATGTAATCTTTCAACCCTGACTTCTTCCACTTAATGCATTTGAGATTTATCCATGTTATTGTTAAACAGTATATTGTATGGATATCCATTATATGGATATAAATGGTATTCCATTTATTAATTTGGCTGTTGAAGGAACTTCAGTTATAAAGCTGCTGTAAGCATTATGTAGAAGTTTGTATATGTATATAAGTTTTTATTTGTCATGAATAATACCTAAAAGTGGAATGCCCAGTCATATGCTAAGCTGTTTAACTTTATAAGAAAATATCAAATTGTTTTTCAGGATGGTTATGCCATTGCATGGATATCTCTTTACATTGTACAGGAGTCTTAGGGGCTTTGCATTCCAAACAGCACCTTCAATGATCTCCCCCTGTCCCCACCTTTTTTTTGTTTGTTGCCCTTCTAATATATAGTGACATCTCATCATGGTCATTTTAATTCATATTTCTTCTTTAAGATTTTATTTATTTTATTTTTATAGAGAGGGGAAGGGAGGGAGAAAGAGAGGGAGAGAAAAATCAATGTGTGGTTGCCTTTCACATGCCCCCGACCAGGGACCTGGCCTGGCCCACAACCCAGGCATGTGTCCTGACTGGGGACCAAACTGTCAACCCTTCAGTTCACAGGCCAACACTCAATCCACTGAGCCACACCATCCAGGGTTAATTCATATTTCTTTAATGACTAATAATGTTGAGCCTCTTTTTTGTGTGTTTATTTGCCATATATTTTCTTTGGTGAACTGTCTAAATATTTTTCCCATTGTTTTTTATTGGGTTCTTTAATGTATATTCTGCATAAAAAGCATTTGTTTTTTAGGTGATTTGTGAATTTTGACTCCTAGTCTGGGACTTATTTTTTCATTAAGCATTTTTGTAAAACTTGTATTAAATATAATGTAATTTTTTCTGCTGTTTTAAGTTATGCTTTCAATTGTTTCAGAAACAAGAGAGTGAGATCCAATTGCTTTGGCAATGCCATCTTTCCTGTTTGTTTCCATTTCCACCAACTTCTTTCTTCCTCTTCTGTGGCTGGTCTTCCTCTCTCATTGCTGTCTCTGAGGACTTCCACACAGCACACTTCCTGATTTGGTGATGATGCTTATGGAGCAAAAACTCTGAGCAAGTTCCCAGCAATGGCCATTGTAATTTTTCTTTCCTTTCTTTTTGAGTTTGGCCTTTGTTACTTTTCTTGATGGCCTTTCATTCCAGGCATACATGAGATACAAGTTTTATTTGTTATCGAGCTCTGAATGTTTCAACCATTTTGTCCTGCATGTGAGCATTTGAAAGCAAGCTGTGTCACCATGACATCTGTTTAGATTCAAGCTTCCCCTTCTGACCCTGTGAGAGGACCATTGGTCCTGATGCCAGTGGGACATCACTTGCTCTGCTGCTCAATACCTCCCAGAGAAAAAGGAACCAGAGTGACCTACATGGAAGGTAGAAGTGTACTTTATGTTTTTTCTTCTGCATTTTCATCTGGTAGTATTTAACTGCCAAATTTCATTATTGAATTGTACTTTGCTATTAGTAAAGGAGCTATTTTGTAGTTAAAAGGAACATAAATTCCAAAAAGCTATTTGATCTTATATGAATACTTCTTTGTTATTACATTGGATTGATTTGATTTTGTTTAAAATGTTTGAATAATAAATTTTTGATATGTATTACTATGTCTTTCTAGCAATGATTTATTAGCTCCATTGCATAATCAGGTCTACATGTTAAAATATAGAGTGAAAAATAAAATATTAAATTTGTAAATAATTATTAATATCTTTAGTCTGTCTCATTACACTGAGCAATTAAAAGTAATAATTCTATGTATGAATATACTATACTATGTTTTTTCTTCCCTTAATTCTAACACCACTGTGTATGTATCAATGAAACAAGAATAGAGCTTTGTGTCTTTTGCAATGCATCACATGCTCTTCTTTATGTGTAGTTTGCTTTTTTTAATTTTATTTAATTTTTTATTGTTTTTCAACTACAGTTATCACCATTTTCCCCTACCACTCCCCACTCCAGCCATTTCCCACTTCCCACCCTCAATCCTACCCCTCTTTGATTTTGTCCATGTGTCCTTTATACATGTTCCTGAAAACATCTCCCTTTTCCCCCCATGATTCCCTTCCTCCTCCCCTCTGGTTACTGTCAGTTGGTTCATAATTTCACTGTCTCGGGTTATATTTTGCTTGTTTGTTTATTTTGTGACTAGGTTCCACTTATAGGTGAGATCATATGGTATTTGTCTTTCATATCCTGGCTTATTTCATTTAGCATAATGCTCTCCAGTTCCATCCATGTTGTTGCAAAGGGTAGGAGTTCCTTCTTTTTTTTCTGCTGCATAGTATTCTATTGTGTAAATGTACCACAACTTTTTGATCCATTCATTTATTGATGGGCACTTAGGTTGCTTATAGCACTTGACTATTATAAATTGTGCTGCTGTGAACATTGGAGTGCATAGGTTCTTTTGAAGTGGTGTAGTTCGCTTTTAATTTTACAGATATGAACATTTTTTAAAAAACTTTATTTTACTCGATTAAAACAAAATAACCTTGAGCTGGACTTTGTTTTCAAAAGCTGTTTAACTATGAATTACAATACCTTTCATCTATCAAATTGTTTATTAAGACTTTTTAAAAATACATGTATACATAGAAAAAACTGATCAAGAATAACTACTTATCTCCTTAAGGGCGAAAACTTCATCTTTGAGTCTTTATATGAAATATGTCATAAATTTTTTCTTGAATTAGTGGATGAAGTCCAAATATCAATTTTAATATTATTTGGATAATATCAAGTATAATCAGAGAGAGTTTGTAAGTTTATAACTGGGAACAGAAAGAGGAAGTAGTTTATTATATTTTTAATAAGAGAGCATCACTAAAACACAGTTTGTATTTGTCAAAAATAAGAATGATACCCTTTTAAAACTGTAAGGTTCACTTACATGATATCTCTAAGCAGCGAAATTCATGGAAACAGGAATATAACAGTAGTTATTGGGGGCTGTGGGGAGAGGAAAAGGGGGCGTTGTCACTGAACAGATGCAGACTTTCAGATCGGCAGGATGAGATGGTTCTAACGATCTTTTCCACAGCACTGTGAACATACTTAACACTGCTGAACTGTACACTTAATAATGATTTACGTGATAATTGTATGTGTTTTTTCATAATAAAAACACTATGAGAAATTTGGAAAAGAAATAAAGCAAATATTAAAATAACTACAAGTAAAGTTAAATGTGTTATGGGCTGTAGTGACCAAGATGAGGTATTTAAAATTAAGAGGGTCATTGTTAGTTGGTAGAGAGCAAGAAAGACTGAGGAAACTTAATGAATAAAGAGAGATTTAAACTAGGTCTTAGGGAATCATTAGGGTTTTATCTTGTGGAGCTATTAGGGAGACTATTCCAGACAGAGGGCAGGGGATGTGGTAAAAGCAAGTCGGTGAAAAGGTTCCAGGCCTTTTCATCAGACAATACAGTAGCCCCAGAGGATGAGGGGAGGAGAGTGGTAAGAGTGGAAAATATTAGAAATAGAGTATTACCTACCTTGAATGCCTTAAGAATTTGAATTTTATCCAAGGGGCAGAGAATAAACAAGGGAAAAATTCTGTGGAAGAAAATTACATGATCAGTTACACTCTTTAGAAGGGGCAGGGACAATGGACAACAGGAGACAAAAGGAAAGTCAGCATTAATGAGAGTTGGACAACAAGGCAGAACAAACTACAATATGAATAACATCACAGACACTCAGCAAAATTTGGTAAATATTCAGGCAACAGGAATACAATTTTGTAATTTCTCTCCTGAGCAAATAGAAGACTTTTAACCACCTGGAAGTATATGCAAATGCAGAAACACAGTTGTCTTGAGAAACATGAGTCACTTTTCCTCTTACCTGCTTTGAAATATTCCCTCAAAACATCTTTCTAATTCCATTTTTGCCTGTTGAAGTCCATTCTTGCTCTACATGGTGGGTAAAAGTAGCTTTTTAAAATCACCAATCACATTTTTACACTTCTCTGCTTTTAAAATATTCTAGGGTCTTTCTTTATACTTAGAATAAAAAAATCCTAACCATAACTGGTTTGACAATATAAGGCATAACCCTGTAAGTATCCCCGATCTCTTATTATTTCAGTCTCTTCCTCCTTCTTTCTACTCCAAGTGCATTGACCACATTTCCATTCCTCAGCAATGCCTCAGTTGGACTTATCTTACCAACAAAAACTTGCCTGGGCCATATTTCAACCATATCGCCACATGGCTAGTTATTCTTAGTATTTAGGTCTCAGTTTAAAAATCACCTTCAGAAATGTCAACTTTTCTACAGCATTTAGTCACTCTCCACTTATCCCATGACCCTTCTCTGTTTGTCTCATAGAATGTATATAGAGCCATCTGGAATTGTCACAATTGTTTACTCATGTATTGCCCATCACCCCCTACTGGAAGGTAAGATCCATAAAAGAAGGGATCTTACCTCCCTTGTTTACTACTGTAGCCTATAATAATACCTGGAATGTATCAGGTGCTCAAAAATTATCCATTGGGAGAAAGTCACTTTAGACAACAAAGAGGGGCAATTAGAAAATGATGGGCGCGTGCAGTAAATAATTAGGCATTGTCCTGGACACTTCACTAACATTACATGCCAACTCTTTTTACTGATGAGGAAATGAAGCTTAGAGATGAGAAGTAGCTTGGTTAGAAAGTAGCAAAGTGAAAATCTATACCTAGATTATCTGAAAGCCATTGCACCATACTGTGGGCTCCTGAAACGTAACATCAAGTGACACACGTGCTGATCTGAGAAAAGGAGGAACCCAGAGATGGTTTATTCTGTCCCTCCTTCCAACTAATTAGGCCAATTTCATTTATCACATTAATAATGGCTATCTTGAACATCAAAGAGAGGAGATAGATAGTGGGCCCTTTCTATAGTTTAGACATCAGAGGAAAGACAGTCCTGGATCCCAGGTTGATGAAGATATAGGGAGGGATACAATGAACAGGGAGCCTGACACAGCATCTGGATATGGGGTTATAGGTGTTTTGAGGAGCCAAAACTAATTTAGTCAATGGTATCAGCTCCATTGACCATGGTGTTAAACTTGAGCAAAAGAATTTGAGGGTGGCTCCCAGGTCCAATAGATCACACCTGTTGGAGTTATCTGAAAGGAAATGAGAGGAGAAATCAAGACACCTGAGTCTAGGAGAAATTTAGCTGTATCCTGGGCACAGAGAGATTAATGCACTGTCTCCTGAAAAGGAGCAGAAGTGACAGGGATGAGCCAGGATAAACCCATGAGCTGGGATCTGGTTACCCAGGTTTGTTGCAGGGATTACAGGAACAAAAGGACCCTTGAAAGGTGTCAGGGAGGGGAGGAGCTGTGGATGGCCTAGCACATAATGAGTGCCCAGGTTAATTAAGTCCAGCATATGAAGGAAAAGCCACAAACTGGTGTGGGGTGTGGGGCTGTCTAATGATACTTGATCCATCAGAAAACATGGCACCTATAAATAACAAGAAATGTTATGAAGAATAAGAAAGTGCAAAGTACAGGGAAAATAAAGAAAAACAGTGAGCCAAAATAACAGGAAAGCAAGGGGTTCCAGTCAAGCTCACTGTTGTGTTTCAGACAGATTTGATTTTATTACAGCAGTGTACATATACCAGGGATGGGGATCAAACCCTAGCAGGAGAAGAGGTCATTTTATACCCCAGGTAGGTTTTGAATTAATTCAGGCCTTAGCCTGGGGATGCAAAACAAAGTGACTAAGTGGTCTCTACAGAGACGGAATCTGTGACCTTAGCTATTAGCACCATGTGGTACTCCACTGTGTTAACGACAATTAGTGAAAACAAAAACAAGCAACAAAACCAGAAGGTGTCCCTGTGGATTGAGCTTGGGGCACTGTTTGGGACTCATGATCTGCTCTCTGAAAAAAAAAAAGGCTAGGGGAAGGCTGCAGTAATTGCCAAAGGGCAGACAGGCCCAGGCAAGAGAGGAAGACCCTCAGGACCTATGGGGCCTGCAAACTCAAGATTAGAGTGGAGTGGAAGGGGACCTGCTTCAAGGACTAAGAGAGCAGAGCTGGATGCTGGGGATAGAAGGATGCATCCATTCCTGCTGCAGTCCAAAGGTTATCGTGGTGCTTCCTCTGGGCAGAATAGCAGGCCCTTAACTAACCACAGCATTCTCGCTGAGGCTCCCTCCCCATGGAGCTCTGGCAACAAGAGGCTGGACACCTGTGCCTGTGCTCACCTTTCCTGTATCCCACACCCCACCCACTCCCCCCAGATGGGATACAACAAGGGTAATATAAAGAATACACCTGAGACAGTCCGCTGAAACACCCAAGTGTGTGAGGGTCACAAGAAGAACAGAATGTGGTGAGTGAACTGCACAAAGGGAGAAGCAGCGGTGGGAAAGGGCACTCAGACTCCAGGTGAGAAGGATAAAAATCACGGGGGGCCAGTAGTGTATGGGAAGAGGAAACAAGACACGGGAAAGAATAGGGAGAAATTAGTGTAGAAGTTATTGTTTCTGAGCTTGGAAGGACAGAGAGGAAATTAGGCAAATAATTTGATCATTCTTAGAAAGTTACTGTATTAAAAAAAAAAGGGTGGGAAAGTAGACTGGGCTGAGGAATTGGGATGGAGCAGTTGGAGAGACCAGAAATTCACAGTGCCCTTTGCAGAAGGCAAGGAGCTCTGGGGCTCAGAATCTGGGCAGTTAAGAAACATCTTTGTATAAGCAGACTCCTTCCCCCCCACACCCCGAAAAGCTAAGTCAACTAACAAACAAATCAGACTCACAGATGCAGAAAACTGATAGTTGGTAGAGGGTTGAGTGGGGTGGGGCGTGGTCAAAAAGGTAAAGAAGATTAAAAGGTACAAACACATAAATAAGTCACATAAGTCACAGGGCAGGGATGTAAAGCACAGCATAGGGATTGCAGTCAGTAATATCATAATGACTTTGTCCAGTGACAGATGGTTCCTAGACTTCTCATGGTGATCACTTCATAAGGCATATAAATGTCAAATCATTAGGTTATACACATGAAACTAATATAACATTCTGTCAACTATACTTTAATGAAAAGGAGCTTTACATTCCAGAATGAAAGTTTAAAAAAATAAGTGGATTCTTTAAAATAGCTCATGAAATTCAACAAACTTGTTTCATGTATAGTGAAAAGATGTTATTATAGGAATAAAAATATAAAATATAATGTCTGTCTTCAAATAGCTCATAGACTAGTAGAAAGGCATGGGAAGAGGTATAAATGTGCAAGTGTATGCTAGAGCAATGCATAGAGGTAGGAGAAAAGGAGTGATTCGTTTGGAAGGAGTGATACATTAGAAGGCCTATGGGAGCTGGCAACATCTGAGGTGTGGCAAAGATAAATTGTTTCCTGAAAGGGAAAACAGAGAGAAGGCAGAGATAACTGCAGGCACAAAGGCAAGGATTGTGACCAAGCCCGCCGTATTGGAAATTGAGCCTCAGCATTTGAAGGTCAAATATATGATAGCAGAAGAAGATTTGACTTTGGGTGATGAACACAATGCAACCTGCAGATGATGTATTATAGAACTGTATACTTGAAATCTATATAATTTTATTAACCAGTGTCATCCCAATAATTTTAATTTAAAAAAACTGAATTAAAAAAAATATGCATTAGAAAGTCACATGGGACAGACTTTGCTAACAAATATATCACTAAGGAATGTGTTAAAATTGTATAATGCAGTTGTAAGTTTACTGGAGACCAAGATGGCAGAACTTGGGGAACCTTGAAAACTCAGTGGTGGGATCTTCTATACACTATGTACAGACTGGCTTTCTGCTTACTCTACCCCAAATATCATCTGCTGGGGCCTTTGTCCCCAGGTTTTTCAAGCAAGGCTAAATCCCATAGGCATCCCCAGTATACCCTCAGCATGAGAAATAATTTGAACACAGGGAGCAAGCAAACTGATCATTAACTTATATTCCAACTACCCAAAGATTTGAGACTAAGAATAGGGTAGGTTATTTTCTAAATTTGGATGTTGTGACTTACCTAATCATTTCTCTTCCCTAGATTGTTTTATTTCTCCACCCCACATACTCTGCTCTTTTTTAATGCTCCCTGAATAAATAGGCCTCTTACCATAACCATATTTTCTAATGTACCAGATTTGATCTTGTATTTTGTTAGGTGGTTATATCTGTGGGTCACACCACCTGTTTCCAGCAGATTACTTGTTGCTTGCACTGAAGGCATCTCTTTTAATACAGTCAGGATCAGTGTGGAAACAAATGAGGGTCTCTCACAATGTGCAGTGGCAATCACTGTCTTGGAGATAAGTTTACTCTTTTGACCATTTCTCCCTACTTTGGTTTATCTTCTATTGCTCAGTTCCTTGGAGGTTGATGTTGTAAATTCTCTCACATTGGCTGCTTTTTGAAGCCCTTTTAATTCTGCAGCATTCATCTGCAACCCAAGACCTAGTCTGACACACTTTTCTATGCTGGTTTAGTAAGTAGCAAGGAAGATTATAGTGAGGGTCCAAACAGCCAGGCTAAATCTAGACTCAAATGTAAGGTGAGTAAATTTATTCATAACACTCTGCCATCTCTATGTGTATGCAAGATACCTCCATTACAGATCACCCCTATAATCAAATATCCTATATTCCATCATTTTAGTAACCTTTGCCATTTGTCTCTCAGATGGCAGGGAACTAATGTAGCAATGAATGAAACTTTTCTCCTCTCCTACAAAATATTATTCAGTATGTATAAATGTATTTTGGTCAGAATGTCCTAACTTTGCTTTTGTCATACAACGAAATCTATAGAAAGCAAGATTTCAGTTAGAGAAAAAGGAAGCTTACTTGTCTTTGTAGAAACTTACCAGGTATTTGAAGAAAAACAAGAGTGGCCTAACTGAGTGATGTGAGATGAGATTGTAAGATGCATATTTAAGATCCCCTGCATTTCTGACATTCATAGGTGTATGCACATGTACTGACCATTGAAGGGATGTTTGTGAACATTTGATGAATATTAGTGTGTATGTGAGGGGACAAGAGTTATTCATTGGATGCATATGTGCATTTCAAAACAATTACTGAGAATCTTTTTTAAAATAATTTTATTTTAATTATTGTTCAAGAACAATTTTCTACTTTTTCTATCTTTTACTCCCATTCCAGGCCACCCACCCACCCCTCCCCACCTCCCTCCCATTTCTGCCCACCCCTTGTTTTTGTCCATGTGTCCTTTATACTTGTTCCTGTAAACCCTTCCCCTTTTCCCCTGAAATCCCCTTGAAATTTCCTCCTCTCTCCCCTCTGAACACTGTCAGCTTGTTCCCTATTTCAGTGTCTTTGGTTATATTTTGCATGTTTGTTTGTTTTGTTGATTAGGTTCCTGTTAAAGATGAGGTCATATGGTATTTGTCTTTTAACTTGGCTTATTTCACTTAGCATAATGCTCTCCAGTTCTGTCCATGCTGTCGCAAAAGGTACAACCACTATGGAAAATAGTATAGAATTTCCTCAGAAAACTAAAAATGGATCTGCCTTTTGACTCAACAATTCCACTGGTAGGATTATATCCTAAGAACCCTGGAACACCAATCCAAAAGAACCTATGCACCCCAATGTTCACAGCAGCACAATTAACAATAGCCAAGTGTTGGAAGCAACCTAGGTGCCCATCAGTAAATGAATGGATCAAAATTATTGAATCTTTAGATTTACGTGTCTGTCATTGTGTGAGGTGGCAAAGATTAGTTAACAGCATTTGCCTTTCATGATTTGTGGAGATAAGCGTATGGTACATATAGTAACAACGTATGTGCATGTACGGGTGCTTTCGTTTCCATGCACTTCTGCATTTGAGTACAAGAATGCATGTCAGTACATATTCAGAGGTGCTTCTGTCTTATGGAATGAGCATTTGTGTATTTCTGTATCCTTGAATGCATGTATGAGCATAAATTTCATTTTTTGTTTGAATACCTATTAGTCTGATATGCATCTGCCTCAAAAATATTTTTGTCCATGAATATGATCCTTTTTACATGAGTGTGAATGCTTCTGTGTATCAATATAGATTAGTGCATGTTTGTGTGAGTGTATGTATGTGTATGTGTATATATGTGTGTGTGTATATATATATATATATATATACATACACACACATACACTATATATATATAATGTGTGGACATGCACCTTGATTACAAAATGTGAGTATCTTTCTATGTGTAAATAGTGTAAATGGCAGAAAATATAAGTACTTTTTGGTATGCCAGTTAGGTATATATGAGAAGGCTTTTGAAATTCTGGGAAGGATTGAACCTGTTATATGGGAAGGTTCCTATGTAGTGGCTTAAATATCCCCACAAAAGCCTCACAGTCTTTGTACAACAGACACTTACCCCAAACTTCTTTCTGCTTTGCCTTCTATCAAGCATACCCCCCACCTGACTTGTTTTTAATGAGCAGGAATGTTCTGTGAAACGTATGGTATACATGAGAAACCTCCGTTCTCTGGACTGTAAGCCCAGGCACTCAAAATCAGCTCCATCCTGGGGACACTTCAGGCAGGGAGGCAGTGACTCCAAGAGCCAGAGGAGGACTAAAAATAAGTTGGAGAAAAAGGACTCCACTGAAGGAAAGAATAACATTTTGGAGAAACTCATATGAGGTATGCATGACAGGAAATGGGAAGCTTTCTGAAAAAGGTGATAGTTATGGAATAATAAAATTAAGTGGGCATTTCAGAAAGAGGGAGAAAATTTAGAGAAACAGAGTTGCAAAAGCACAAAATAGAAGTGTAAAAGGCTTATGAAGCACATTTATTTGAAATTTTATATAAACCAGGAACTGGATCTGCAACAATAAATAAAATAAAGAAACATCTCTTGAGGAGGTTAACAGTTCATTGAGGAGGAAACAAAGAAAGAAATATTGATAATCAGGAATGACAGGGACTGTATCAGAGAATGTGCCCTCATGTGACAAGAGCAGGTGGAGAGTCCATTCCAGGGCCTGTTGGAGGAGAGGTGGTCACAGGGGTTCAGGGAAGGGAGGAATAACATCCAAGTTGGAACTTCACAGTATATGAGGTGTGATGATACAGAGAGGGAGAAGGAAATTCCACTTATAATATGTGTTTTTTTGAAGGTATAAAAAGCAATGACACATCTGAGGAGTCACACTAGTTCTGGAAGGCTAAGATGCATGCACAAATAGACAGGAACTGGGTTAAGAAGTAAAGGTTTCCTGGGGCCAGATGGTGCAGGGGTTTCTATGACAAATAAAGGTGCAGCCTTTATTTTAAAGCAGTGGAAAATCAGATGGCATTATGGAAAGATGCCACAGTCACATTATCAGATTGCAAATTAGAAATAACACCATGGAACTTATATGGGGGAAGGATTGGAAGGCTGAACCAGCAGCAGGGAATCCAATCAGGATCATGCAAACAAAAGCCACAGAAAAAACCAAAGCACAGTAAATAAGGAAAAGAATTGGACACTGAAGAAAAATTTGAGATGAGACAGTGGAGTTGACTGAATAATTGACAGTTACTCATTTGCTGCAAGAATATATCTTTCCAAGAAAAAAAAATGTAGTATTATAGTTAATGCCAAAGTCATCTTTGGCTCCTATCCTCAATTCAGTATTAATTATTTTCCCCCAGACATTACTACTTTAATCAAATCAATTAATGCAAATCTTTCCAGGACTGTTTCTAGACATGTACAAATATAGCTATCTGGAAGATAGATGCTTTAGGAGCCTTTTAAACCATATATTATGGGGTAGGCTGGAATGGGAGTAAAAGGCAGAAAACTGTACTTGAACAACAATTAAAATGAAATAATAAAAAAGAAAAGATAAAAAATAAAACATATATTATGCCACAATGCATAAATCACTATGCATCTTTTTTAAACTTTATTCTTAGCTGTTGAAACTATAATATACATCATGACCATCTCTCTGATTACTTAGTCATCTGATTAATATGTGAATTATGAGGAATCTACTTTTTTCCTATGACTGACAAAAATATTTAATGCTTCTTTTTGCATAGGAGAGTCTTTTTCTTTGATAGATATATCAAGAACTAAAATTGGCAGATCAAGTAAAGGTCTTATTTTAATGAGATGTACCAAATTGCTCCCAAAAGCACTACACAACTTTATAATAGTGACAGTCTTGATTAAAAGTAGCATTTTAATATCTCTTCCAACATGTAATTTTATTAAATTTCATGATTATATCCCACACAATGGGTAGGAAATGATTTATTATTTTTGAAATACATATGCATTCTTTTAGCATCTGCTGAGATGGATTTTTTACACATTTGTTTGGCACTTGTGCTTATTCTTATGTAAATCACTGTTCATATTTTGTCAGATTTTATATTAGATTGCTCATCCTTTTCTTTTTTATTTCTAGTTATTTAAATATTCCAAATTTAAATTTTTCTCAGTAATGAAAGTTGAAAATATTGCTTCCTTCTGGTAACTCTGTCCCATTCCTTCCCTTATTTTTTAATCTTACATATGTTATCATTGCTATATGATAGTATTTTTGCTGTGAACTTTTTATATTTGTAACAATATTTAACATAAGCTCTACCTCTGAACAAATTTTTAAGTTAACTAACTACAAGCACAATGTTGTACAAAAGATCTCTAGAACCTATTCATTTTATATAACAAACTTTATACTCATTAAAGAGTAATTCCCTGTTTTTCCCTCCCCCACACCCTGGCAACCACCATTCCTCTCTCTGTTTCTATAAGTTTGATTATTTATATACCTCATATAAGTGAAATAGTGCAGTATTTGTCTTTCTGTGACTGGCTTACTTTACTTAGCATACTGGCCTCCAGGTCAATCATGTTGTAGCATTTGGCAAGATTACCTTTATTTTTAAGGCTGAATAACCATTCATTGTATATATATTTACCATATTCTCTTTATTCATTCATCCATTGATAGAAATTTAAGTTGTTTCTATATTGTGGCTATTATGAATAATGCTGCAATATACATAGGAGTGAAGATATTTTTTGAAATCTTGACTTCAATTACAGTATTTTATGTATATACCCAGAAGTAGGATTGCTAGATCATATAATTCTATTTTTAATTTTTGGAAGAACCATCATACTGTTACCCACAATGGCTGCACCATTTCACATTCCCAAAAGCATAGGAGAGGTTTTTTTTTGAAAGGGGCTTTTAAAAAATAATAGCCATTCTAACAGACATGAGGTGATACCTCATGATTTTGATTTGCATTTCCTTGATCATTTGTGTTGTTGAGCATCTTTTTATGTACCTGTTGGACATTTGTATATCTTCCTTGGGGAAATGTATATTCAGTTTCTTTTTCTTCTTAAAATTGAGCTATTTGGTTTTTTGCCATTGAATTGTAAGAGATCCTTCTGTATTTTGGATATTAATCCCCTATCAGTTGTAGTTCACAAATTTTTCTCCTATTCTATAGTTTTCCTTTTACTCTATTTATTGCTTTCTTTTTTCCCATGCAGAAGTTTTATGTTTAATATATTTCTATTTGTTAATATTGCTTTTGTTACTTTTGTTTTGATGTCAAAAAAGAAGTCATTGCCAATTCCAATGTCATGAAGCTTCCCCCTGTGTTTTATCCTACAGCTTCAGGTCTTGTATAAATATTTAATTCATGTTAGGTTGAATTTTGTGTATGGTATAATATTTATAATTTAATATTTTGCATTAGGATATCTAGTTTTCCCAATTCCACTTGTCAAAGAGACTTTCCTTTTCCCCTTGTATATTCTTGGCTCTCTTGTTGATGATCAGTTGACCATATATGACTGAGGATTTTTATTCTATTTCATTAGTCTATGTTGTTTTTGTGCCATGTCTTGACTGGTGTTGTTTTATAGTAAGTCTTGAACTTGAGTAGTATAATTTCTCAACTTTGTTTTACCTTTTTCAAAATAATTTGGCTCTTCTATTTCCATAGCATTTCTGTATAAATTTTAGGATAATCTTATCCTACAAAAGGCCTCTGGTCCTTTGTTAGAGATAATGTTGAAACTATAGATAAATTTGGAGATGATAGATATTTAAATATTTTATATTTATATATTTATATATACTATATATATATATACACACACACATATATAGACTATGTCAATCTTCCAATCTATAAATGTGGAATATCTCTCCATTTACTTAGATTTTTTAATTTTTTCTCAGCATTGTTTTACATTTTTTATCTATAAATAGAATATTTTCTGTTAAATTTATTTTGTATTTGTATTTGTATTTGTTTATCACTTTTTATTATTGTTGCTCAGTTACAGTTGTCCTACCTTTTTCTCCATTGTTCTCCCCTGCTTCGCTCCCCCGACCCCAGCTCACACAGTCAATCCCCACTCCATTGTCCATGCCCATGGGTCCTCTATTTATGTTCCTTGACTTGCCTCTTCCCCTTTTTTCCCCTGTTATCCCCCTACATCACTGCCAATTTGTTCTTTATTTCCATGTCTCTGGTTCTATTTTGCTCATTTGTTTGTCTCATTGATTAGGTTCCAATCGTAGGTGAGATTATATGGTATCTGTTTTTCACCACCTAGCTTATTTCAATTAGCATAATGATCTCCATTTCCATCCATGCTGTCATGAAAGGTAGGAGTCCCTTCTTTCTTTCTGCTGTATAGTATTCTACTGTGTAAATGTACCACAGTTTTTTGATCCATTCATTTATCGATGGGCACTTAGGTTGCTTCCGTCACTTGGCTATTGTAAATTGTGCTGCTATGAACATTGGGGTGCATAGGTTCTTTTGAATTGGTGTTTTAGTAGTTTTAAAATTTTGATGTTACTGTGAATTAAGTAGTTTCTTAATTTTGTTTTCAGATTTTTTACTGCTATTTTGTAGACATACAATTGAAGTTTATACTTTAACTTTGTATCCAGTGGTCTCATGAAACCTGCTGATTAGTTTTAGTCATTCTTGAATGTATTCCTTAATTTTTTTTACAAATAGCTTCATGTCATCTATGAATAAAGATCATTTTATGACTTTTTAACTAAACTGGACATTTTAATTTGTTTTTCTAATGCATTTTCTAGAATCTACAGTGCAATGTTGAATAGAATTGGCAAAAACAGATAGTTTTTCTCATTCTAAATCTCAATCAAGTATGATATTAGGTTTACTCATAGATAACATTTATCAGGTTGTGGAATTTCTATTGATGCTTTGTGGAAAGTTTTTATCATGAGGGTTTTATTTTTGGAAATTGGTAAGTACTACTAACTTAGGGAACCAAGACATTCTCCCCACTTTGGTCAATTTCGTAATTTTCCCACCACTGTCCCCTAACAGAGAGAGCTGAAAGAGGTTTTAAGACACATCTGTTAAGATTTAGGGGAGATTATTTTATCTAAAATACATGGAATATCTATATACTGATTTCCATGGTGAGATAAATACAGAATAATCTGGGGTATATGTTCATGATTCATCAATTTATAGAGTTTAGTTGAAGTCATAAAAGTAGATAAGACCACTAAAGAAAAAGGAGAGAGCCAGGTAAAGATCTCTCAAAAATATCAATGTATGAATTGGATCGGACACAGCAAAATGAACTAAGAAATAAAATTCTGAGAGGTGGGATTAAAGAAAAATGCAAAAGTAGATTCATAAGAGCAAAAGCTCACTGAGAAATAAGTCAGCTTAGGAAAAGGAGTACTTCTTGATTTAGTAATTAAATGGTAATTTTTGGACTTAATAAGAACTATAAAAGTGAACTGAAATGTGAGTTTGTTAAGGCAGTGTTGCGCGTGGATCACCGGCCAGCAGTGATCACGGAACACTGTGGATGGCTCGACGATAAACATGCGAGAAAAAACACACATGCACAGAGACAGACTAGTTTCTGTGGGGAAGTAGGGACAAAATGGCCACTCCCCCTAGTGGGGAGCACGCAGATTTACCATACATACCTGCTTTTATTGGGCTCATTTTGCATAATAATTCAGGTAAAGTACAGTACTCATTAGGGGGAAGTAAGGAACTATAGAAAACAAGGAACTCTGCCAGTGTATTGAGTCAGGGTCAAAGAGCTGTAAGACTGAGGAACAAACTAACTTCCTCCTTGGACCCCTTTCATTCAACTGAGAGCATTCTAAACAAAGAAGCTTTCACAGTAATTTACATGTTCTTTCTTAGGCCTGATCACCCAGGGAATCTGCCTTTTTCAGCACAGAGCTGCACCACCCTGTCATTGTTTTAGGCTTAGGTGGAGCAAGTGAACTAAGGCAACCGAGAGACAAGGAGGTTTTCTCCCAGATGCTGAGAACTCAGGCTATGTCAAAGCCGAGGAGCGAGGGTCCATCACCCCCTTTTGCTGCAGCCCCCCAAGTCCTTCTTTTGGGGGGGCCTCCCAAAGTGATCATGCCTGTCTTAGGTCGTTCCCCCTGTGGGGAATCTTACCCGTCTTTGGCTAACCGACCAAGCTTTTTGGGGTTCAGTTATGAATAAAGCAGCAGAAGCAGCATTCCTGCCAGGGAGATAAGCTTTTGTCTCCTTGCTGGCTTATGGTTCCAAGGGTAGTCCCTTAGCCTTAGCCTAGGCGGGGGTTTCAGCTTCTGATACCAGTCAGGGCGGTTCCCAACAAGGCAGCACAGAGTCAGATGGCCTGGGGTTGGGAGTAGAAAAAGCATTCATAAGAGCATTAACCATCTCCCAGAGGTTTGCTATTTGGGGAGGAAAATAAGTTAGAAAAAAGCAACGAGACAGGAAGGGTTAAATGAAAATGTTTGAAAACATTAAAATAAAAACAACTTAAAGAGATAAGCAGGGTTTTGAGGGCAGCTACAGGGAAAAAAACCTCCAAGGCAAATGATGACTATGTCCTAGATACTAGAATATGTATGTGGGGGAAGAAAATGTATATGTGTATGGAGGTGGGACAGAGTATGAAAAAGGCAGGCTCTTTTAGAAAGCATCATGCAAATATGTCATAAGATTAAATAAATCTTTCTAATCAGTTTTCAGGTTCCAGGATTTAAAGTGGGATCCTGAACTATGTCAACATTCCTCACCCAGGCAGCCCCCAATAGCAGTACTTCAATGGCCCCAACCTTCCTGCTAGTGGGCATGCCAGGCCTATCAGTGGTACCTTCCTGGTGGACAATACCCCTCATCACTGTTTACCTTCTTTCTGTTCTGGGAAATGGTACTATTCTCTGGATCATTGCCATGGAGCCCACCTTGCACCACCCAATGTACTTCTTCCTCTTCCTGCTTGGTGTGTCTGATGTTGGTGTGGCCACAGCCTTGATGCCCACCCTGCTGGGTCTTGCCCTTGCTAACGCTCATGTGGTTCCTGCCTCAGCCTGCCTCCTGCAGATGTTCTTTGTCCATGTCTTCTCCATCATGGAATCCTCTGTCTTGCTCACCATGGCCTTAGATAGGGCACTGGCCATCTACCGCCCTCTCCACTACCCAACACTTCTCACCAATGATGTCATTAGAAAAATCAGCCTTGCCATTGCTTTCAGATGTCTGGGTCTCCATTTGCCCCTGCCATTCCTCCTGGCCTACATGCCCTACTGCCACCCACAGGTCCTGACCCATTCTTATTGCTTGCACCCAGATATGGCCCGACTGGCCTGCCCAGGAGCATGGGGTGCAGTCTACAGCCTCTTCGTGGTCCTATCAGCCATGGGATTGGATCCATTGCTTATTTTCTTCTCCTATGGCCTAATTGGCAGGGTATTGCAAAGTTTGGGATCCAATGAGAATCGCTGGAAGGCTGGCCAAACCTGTGCTGCCCACCTCTGTGCTGTGCTCCTCTTCTATGTTCCCATGATCCTCCTGGCACTCATTGACCGTCTTAGGGTGCCAGTCCCTCGACCTGCCCATACTCTGCTCTCCTATGTCCACTTCCTGCTTCCTCCATTGATAAACCCTATTCTCTATAGTGTCAAGATGAAGGAGATTAGAGAGAGAATATTCAAAAGGTTACAGCCCAGGAAGATAGGTTGCACTCAGTGAAGAGGATGGCCCACCACATTTGACAGCTCAAGGCTACCTGATCCAAAGGTTTCCATGACTGAGAACTCAGTCCGCCATGCATTAAATGGTCTTTCTACTGAGCATATGCACATGCACATGGATGTATATGCCTGTTCCTAGACATGTGCCTGTATATATTGATGAAAGCTTATGAACCTCAGACAATGGCAGTGGCCCACCCGCTGTTACACTACAGATCAATGGCACTGAAAAAGCCAGAATCTAGGTCTTGTCACAACCATCCAAGTGTGTCTGTTTTTGTTAATTTCAACACTACATCAATATCCAAATAGCTGATGAAATTGGAGGAGTTAAGCAATTACACAGAAAAGAAAAAGAAGATAGAACCATTCTACTCAACTGCATAGAGGACCTTCAACTAGTGTTGGACCTTTATGAAAAGTAGAGGTTCTACCTCTACTCATCCAATAACAATTGGATGAAGGAGAAGGACACAAGTAAATATCTCATTTAGGCTTTTCATACCAAGAGATATACTATATAACTCTGGTCAAACCAGGAAAAAGGAAGAGGTAAACTTTTTATCAGCCTTTACTTAGTTCAAAATGTTAATATAGCCCTGGCCAGGTAGCTTAGTTGGTTGAGGGTCATCCCCCACACCAAAAAGTTTCAGGTTTGGTATCCAGTTAAGACACATACCCAGGTTGCAGGTTCAATCACTGGTCAGGGTGCATACAGGAGGCAACTGATTGATGTTTCTCTCTCACATCAATGTATCTCTCTCTCTTTCCCCTTTCCTTCACTGTCTAAAATCAATAAACATGTCCTCTGGTCTGGATTAAAACAATGTTAGTATAATTGTTGAATGTATATGCATATTTATAATTAAAATTTCAAATACCTCAGAAATAATACAAAAAGTAAAACTTACTTTAAAGTATGGCATCCACATGTAATAATTACCTTTTTAGTGAACACTAATAAAAGTTGTTTGTTTTACTTTTTTTATTGTTCAGTTATAGTTGTCCTACCTTTTTGCCCATTGCTCTCCCCTTCCCTATACCCTCACCCTGTTCTCACAGTCAATCCCCACCCCATTGTCCATGCTCATGAATCCTCTATTGATAGTCCTTGCCTTGTCCCTTGCCCTTCTTTTCTCCTGTCATTTCCCTCTCTCCTCCTCACTGGTCACTGTCAGTTTGTTCTTTATTTCCATGTCTCTGGTTCTGTTTTGCTCATTTGTTTGTTTTGTTATTAGGTTCCACTTATAGGTGAGATCATATGGTACTTGTCTTTTGTCACCTGGTTTATTTCACATAGCATGATAAAAAATTCATATAAATGGAATCTCACGCATAGTAGATAAAATTGTTGGTCTTAATTTTTAGCAGTAGTATTATATATCCACATCCACACCCACATCATGGGGTCAGAGAGGGCAGATTGTACTCACTTTCATATTCACTTTGAGCTTGGAGACATGACTTGCTCTGGTGAACATAGTCCATATGACTTGTTTTGGTCAATAGGATGTTAATGGCTGTGTTAAGAGCAGAGGCCCAAGCGGTGTTTCTCCCTTTGCTGTGAGTAATGTTTAGCTAAGGTAGGTACTGCCCCTTCTGCCTGGTCCTAAAATGAGCTACATGGCACAAACCAATAGCCTGAAGTGAATCCTAGCTAACTGACTGGATATCTGAAACAGAGCCATCACCTCAAAACAGCCTAGATCAAGAGGATTTCTGTCAACCTGATGGTAAGCAAGAATTACAATAAATTCTGTAGCTGTAAGCAACTAATATTGGAGATTCTATGCAGAAAAAACAAACACTATAATTACAGTTTTATTATATAAATATGGTTAATTTCCTAATGATCTTTTCTTTATGTTCTTACAATTATTAATATACACATTAGGGGCTTGCTTTGTTTTCAGCACAAAAGTTGAGTAACATTCTACATGCTTTTCTATATCTTGTTTTTCTTATGGTAGAAATCCCTCAAAGTAAATAAGCATGATTCATTCAAAGACTACCTAATGTCCATGATATGGATGGACTGCAATGAACTCAGCTGTTTCCTAGAAATGGGTATTGGAGTAGTCTTCAGTATTATGCCACTCTAAATACTGTAATAGACATATTGATGCAGCTGTCCATGTTTAATTATGATTTTATTCCTATAAGATTGATCTCTGTGTCATCACTACTTTTTTCAAAGAGTTGTTCATTTTTTATTTCAATATGTATTGGGGAAGATTCCTTTCCCCAAAGGTTATAGTAATTTATATGTCTACCCTTTGTAGGAGTGTGCTTTTTTCTTGCATATCCACCAAAATTCACTATTATTACTATTCTTAAATTTTTATCAATTTTATAATTATCACATTCACCTTTATGTTGAATTCTCCCAATAGTAAGAATGAATGTCCTTCTTGTGTTTATTGATTTTTTGTCACCTCTATGAATATCTTCTTCAAATAACCTTCATCTATTTTTCTATTGTTATTATTTATGTTTCAAATATATCTTTGTAAGAGATGCTAGTTTTATGCCCTTACCAGTATAGTGCTTGTTCTTGGCCTTTTTTAAGCAACTAAATTTCAAATAAATATAGTTTTATGTAATCACTCCCACTTTTATTTTCCTTTATAATTTTGTTTTATATGTTGCTTTAAAAGTGTATCTTTGACTCCTTTGCTTTGCATGGTCTCTTAGACTTTTTTCTAGAGTTATAATAGTTTTAATTTTAAGTTTTTCTGTATCAGAAATCTAAACTTATATTTATCAAAGTCAATGTGTATTTATGATAAAAATAATCTATTAAATGCACTGAAATAAAATACTATGTCTGTAGGTCATCTTTTAAAATAATATTATATATAAAATATATGTTTGTGTGTGTTGCTTTACAGATCTTTTAATGACTTTGGTATATATGTGTCATATACATAGTCATACTACTGATCTATTCGAGTAGCTTCATAGTGTGATTTTGTCAATATGTGGTATAGTTACCCTCCTCTCACAAAACAAACAAGAGCTTTGGAATTCTAAGAGAAGCTACATTGTTTTTATAGACTGAATATAAGAGAATTAACATTTAATAATAAGTTTTTACATCTTATAATATCTAATAAATGTTTCACTTAGTAACATCTTTTGTCCATTTTTAAATAAAATTATGTTTTAATTAAAATTATGTCCATGTAGTTTTTAAGTGTATGATTTTGTTACTATTATAACTAAAATATTTCCCCATTTCTATTTCTACATGCATTGTTTGCTAGAGAAAAATTTTTATTGATATATACTTTATCAATTATCATATGCATTATAGTAGGTTTTTTTCTTTTGGATTTTATTTTTATACAGCACATTTAAGTAAAACTACATGATTGGTAACTTTTCTCCAATATTAATGTATATTATTTAGATTTATTTTATTGAATTCACTAGATCTCCAACCCATGAAAAAATTAAGAGTAAAAGTGAATATTCAAATCTTGTTTCTCACTTTAACAGAAATGCAATTAGTGTTTCACATGTTAGAACAATGGTTGGCTCCTAGATCTTTGGGTAAATTTTATAACATTGAAATAGTTCATTTATATTTCATTTTAACTTTTAAATAAGTGTACTTAATGACTCCTGCCAAATGTTTTTCAGCATCCACTAACATAATTATAATTACCTGCTTAAAAAGTATTAAAAATTTTTCTGATATTGAAACATCATTGTTCTCTTGTGTTTATAAAAGAACTCATATTAAATGAAAAGTAGCAAATTGAATTCACTTAGTCACAAAACAAGCACACACAATATGTAAGTATGCATCCAGGAATGCAGAAATAGTTATCTCCTTATAATCAAGTTTCTCTGCAAGGCATATTATATATTCTCATATTAAACAAATTAAATAAGTTAGTTTCTCTATTTCACAGAGGAGATTACTGACACGAGAATTAAAGAATACCTCAAGTTTATAAAATTAGACCTGTAACATTTATTTTAAGATTTGCCTTAATCCCAAACAAATCTTTAAAAATTGTTGAACAGAGAAACAGCCTGGTCTTAAGGCAATGTTTTTAATCAGTGATAAGGTCTCTGAGGAACCCTGCTTTCCCAAAGTCTACCCTTTCTTTCTACCTGATGCGCCCACCTCCAGCTTCCCATGTACTTATTGAGAGTACAATGATGTGGACAGAGTTTAGTGTCCCTCAAGACAGGGTGTGAATTCTCAGTCTACCACTTCCTGCATTATTTGGCATAAATTGTTCCCATATTTGTAAAACAGGTATAATGAGAATTATATGAATCAAGTCCCTGTATCACAGCATTGATTTGGAATTAAAAATAAAATTAAAATAACTATATTTAAACTTTGTATGCATATTAAATTTCAATTAAAACTTGACAGCAGGAAGATTTTTTAAACTTCTACCACTTCATTTTATGGACAGAAAACTGCAACTAGGGACCTGATAAGCATTTTGAATGAACCTTTGTAAATCAGTAGTAGATGAACTAAACCTGGCACTGCTGGCTACCTTTATACATTTATCAGTTCACTAAGTATGGGGAGCAAAGCACTCTCTTTCACTGAACACATCCACATCCATCCTGTCAAAGCCTCTGTGCTTGGTGGCTGCTATTACCACTGCTGGCCCAGCAAGTGACACTGTTTCACTGTTTCTCTCTCTCTCTCTCTCTCTCTCTCTCTCTCTCTCTCTCTCTCTCTCTCTCTCTCTCTCTCTCTCTCTCTCTCTCTCTCTCTTTCTCTCTCTCAATTGCTCCACATCCACATCTAACTGAGAGATTTGAGGAAAAACATTCTTTCTCCTCTAACAGCATACAGTGGGTACGAGTATTAGCAAGAACATTTCCAATTGTAAATAAAATGCAAGTGATGGGGGAAGTTGAATGAAACTGCAGACCATAAATATTCTGCAAAATCCGTTTCTCCAGTTGGTCCTATTGCTAAAGAAAACCCTCTGTGTGTGTGTATGTATGTGTGTGTGAGAGAGAGACAGAGATAAATACACAGATGATAGATAGATAGATGACTTGATAGATAGATAGATAGATAGATAGATAAGAGATTTACATGTTCCTAACAGGGATCATAAATTCAAGCACCTAGAGGAACCAGGTGATAACAGAAATGACTTGAAGTACACACTCAGACTGAGTTATGAGGACTTAAGGAGGTAGCTATTTCTCAGTGGGTTCTGAGTGAGCGTAGGCTTAGTATTGCCACATTTTCCCACATTTAAGATAATTCACAAATCTATATTTTATATGAAATCATCTAAACACTATTTTATCCAGACAATCCTGTCTGAAGACCAGATATTTGTATTTTGTACCCTTTATTTTTCAACTAATATTAACTCATGCAATGAAGAAGAAGGAAGTTTTCTTACATTTCAAAGTATATATGAAATATCATACACAATACATAGAAAGTAAATTTTCCAAAATCACACAGCCAGGACACAGCAGAGCTGAGATCAGAAGACTTGTTTCCTGGCTGGACTCCTAGCTGGTCTACTCGTCTTGCCTCCTCCCCTGCAAGAAAAGCTAAGTTATCACAGCAGGTAGTTTAAAGGGCATGTACTCCCTGATTTACTCTATTTCTATGCGTTGCCTTCTAAATCCGCATAGTTCACTGTTTAGCAGTAATCCTGGATGCTGACCCAAATAAGGATGGCATAGTTCTAGTGACTTTCTCATTAGAAAGTTCATGGAACACATCAGTCTGGCTCTGCTGAAGTGCCAGGAAGTAACAGGTAGGACCAGGAGATTTCAAGTATTAAAGTTGTTTGACTGTCAAGTATGCATGACACATAAGCATGAGCATATGTGTCAGAGAGACAGTTTGTGGCTAAAAAAACTGAAATATTTGATTTCTGGCCATTTACACAAAAAGTTTGTTGACTCCTGGAGTAGAAAATTATGCATACGAGTGCACATACACACACAATTAGGGTAGAATGAGTAGAGTGGGAATGGAGTATAAGTAAAAAAGAATTTCAAATTTAAGAGTAATGTTTTCATTTTTCATTAACTAGAAATAATACTACATAAAACAAATACATAAATGTTTTAATTTATCCATCAGAATCATGAAAATAGGTGTTACTCTCTGCACTTTGCTGTAGTCTTTTAATTCTTTCCCCTCCTAGTTGTCTTACACAGCATTACTCCCAGAACATAAACCCCAAAACTCAGAGAGATTTCCAACACCAAATACCACTTGCCAGAACCTGACAGTAGTCTGGGGCAGGGCAATATAGGTGAGCATAGCACTTCAGGGGGCAGGGGAGGAAGGACTTCTCTAACACCAATTGTCATGACCTAGGCCAGTGATTTTCAACCTGTGGGCCACAAGAATTTTTAAAACATGCAATACCTGACTATTTAATCAAGAGCCCTTAGCCTGTCAAATAAAAAAGTGACAACAGCCAACACAATAGCCATCCAGTGTGAGTATACCAAAATTATATCTATTTTTGTCAGATTGGCAAAAAATACAATATATTTATTTTTTGGGTGTGCAGTAGAATTTTAATAATTAGTTTCTACATGCCATGAGATGAAAAGGTTAACTATCGCTGACCTAAGGGATTAGCCATCAGCTAGAAGATCACAGCAGGTGGCGAGGAGGCACAGGCCAGGCACAAGCATTTGTCCTTCCACAGGGAATTTATGAGTATTTCTTGGCAAAGGTAGAGAGAGGAAATGTTACATCCAGAGAGAAGAAACTACATGGTGAAGGGTGGAAGTAGAAAGCAGTGAAGTACCTGAGAAGAGTTACTAGATTTTCTCTCTGCAGCACGAATTTTAAAGGACCTTTACATCAAGTTGACTCAAGGTAGAGACTATGAAGGAGGTTTAGTGGTACGTATGGTGCATCATAGGGGGAAGGGAAGCGGTGAGGCTGGATAAGGAGAACATACTTTCTAGTCACCACACCAAGTGTCCATTTTGCCTCATCCTTTCAAATGTAGTTAATGTTCTCCTGATCTGCAGCACACATCCCAGTTGTCATTTGCAGGTGCTTAAAGACTCACACTATTTCCCTGCAATTGCTACTGGCCCTGCTCAGAATGGCCACAGCCCTTGCCCCTCTCTCCCTGTTCATATATCCCTTTCCCATTGCTCTTGGCTTCTCTGTCTGCCTTTTAGATTGGTAACCAGTTCAGATTCACTCTGGTATTTAGACCCATTCCTGCTCACACTCTTGGTGTTGGGTCACTGACACCTCAGGTAATACTCCTTTTAACAGCTCTAGACCAGAAAACCTCAATCACACAGCTCCCAGTGTGCCTTGGTCAGGTGAGTGGGATTCAGGCAGAGGGAGAAAATGATAACACAATATCCATTCTTATTCAGTGGGTTCCCTCAAAATAGGTCATTTCTAAGATTCCAGGTCTGAGGTCTTTCTTGATGAGTCTCTGTATAATTCAAAAAACTGAAGAAATGACTTAATATTGTTTTTTTTCAACTATGTTCATCATGCAAACATAAAGATGTACCCCAGCCTACATATGGATGCAAATCTTTTTCAACTGTTAACTGTGTCTCAAAATGTAGCTTGTCCCCTTAGACTGTACAACCCATGAAGAATTTTTATCTCCAGCCCTCTGAAAGGCATAGGGTTGGCCTCTACAAATTACAGAATTTTCATTGGGAAACATAAAATCCTCTTAAATGTATTCAGTTTGAGCATCTAGAACACCTATCCAATCTGGCTCTAAAATAAATTGCCTTATTTTAGAGCCAGATGGAAAGGTTTCAGATGATTCAGGTTCTGCAGCTTCTCTGTTTTAACACCCTGTTGGGGATCCATATTCTTATTTATATTCTCATACTCATCTAGGTACATCCACCCAAGAATTAACAGATACCTTGTAGCCTGCAAACAATGATTCCACTTGCTTCATCACTGTCAACAAGCAGTTCTGCCATGGAAATGCAGAGAACAGGTTCTGACTCAGTCACAGAACTTAACTCTCATGATCCTGTTCCCACACCAGGTAGAGGCTTTGGGGAGAACCAGTCTCCAACATCAGTAAGGCAGCCTATATCCATCTGTGACTCAAATTAAGTGGTTGCCATAGTAGACACAATCTAAGACTATCACAGACTTTATGGAGAATTTTGCCCATGGATATGTTCTGTCTGGTCATCACAATGTCCAATTTGATTATTAATGTAAATGGATTTAGGTCACAAGCTCTCAAATTTATGATAAACTCCTTCTTCACATTAATTGACCACCAAAGGCATTTAATCTCACACAAGAGAAAGGAAAGCTCGGGGTCATAAGCATTGATGGTATTTCAGATCCTCAAGTTCAGAATAGAATATTAATTTTTATTCAGCCCCCAAATTTAAATATTGGAAATAAATAAAAGCTATAATTCTGGTGGCATGTTGCAGGAGCACATATTATTTTCAGACAGAGAATAGAAAATAAGATCTAGCAAAACATCTTAGGCCTGAAACAAAGTAAGAACAGAGAAGTGAGTCAATGTTGATAAGCCAACAGTAATATCTGTGTTTTCAGGTTAACACAGGAGGGGATGTGCCTGAGGTCAGAGCTATCACAAACAATTAAGTCAGGCAGAAATTGGAGAAAAGAGGCCCAAACATGTTTTAATTTGATCTTTCATGCTCAAAATATGGGATATAATTTTTCACTGATAACAGGCAACCAAACATACCATTATACTGTTTTCTGGTTAAAGTAAGAGATAATAGAGGCGAGATGATTAATGGAATTCTAGATAACATTTATCTCAACTTTTAATGTTCATCTAACAGCAACAGTAACTAATTCTGAGTATCTCATATGGTATTTAGTATTTATATTGGATATAAACCTGCACATAATAAAGAGCAAAATAACTTTATCTATATAACATCCACAGTTGAATTACATAGATGTATATTTCATTTTATTTTATTTTGACAGCTTTTTACTGAATTTATTGGGGTGACATTGGTTCACAAAACCATACAGTTTTCCAGTGTACAAGTCAACAAAACATCTTCTGTATGCATACTGCATTGTGGACCTGCTGCCCCAAAGTCTCTTTCCCTCCCCATCCCCCCAACTTTGCCCACCACTGCCTATTCCCCCTTTCCCTCTGGCTATCACCACACTGTTGTCTGTGTCTATGGGAGACAGATAGATATATATATCATAGACATGTGTACATATATAATATGCATGTGTTTATATATAAATAATATGCATGTATGTTTCTATAAATCATATGCATGTGTTTGTATATAAATCATATACATATGTACATAAATATACATGTGTGTGTTTTATATGTATATGATTTTTTTGCTTAATTTCTTTACCTTCTTCCACCTGGCCCCCTACCCCACTTCACTCTGACAGCTGTTAGTCTGTATGCTACTGTTTCTATTTTGCTCAACTGTTTATTTTATTAATTAGATTCCACATATGAGTGAGATCATATGGCATTTTTCTTCTCTGTCTGACTTATTTCACTGAGCATAATAATCTCCAGGTCCATCTATGCTTTCACAAAAGGTAAGATTTTCTTTTTCTTTTTTCCTTCTTCTTCTTTTTTAGCCAAATAGTATCCCATTGTGTAAATGTACCACAGCTACTTTATCCACTCATTTACTTATGGGCACTAGGCCTGTTTCCAGATCTTGGCAACTGTGAATAATGCTGCAATGAACATAGGAGTGCATATATTCTTTCAAATTGGTGTTTTGGGTTTCTTCAGATATATTCCCAGAAGTGGAATTACTGGGTCATAAAGCAGTTCCATTTTTAATTTTTTGAGGAAAGTCCATACTGTTCCACCTGGCTGCCCCAATCTGCATTCCCACCAACAGTGCATTAGGGTTCTATTTTCTCCACATCCTCACCAGCACTTGTTGTTTGTTGATTTACTGATGGCAGCCCTTCTGACAGGTAGCCCTTCTGACAGGATTGAGGTGATATCTCATTGTAGTTTTAATTTGTAACTCTCAAATGATTAGTGACATTAAGTATTTTTTCATGTGTCTATTGGTCATGTATATGTCTTCTTTGGAGACATGTCTGTATAGGCCCTTTGTCCATTTTTTAAATTGGATTGTTTGTCTTCCTGGTGTTGAGAACTTATGTAAACATAAGTTATTTAATATGTTCTTTATATATTCTTTACATATAAAATTCTTTATATATTTTGCATAAGTTCTTTATATATTTTGGAAATTAACCCTTTATCAGATGTATCATTGGCAAATATGTTCACCCACTCAGTGGGTTCCTTTTTCATTTTGTTGATGGTTCCTACTACTGTGCAAAACTCTTTTTAGTTTGATGTAGCCCAATTTGTTATTTTTTTCCCTTTGTTTCCTTTACCTGAGGAGGTATTTCTGTAAAAATATTGCTATGATAAATGTCTGAAATTTTACTGCCCATATTTTCTTCTATGATTTTTATAGTTTCATGGCTTATACTTAAGTCTCTAATCTATTTTGTGTTTATTCTAGTGTATGGTGTAAGGAGGTGGTCTAGTTTCATTTTTTTGGATGTATCTGTCCAATTTTCCCTACACCATTTATTGAAGAGACTGCCTTTACTCCATTGTATGTTCTTGCCTCCTTTTTCAAATATTAATTGACCATAAATGCATGGGTTTATTGATGTGTATTTTAAGATTCACTCTATAGTGTAGATATTTTGGTAGCATGCAGAGAACCAAGAGTTTTAAGGAAAAAATCGAATTAATTGAAGTGCTTTTTATATGTCATTTGGGAAAGAATGACTGGCTTAAAAATAAAATTTCAAACATTAAATCTGGACTTTTTAGAATTATATGCAGAATCTGAATTGAATATTTTCTGGAATCACACTACTTAGAATATGAATAGTTGTTTATATACATTATCTCACTTTATCTTGAAAACAAAATAACAATTTATGTTTTATTAGTATGTACTTAATGGAAGAAAATCAAGCAAATGTATAACCAATAAGTTGCAGAGTTTGGAATATTGGAGACATATCTAGGCATTTTGGAGACAATTGCTATAATCTAGCAAAGCACTCATTCATAAATAGTTTTATCTCTACTCTAAATCAACTAATGATTAGATTTGGAGCTGTTTCTGAATTAAGACCTTGACAATAACCTGTCGAATCTTCTGAGTCTTCACACTGTAGATGATAGGGTTGAGCACAGGTGGGATGAGCAGGAAGATATTGGCCATGATGGTGTGGACAAATGGAGGTGCTGAATGGCCATAGCGATGAATAAGAGACAAGCTGATGAGTGGGATGTAGAAGATGGCAACAGCACTGATGTGGGATATGCAGGTGCTGAAGGCCTTCTGCCGCCCCTCTGAGGAAGCAATGTTGAGGACAGATCGGATGATCAGGACATAGGAGAGCAAAATGCAAGGGCAGTCAAATCCTGTCGTAGAGAAGAGTGCAAACAGGCCAAGGATGCTATTGACTCTGTTGTCTGTGCATGAGAGCTGAATGAGATCAACATGGTAGCAGTAAGAATGTGAAAGGACCATGGAACTGCAAAAGGACAGCTTCTTGACAAAAAGCACAACAGGCAACATGACAGCAACATTCCTTATCAACAGGATCACCCCAATCTGAACAATCCTGGCATTGGTGAGAATGGTTTGGTATCTTAGTGGGTCACAGATGGCCACAAAACGATCAAAGGCCATGGCCAGCAGAACCCCAGACTCCATGAAAGTAAATGAATGGAGAAAGAACATCTGGGCAATGCAGGCATTTAAGTTGATCTCTCGAGCTTCAAACCAAAAGACACCAAGGGTGGTAGAAAGTGTGCAGAGGGACAAGCTCAGGTCTGTGGCTGACAGCATAGAGAGGAAATAATACATGGGCTCATGGAGGCTCTGTTCACGAAGGACCACAAACAGGATCATGCTGTTCCCAGACAGGGCGATGACATACAGGAGACAAAAAGGGATGGAGATCCAGTTCTGGGCTGCTCTCAAGCCTGGGATACCCATCAAGAGGAAGGTGAAAGGCTGAGTATTGGTATTGTTGACAGCCAACATAATGAGGGACTGAGAAGACAGGGGTGTTTGAATAATTGAACATTATACATAATGAATATATAGATTATCAAAAAAAAAAAAAAAGAAAAGCCCTGGCTGGTGTAGCTCAGTGGATTGAGCACAGGCTGGGAACCAAAGTGTCCCAGGTTTGATTCCCAACCAGGGTACATTCCTGGGTTGCAGGCCATAACCCCCAGCAACCACACATTGATGTCTCTTTCTCTCTCTCTCTCTCTCTCTCTCTCTCTCTCTCTCTCTCTCTCTCTCTCTCTCCCTCCCTTCCCTCTCTAAAATGAATAAATTAAAAAAATCTTTAAAAAAAAAGACACTTAAAAAAAATAGATTATCACTTAGAACATCTTTGTGGCACTCTGAGACTCACTGAATTACCATTGCTGATAGTAAGTTTCCTTCCTAGGCTCTCAGTATTTCTCATTTGTTGAGATGAAAGAATAACCTGAATTATATCACATGAAAGTTTCATAAGACTGTAATTCTCTTTTGTGGAAACAAACATCACAATAAAATTATACCTAACTATAAAAGTTCCCAGTAGACTACGTAAATAATATGATGAGAAATCTGGTTTCCAGTATTTTTAAAAATAAACTTAATCTTATAATAAAGCACCAAAAAAATCAAGTCACATTTGAAATGTAGATATTATTAGGTTTTCTTGGGGTATGTCTGGGAGAATGCTAAAGACATCCCCAAGACACACATGTTTATATCTGTAATAACAGAGTAATCCAAAGAGCTACCCTAAGAATAAATATAGCTCCCATGTATTGAGAGTGCCCTGTGTTATTGACATTTATATGCATTATAAAATTTTACTTATATACCAACTCTAGGAGGTAGGAAGTAGTGTATATGTTTTGCACATGAAGAAGCTAAGACTAAACAATTATATAATCCTCCAAGGTTAACTCTGTAAAGCACTGCCTAATGGTTGAGAGAAACTGCATATTTAACAAAAATGGCAGAAAGAAAAAAGAAAAGAGTGGAAGGAAAGGAGGGAAAAAGAAAGGAAAGGAGAAATTGAGGCAGAAAGGTAAATCTTGCCATTATTTTAACATGTATGACCTCAATGTCTTCATTCAATAAGGCTGAGGAATGCATAGGAGGAATCTCTATACCAGTCTGTCAAATATCCCTAACAGGCAGTTTCAAGATTTATCTTTTAGAGGCACATTGTATTCAATGGGGCATCTTTTGAGTCAAGTACTAAATTTCAGATGTTAATTCCACATATATTGTACAAATATGAGGAAGCTCTTTAGGCTTTTCAGGAGAAAAAATCTCACTGATAGTCTCTGTGCAAAGGACCCAGGGAATCAGGCCACACCCAGTTATGGAAAGCAACACCAACCTAGAACTCCCAAGTTCAGGTGACCCATTTATCCAACACTTACACTAATTGTGATACTGATGATATTTTCTTTCTAAAAATTTTCTCTTCCAAAGTATTGTATGGCACTGTCTCTACTATTTTTATCCCACCATCCATCAGTTTATTTTTATGGCTTAATTTTGTCCCCAAGAACCTTAAATATGAAATTCTTTAAGGATCTGCCCTTTATCCATTCTTAAGACATTTAAATAATTATCTAGCCAATTTTCATAGTTTTATCTTTCACCTATTTAATGACAAAATCCAAAAAAAATATCTAAAACCCATCTCTGGTTTCCAGGTTCCTGAAGTCAGACCTTCTTTCTTGGATTTCTCATAGATAAATCAAATTCAATGTTGTTCAAAACCAAATTGATCATTTCCCCTTTTATTTGTCCTTATTACTATATATTCTATATAAAGCTTATAATTTTCAAAAAATTAACCAATTATCTAAGTGAAAGCTCTAGAAAGTTTGTTTTTATGTTTTTAAAGGTCACCATTCCCAATCAATTACCACATCATTTCTATTCAGTTTCTAATATCTCTCTTTCTTATTCTACCTTTTCTTATTTAAACAAAAAAAAATCTCTTTCAGATGTCTACACTGAATAACCGGGACTATTAAATTGACCTACATATAATAATAATTTATTATAAATATAATATAACAATGGCTACAAAGCAATAATAACAACATCCATTTATTGAACAACTTCTCTTTGTCAGAAAATATCAGTGAGAAAAACAACCTATTAAACTAAATAAAAATGATGAAATCACATATCCAAACTTGTGGGGCAGGACACTGAAGTGTAATGTATAGCCTGAAGAATAGACATTTATCAGAAACCAAAGATTTGAAATATTACTTTTTTTAAGTTTCCAATATACAATGCTATAAAATATTTAAATAAATGTCAAAAGAGGCAATTAACAAAAAAAGCAAAAATAAATTAGTTAGCAGTAAAACTAAAGATTATTTGTAAGAAAATATGTGAACTTTTTTTAAGTGATCAAGAAAACTTTTTAAAAAGTATGATTAATTGCATAATAATTTTTAAGCTGAGAAATAAAACTTTAAATATAATGAAATGGATGCATAAATATAACATTATATTTGATAATAGATATAAAACAGATAAGTTTATAGGAAAATCTCAATCCCCAAACTAGCCCAAGAAATTAAATTCAGCAGAGAAAAAATGACAATGACAGAAAAGATTTCACCAATAACCAAACCTGAAGAATAAAAATATACAGTATTTCTTCTATTTTTTACAAATTATAGTATAGCAGAAAGAGAATATCCCTCCACCACCCAAGGCAATACCTGAAGAGTTTATGTTGTCACAACTCAGGAAGAAACCCTACTGGCATCTACTGTATGGACACCAGGAATGCTTACATCCTACAATGCACAAAACAACCAAAAATAATTCAGCCTAAAGTGTCACTAGGGCTGAAGTTGAGAAATGCTATTTTAGAGCATATAAAAACATAAAAAGATGAGAAGTCATTCATCTAATTAGTTATTGATAGCATATGCAAACATTACAAATAACATTTTAGCAAGTCACATGTAACTGTGCTCTTAAAGAATATTGCACTTTGACACAGTAGACTTTATCTTATGAATGAAAAAATAGTCAACTTAACAAATCTATCAATGGTATGACTATGTTACTAGATTCAAAAAGATGTGTTTTAACAGGAGAAATAAAAAGTCAGAAAATGTAATGGCAATTCATAGTCAAATTTTTAATATTCAGAAAGAAAATTAGTTCCTTGTTGCGCGTGGGTCACCGGCCAGCAGTGATCACAGAACGCTGTGGATGGCTCGACAATAAACACGCGAGAAAAAACACACATGCACAGAGACAGACTAGTTTCTGTGGGGAAGTAGGGATGAAATGGCCACTCCCCCTAGTGGGGAGCGTGCAGATTTACCATACATACCTGCTTTTACTGGGCTCATTCTGCATAATAATTCAGGTAAAGTACAGTACTCATTAGGGGGAAGTAAGGAACCATAGAAAACAAAGAACTCTGCCAGTCTATTGAGTTGGGGGTCAAAGAGCTGTAAGACTGAGGAACAAAATAACTTCCTCCTAAGACCCTTCTCATTCAACTGAGAGCATTCTAAACAAAGAAGCTTTCACAGTAATTTACATGTTCTTTCTTAGGCCTGATCACCCCGGGGAATCCGCACTTCTCAGTACAGAGCTGCACCACCCTGTCATTGTTTCAGGCTTAGGTGGAGCAAGTGAACTAAGGCAACTGGGAGACAAGGAGGTTTTTTCCCCAGATGCTGAGAACTCAGGCTATGTCAAAGCCGAGGAGCGAGGGTCCATCACCCCCCTTTTGCTGCAGCCCCCCAAGTCCTTCTTTTGGGGGGGGCCTCCCAAAGTGATCGTGCCTGTCTTAGGTCGTTCCCCCCGTGGGGAATCTTACCCATCTTTGGCTAACCGACCAAGCTTTTGGGGGTTCAGTCATGAATAAAGTAGCAGAAGCAGCATTCCTGCCAGGAAGATAACCTTTGGCTCCTTGCTGGCTTACAGTTCCAAGGGCATTCCCTTAGCCTTAGCCTAGGCGGGGGTTTCAGCTCCTGATACCAGTCAGGGCGGTTCCCAACAGTTCCTAAATAAAAGCTATCTTCCAAAAATGTGGAGCAAACACTTTTACTGGTGACCTATTAAAAGAATCTCTATTAAAATCAGTGACAAGATAAGAATACCTAGTATTGCAACTATTAGTCAACAATTTATGGAACAGTCTCAGTAGATGCAAAAAGAAAGCCAAATAAAAGGAGTTAGTGTTACTTTTATAAAAATGTTTTTTAGACTTTAATTGATTTTTACCTGAAAAATCCAAGAAAATAGATTGCAAGCTCTTAAAATAGACTCTACAAAAGTCACTAGATAGACAATCTGTATCCCAAATTAGTAGCTATTCCTGTTCACAGAAATTAGCCACTGAGGAAACTTTATAAAAATAAACATTTATTTCAATAGCCCACAAAATTATAAAAAAGGGATTGGTATAACAAAAGTTTGTGTTTGCAACCCAGAGGATGAACAACAATAGGGGCATTGGCTTGGGATGGGACTGGGTAGAGGTGGGGAAAGGGAGAAAAACTGGGAACAGCTGTAACAGCATAAACAATAAAAATAAAACTAAAAAATAAAAAGTTTGTGTTTGGCAGGAAGAGGGGAGGTCTATAAAAATTTACTGCTGGGCATAAAGTCCTTTATTCCTTTTGTGAAAATAAGAACATTCAACAGTGAAAAATGTAAACTTTCCCATTAGCACTCACATAAATTTAAAGCATTATCAACCAATAACACAAACGAGTTTTTAATGAATAGTGACAGATGGATCTTAAAATCTATTAAAATGTGCAATATATTCAGTATAATACTGAAAACAATAGGTGATGTCCTTTGATAATAAAATGTAGTATAAAGCTATTATAATTAATAAAATATAATAGTCAAAGGTTTAAAAAACATATCCCCAGAAAAGAGCAGTTTCCCAAAAGAAAATGTGTGAGGATAAAAAATATGATCATATGGCATCTTACATTACAAAAAGAAACTGGTATGTCATAAGTGATATTTGGTTAATTGGCTAACAATTTACAAAAATACAAAAAGATCCTTACTTTCCACATTTCTGCATTGATTAAAAATTTCAAGGCAAAAAAAATTCTGTAATAATATTAAAGTGAAAGAAAATGCATTTGTGTCATGTGTAGGATATTCCTTCTTAAGATGAAATTATTAAGCAAAATATTAATACATTAGATTGCACATATAAGTAAAATCAGATGGTACTTGTCTTTCTCTGACTGGCTTATTTCACTTAGCATAATACTTTTCAGGTCTATCCATACTGTTACAAAAGGTAAGATTTCCTTCTTTTTTATAACCATGTAGTATTCCACTGTGTAAGTATATCACAGCTTTTTTTATTCACTCATCTACTGATGAGCACTTGGGCTGCTTCCAAATCTTGGCTATTGTAAACAATGCTGCAATGAACATAGGGGTGCATATATTCTTTTCAATTAGTGTTTAAGGTTTCTTTGGATATATTCCCAGAAGTGGAATTACTGATTCATAAGGCAGTTCCACTTTGAGTTTTTTGAGATAACTCCATATAATTTCACTTATATGGGAATCTAATGAACAAAATAAACTAACAAAGTAGAGACAGACTCATGGATACAGAGAACAGGCTGACAGCTGTCAGAAGGAAGGGTTTGGGGACTTGGTGAAAAGAGTGAAGGGATTTAGCAAAGAAAAAAAAAGAGAGATTCATGGACACAGACAATGGTATGGTGATTACCAGAGGGAAGGAGGGGTAAGGGGAGGTGGAAGAGAGTTAAGGGGGGGTAAATGTGATGGAAGGAGACTTGACTTGGGGTGGTGAATACATAATATAATATGCACATCATGTGTTATAGAATTGTACACCTGAAACCTACATGATTTTATTAACCAAAGTCACCCCAATAAATTCAATTAAAAGAAACAAATTCAGTACTTACTAATTATGTAATTTTGGGAAAATGATTTAATTTTTTATGGCCTCAGTTTCTACATTCAAAAAATGCTGATGCTAACTTGTAGAATGGTTGTAAAGAGCAGATGAAATAAAAATTATAAAGTGTCTGGAGCCCCCCAAAAATAATGATACAGAACACTACATCAATCTTAACTATTTACTGAGTGCAAAAGTTATATGTAATGAAATCAGAAGTGCAGCATGCTATACACACATTAGAAGGCCAAGACTCAAAAAACAGTGCTGCTGCCTTAGCATTAAACAAGATCGTGTGTCTGTTTTTGCCTGATGATAGTTTGTGGTTTGACAGACTCCTTGACAGTCCGTGAAGGAGCTGAGAACAGGAAACAACAACACCAAATAGATTTCTGTGGGCAGAGGTTTCAGTCATGAAGGAAACGGTGGACATTGGGATGTATTATTCTAGCTTGTCGACGAAGGTAAAAGACCTGACTACAAACATTGACAGGAGACAGGACCTTGTATACCCATTCCCACTTAAGATTCCTCATCTGTAAACCTTGGACTTTAAAAATATATCTGATCTAGCTATTTGTAGTTGTTTCTTCAATGGTCAAATGTGAAGAGGTATTTGAAGTCCTTCTTTCTAAATATAAATGGGTTGTACTAAGAAAGCTATTAGAAAGCTCAGACTATGAGGATCTTGTAAACAGATTTATCTGATGCCAAGTGAAAAAACTCAAAAAGCTTATTTTCTAGAAAATAGGGTTATAGAAACCTGCCAAATTTAAGAGCTGAGTGAAAAAATAAAATATATAATAAATGTCAAATTTGGGTAACACAGAATCACAACAATATACTTGCCTTTCTTGATTTAACTGGCTTTGACCTTTTCTCCTGGAAAGAAATGTTTGTTTGCAAACTGCTTACTGATCTCCAACTAATTCTCATAACCTTCAGCTTGAGCCTTTCACTCTGAATCTCTCTTCTCAATATCTCTACTCTTCTTTCTCTGATTTACAGTCTTTTGCCTCTAAGTACCTGCTCCCCACGCCCCATCCCTTCCTCTGGTCTATCTTTTGCCTTCCAGTTAGCTCTCACCCATTCCTTCTTGGTCTGCTATTTCTGGCCTAGCATCCTACCTGACTCCCAACAGAGAGCAGTCTGTCCACTCTCTGCCCAGCCAAGGACATATATGTAGGTGGCTCTTGACCCTCTTCTTCTGCAAGGAGCCCAGAATTAACCTGCTGCCAAGAAACCCCTGGGGCTTGGAGATATTATAATCAGATGAGCAGCATGATCCCAGGTGTGAGAACTAGAATTTCCCAGGAGGTTCACCACACCAGACTAAATCAGGTCTAAATAACATGTTTACCGTCTCACTTTTAGTTATTTTACTATTTTTGTATTACTTTTAATGAATAAAAAGATCCTTTTTTTCCATTAACTTCATATTTTTATTTACTGCTATGTTGCGTGCAGGCAAAAAATGTCCTTACACTCAATTCCTCTCCTCTTCTTCCTTCTCAAATTTAGTCACCTAGGTTTTTCTGGATAAGATATATAAATTTATATACAGCTTTGGCACTATGATTAAATATTGTCTATTTGTGTTTCAATTGTTCAAACTTTAAAGCAAATAAATTTCTATTGAAATAGGATTAAACAAACATTACACAATGCAAAATTTAGAATACACAGTGTGAGTAAAAAAGAATGGCATATCATCCTAAATTGCTAACCACATATAGCTATTAAAAGAAGCATGTATTCATCAAAGTAAAATTTATTCTTTCCTTGTACATCGATTCAATTATGTCAAATGTATATTTAATTTACATTGGTTCTTGCTTTTTAAAGACTATTTTCTGTTTTCTATGGAATTCAAATTATCCTCCATTTTGCCTAGTAGGTGGATAAAACAGGCTTTCTTCAGCATTTTCCTAATAAGTTACTGCTACTCACTCAAAATAGTAATTCATGATGATACAAATCTTCTCAACACCTTGTTAAAATTAAAATGCTAATTCATTATGTCTGGGATGGAGCCTGAGTTCTGAATTTCTGACACTACTTCTGCTCTGAAGCCATATTTTGTGCAAAGCTTTAATACGTTCTGCATTTTCAAAGCGTATGAGAGAACATCCCCCCAAAAACAGAATTTATTTATTAAAAATTGGGTATTCATTCTTACATGTTTAAACTCCAGTCACCTTTAAAGCACTCCATTTGATGCAATACATCTATCAAGACTTTTTTTCCACGGCTCAAAACACTTTCTGTACTCATTGATTTTGATGCATTTTAGTGCTTCTGCCATTTTTTGTTTCACCTCTTCCACATCAGCAAAACATTCCCCTTTAAGGACTTTTTTCACCCTGAGAAACAACAGCAACCACCAAAAAAAGTTGCTGGGTAGAGATTGGGTAAATAGGGAGGGTTGGGCACGTCATGCCATTTTTTGGTCAAAAACTGCTGAACCATCAGTGCTATTTGGGCAGGTGTGCTTGTAAATCATCCATCATGAAATGGGCAGACTTGTTTAGTCTTCAAAAAAATTCACTGAAGCCGAAGACAGCCTCTCACAACATCGGCAGCTGGTGCACTGGTACAGATGGGTTCCTAGAACACTCACCTGGTGGGGGAAGCCTGTCCTACAAGGGCCCACACTCCAGAAGACAATTCCAGTCTTGGGGGGGCTCCCCTCATATTTAATTGGTGCTTTCCTGGTATTACTTTACATGGCACCCCTAAGTAATTTCCACTCATACTTCATTAGCAATAGCTGAACTTTATTGAATATCTGTTTCATTTGCTGAAACACATACTCCAGTTTTATTTTTAAAAAATGAATGTAGAAAATGACAAATTTTCTGTGTTCCTGTCTAAAATATATATACATATATGCTTATAATTTATTGATACATTGGATTTATATAGAATTTTTAGGCTTAAATAATTTTGCTGAACATTTTAACATTCAGTTTAAAATGGTAAGACTAGAGATAAAATTCTGGGTCTGTATATCTGCACTGTAAAAACTTAACTTCTCTGTGCCTTAGTTTCTCTACATAAAATGAGGATGCTAACATTTATATTATGAAGTTGTAGAGAATGAGTAATTATGTAGTTTTAAAACCTTTAGAATACAATCTGGCATGTAGAAACTATTAAACAATCTCACCTAGTCATAGCTAGGCCTATAAGAAAAACTAAAGTTACTGCCTTTCCTTTGTAGGTCATCTCCCTATTTTAAAGCATTAAGCTCTACTCTCATGGTTGGTGCTTTGAAATTCTACAATACTATTTCTATATAGACATTACCCTTAATACTTTCTTCTTTTTTCTTATTTACTTAGTATTCTATTGACTAAATGTAGCAATATGTGTTTAACTAACTGATTGACAGATATTTCAGTTGTTTCCACATTTTACCTGTTATGAATATAGCTATCTATGGTAAGCATTCTTTAACATTTTTAGTGTACATATAAACCATTTATTTAAGGTATGCAACTCGAAGTAAAATTCCTTGGTCAAAAATATGTTTAACTCTAATAAGGTTAATTGCCAGAAATATTCCTGGTGTGGCTATGCTCAGTGCACGGTACTCTCATTGCCTCCCATTTTTGCCAACACTTAGTGTTGTCCTTGTATTTAATTTTATTATTCTAATGAGGTTGTATTGGTTCTCATGATAGTTTGATTTTTTCATTTCCCTGTGATAATAATGTTGAATACCTTTTCTCATATATATTACCCATTCATTTACCTCCCTTGGGAAGTACCTTTTTAAATCTCTTGCTTACAATTTTAATGAGTTGCTACTAATTGATTATGAAACTTTATTTTTTAGCTATAAGCATTGTAAATATTTTCTCTATCTGTGGCTTACCTTTTCACATTTATTATGGTATCATTTGAAGTGGATTTTTTAAAGTGAAGTTTAATGTTGAATTTCTTTCTTTTACAGTTAATGCTTTTTGTATCCTGTCTTAAAAATTTTTGTTTTTTTCAAGTTCATGACATTATTTTTTTTCTTTGAGACTTTTATAGTTTTAACTTTTAAATTTAGGTGTATATTACATTTTAAATAAAGATTTTGTTACATCAAAGTAGGAGCTGAGGTTCATTTGATTTTCATACAGACATCCAATTGTTCCAGTACCACAGAGACATTTTCTGTCACTGAATTGCACTAATATCTGAATATTAGTTGAATATTAGTTAATTATGTTTGGAGCTCTTTCTGTTTTCCTTACCATTTTTTCAATAATGAATTGATCTATTCCTACATAAATAAAGGCCACATGATATATCAACATACTTTCACATTGCACAAAAAACTCTTCAATTATAAATATAAATATTCTATATATTTAGCAAAAATTATATTCATACAAGTAAGCTCACATGAATGTAATCTCAACAATACACCCTTTGACACATGCATTCAAACCCCCTGCTTTTGTACTTGTGTACACAGAAGAGAGAGGAAAGTTAGGGGTTAATGCTTCCAGCTTTGGTCTCTAGTCTCAGAGGAAGCCAGTGTGTGAGGCAGTGGGTTATAGGAGGAGCAGGAGAACTAATGCTTGGCAAAGAGAAAAGCCAGAGGTTAACAGACCTTTAAATAGGCTCTAAGCTGAGGTCTCTATTAAGGGCTGAATCCCAGGAGCCAGGTAGAACTGCTTATGGTCATGCAAGATTTGGTCAGAGCTCAAGGTGAGTGGTTCTCTGTGCCCCACTCATCTCTGCCCTTCCCAGAGAGCAGTAGGACTCACAGAGTTTCAAGGGAGCTGCAAGGCAAGGCATGAACTGTGCAGGAAACCTGATTCACTGGGGGCTCCTGGTCGAGATCCATAGCTGCTGACCTTCCTTCTTAGAAGGGAAGAAAGAGTCACTGCTTGCACTGTCTTCCAGGGAAACTCTAGAAAAATGGAAAGAGCACCTCCATATGCAACTCCTCCACAAAGGAGGTTATATCTGAACCTCACCCTGCTGTAGCATTATAGCTCCATGCTGTAGTTTTAGATGCCCCAAAGTGAGAAAATAAAATCTGAATATTCCTGAAACTATTTCCTAGCAAGATCTCAGCCCATTTTATCTTTCATCCTCTTAAGTTTGAACAACACAATTGAACTAATGAACATAATTATTTCTATATAATTAGTGGAGTAATTGAGTCTCCACAGAGCCAGGGGGTAGCACAGCTGGATTAAGCCCATATTCACAGATGAAAGCAGAGCTCCATTATTGTGAGAATATAGTTCTCATAACCATATTTGCTGAACCAAAAGCTATGCCAAGCTCTCACAAGTTAGATTGTATTTGGGGGAAAAGAAAAATTGAACCTGAAATCCAATGTGTGATCTGTAGCCCTAGCTATAATGCTTGAAAAAGATGACTCAATTTCACCTTCAATATGTATTATGCTCACAAGCATTCTAGCCCATGGAAGGTGGGAAAGGAGAACATATTTAAAATCAAGGAAGGGAGGAAAGAATGTGGTGCAAAAAGGGGGAGGATAATACTCTTCCTTTCCCTACGCTTTATGGAATGAACATTTTCATCCCTTAACCCAGATGCAAGCTGATAACCTGTGCTTCCCCTCAAAAACATTACTGAAAACCTCACGCAGTGCACAAAAATTACCAAGGATTAACTCCCTTTCCACTCTCCATGACTTACTTATAGCCTGAACTCTGCCTGCACTAAGTGTGTAAGTTTGAGAGAAAAAAAAAAGATTAACAGAATTGCTGATAATGAGAGCACTAGATTCAATGGGACAGCAGCAGAAAATGCAGAGAGAAAAGAGGATCCTGTCAAGGGCATCCATATCCTGTTAGACTTGGGTCCCAGGTCAGTTTTACCCCTTCATTGTACACCCAAGAAAGAAAACCTTAGAGCAGAAAATCAGAGGCAATGAAATGAGGAAGCTAAGAAGTATCTGTTATGGAAGAGAGCTCTGGTCCGTGAGAAGGCCATTTGAGAGTCTGGGATATAAATGAAGCAGAGGAGAGAAACTAGCTTTCAAAAGGGATTGCACACTGTGGATAGCTGAGCCCTGGCTGAGGAGAGTCACTACAACCCCTGCAAAAAGTATGTAGAACAGGTGAGTTCTCCATTAAAGTTCATATAGGCAGAAACTAATAAAGATGCCATCTTATAGAAAGCAGGCCATACAAAGACGACCAACCTGGAGCATATTCTAGAGCCACTCCAGTGAAGTGGCAGAGATTTTGGGTCCAAATGCAGATGTGTCTATAATATTTGTATATAATTTTTGTGTGTGTCTTTCATATCCACTTTTGTCATGATAAGGCAATGATTTCTGCTTTACTCCACAAGGGCAAGTGTCCCAATCAATCATTGTCTAGCAGAGGCAGTGGTGTGCATGACCAAAGCACAGGGTGTAGAGTCATGGACTTGGCTCTAAATTATTGTATTTCCCAACTGGTTTCCTCCCTGAAAGTTGTCTAAGTGGTCTACACAGAGGGATAAAAAAGACCTAGGGCAAAGTTTAAACAAATCAGTAGTTAATTCTAAAGAATAAAATGGTGAGAATTACTATGACATTATATGCCAAGATAGTTTTCCCTTAGCAGATTCTACTTTCAAGAAAAATTTGATTTTTATTTTAAAAAATCACACTTATAGCTGGTATGTTCTGACCCCATTTTGAATAGCATAAATATGAATAATCCAGGGTAGCGTCATTCTATGTTGAAAAATTTTATTTATTAAAGTAGTTGAAATTATTCCATTTTATCATTAAACCCAATTGTCCTATTATTCAACTGCTCCTTCCAAAATATTATGAATAATACTTTTTTTATTTGATTGTTATCACTTACACAGAGTACATTCCCTTCCCAATGAAGAACAATTCAGCCATCCTGTGATGTTGGCTTCAGGGAACAGCTCTTCTCATCCTGTGTCCTTCATCTTGCTTGGGATCCCAGGACTTGAGAATTCCCAGTTTTGGATCGCCTTTCCATTTTGTGCCATGTATATTGTGGCTATAGTTGGCAATATCACTATACTTCACATAATTCGAACTGACCACACCCTGCATGAACCCATGTACCTCTTTCTGGCCATGCTGGCTATCACTGACCTGGTCCTCTCTTCCTCCACCCAACCTAAAATTCTGGCTATTCTCTGGTTCCATGCTCATGACATTGAATATCATGCCTGCCTCACCCAGGTGTTCTTCATCCATGCCTTTTCTTCTGTGGAGTCTGGGGTGCTCATGGCTATGGCCTTGGATCGTTATGTGGCTATCTGCTTCCCACTTCATCACTCTAGTATCCTGACCCCATCTGTAGTAAGTAAACTGGGGGCAGCTGTGATGATGAGAGGGCTGTTGTGGGTGAGCCCCTTCTGCTTTATGGTCTCTAGCCTGCCCTTCTGCCCCAACCAGGTCATTCCTCAGTCATATTGTGAGCACATGGCTGTGCTGAAGTTGGTGTGTGCTGATACCAGAATAAATCGTGCATATGGGCTCTTTGTGGCCTTCTCAGTGGTTGGCTTCGATATGCTTGTCATCAGTATATCCTATGTGATGATCTTGAGGACTGTGCTGGGGTTGCCCTCTAGGGAAGCCCGAATGAAGGCTTTTGGCACATGTGCCTCCCATATCTGTGTCATCTTGGCTTTTTACATCCCAGCCCTCTTTACTTTCCTCACCCACCGCTTCGGTCATCATGTGCCCAGAGTGGTACACATCATGTTGGCTGATCTCTATCTACTGGTCCCCCCCATGCTCAACCCCATCATCTATGGAGTTAGAACCAAGCAAATCAGGGACAGGGTTAATCAAGGATGTTGTGGAAAAGACCCATGAGCCCAGGAACACAGCATCACAACCAACCCGACTGCCCTACTGATCTGGGGAGAGAAATGCAGGAAGTTGCCTGGCCATCACATATCATCAGTAAGTCATTTCTGTGAACAACTGGCTCAGAGGTCAGCAAGCTTCAAAAGCAAAAGGAAACCATTTTCGGGATGTCCAGAATGAGAGTTCTCTATGAAATGCAGCTGATAAGTGCTTAGTTGACCTATGTTCACCATCACAAGAAAACAGTAAAAAAAAGTTTACTTCTAAAATTAGTGAATATTTCAAAAGAATATCACTTTACACAGACCACTAAGGTGAAAATTGTTTTTAAATTGTTTATAGAAGGATAAGTTGGTATACTTTGTTAAAAAGGAGTATAGAAATTTCCATCAAAATGGTTAAAAATGTATATATTTTCCCTATATTGGAATCTTGTTATAGAAATAAAGTTTTAGAAAAAAGTACAAAGACATGTGTAGATTTATTATTTATAAAAACCAAAACAGAACATTCAAATATTAATCTATAAGAAACCAGGTGAAGCAATGAGCAATTGAATGTCATATATCATTTAACTACTACATTTGTAAAGAGTGTCTAAGGATATTAAAATGGTCAAGGTATAATATTAAAAGAAAAAAAAATTTCCATAAGGCTGATGCCAATTCTAAAAAGGAATAGATATACACAGAAGAAGATTCAGAAAATACACTCAAATGCTAATAACAGTTACTCAGAGTAATGAGATTTGTGGTATTTTAATTATTTTTGCACCTTTATTTATTGTTTCAAAATGATCTTCAATTGAGGGACTTTAATTTTAATATGAAAACAAGTAATTGAAACAAAAAAAGTGTACAGAAGAGGTTAATTAAGTGCCAAAGTCTAGAGGAATGCAGTGGGCAACCTACGAGGATGAGTGGCTATAAAATAGATTAAGTTCCTGAAAACTTAAAAATATAGATGTAAAACTTTCAGAATCTTAACTAATTGAGACTGCTAACAATTAGGATTAGGTATTCTGAGTTGATCTCTCTTTACAAAATTTGCTGATTTCCCAATGACAATGGATTTCGGAATGAAAAAGTTTGGGAAAAGAATGAGGAAGGAGATTCTTCTGAAGATAACTATACTGTTTGGTTAAAGGTAGTGAAAAACTAGAAATTATAATAATATTTGTTACTATTCAATTACCTTTTAAATTAAAACTTTAAGCTCTTTTACAAAGTTGTTTGTTTTTTCATGTTTTCAACTTATTAAGATATACTTTATATGAACAAAGTAACACATATTTAATTCGTGCATACATTTTGATAAGTTTGGATATCTGCATACAACCATAATAACATCACCTTAAAAAAGTAATAAGTATACTAATTACCATCCTTACATTTGTTTTTTATCTTTGTCCACCACTCTCCTGTCAAAGACAATAGTAAAGAAGGTTCTAGAATTTAGACTTTAACGTTACTTAAACCAACATCAGATAAAGGTGCTTTAAGAGGAGTCAGCAATGTGCTTGCTTCTCCCAAAAGAAATAGCTCTTGGAACCTAAAATTTTCCTCAGAAGTTAATCAGTATTCTGCAGGATCATTTTCATAATTCCCAAATTTTATAGTTGTAAGGGATCTTGGTTCTCTTACCAACAAATCAATCAATGATTGTGAGTCTCCCTGTTTTTTTTTCTTTTTCAAACTAACTTCATTATTGTATAACTTGTGATAATAAAATGCAAATATTGTAATACAGTTTGATGAATTCTGACACACATAAATATCTGTATAGCTACCAGCCTAGTTAAACTATAGAACATTTCCATCACTTTATAAAGATTTCTCCTACTTCTTCAGAGTCAATCACTTCCACCCCAAACAGGTAGATGCTGACATGATCTCTTTCACTATAAATTAGTTTTTCTCTCTCTAAACGTTTTATAAAATAAAGGACTAAATGATGCATTTTTATTAGTGTGGTGCTTTCTGCTCAGTATAAAGATTAGTGTGGTGCTTTCTGCCCATACTCTTACATGTAGGAGTAGTTCATTTCCTATTATTGCTGAATAGCATATTATATTTTTTCAACACACTTCAATTGGTATATCGTTACTTTTTTGCTTTGCTTCAGGCCTTCTAGTCTTCTTTATTTCCAAACACATCAACCACTTATTTATCTTAGTGTTCTGCTCTTAATTACCCACTTTGCCCCACTGTTCTTTTCTAGGGCATTCTATCTCCTTCTAATCACCCTTTAGGTCTCAACTAATACCACCTCATTAACAACATATTTCTTAACCTATGTATCTCAATTAGATCCTGCCACCTATAATTTTCTTTCAACACAAATATTTTATTTCCTCCTTATCTTAGCACAGTATGTAATTATTTCAAGTACTTATTTATCATCTGTTCCTCTGACTTGAATATAAATTGTAAAAACACTGCATACATGCTCACTATTTTAGTCCCAAACCTAGCTCACGGCAAAAAACACTAGCAACATGAATGAATGATTTAATCTAATGTGCCTAATATCATTGTCCCAACAATTCCACTAGTAACCACAAGATGGTACTTACAAGTTTATTTTTGCCTTATTTCTACAGAACTGGATACCAGACCTCTCAGTCCCAAGAGCTCCTTTAATTATTCCCATGGAAATGTGAAGGATGTTATTAGTCAAATAAGATAAATCTGTTATGTAAATAAAATTTTCCTTCATTCACTTATTTTTGTTAAGAAATTTAAAAATTTGGAACATATATAATTTATCTCTTGAGCAATTATTCTGCACCAAGCACTCTGTAAGAGGATGGGAATAGAGTGGAGGACAAGAGAAATTGGCGATCAGAGCATCTGATTAGCACACCAAAATAAGCATACCAAATACCTACAATTCCAGCTTCAATATGAAAAACAGTAATTACTGAAATTGTGCAGGCCTGCCATGAAGAGAAGCAAGCTTAAGTATTATAAATCAGTGAAAATAGTTGATTGCCTTCAATACAACCCAAAGAACCAGTGGGTCCAGGGCATCAGATTTGTAACTAACCTCAAGCTTCTTTGTAATCATTTGCAAAACTTACCAAGTGAGCACTTTGAATAAGGAACTCAATTTCCCATTTTTGAGAGGGAAAGAATCGTTACCATGCCTCTCTTCTCTCAAGTAACATACATCTGTAATGAGATATAGTGAGTAAAACCAGACAAAACTTAACAAAAGCAGTCCTCAGCAGGTCAGCTTCTCCTACTCTAAACATTACTCAGAGCTGAGCCATGCTTTTAGGGCTTTTTTCTAAAGTAACTTCAAAAGAGAAATGTTTCATCTGTGTTGACTACTCCACACAGAGCTAAACACAGTATTATTTATCAGTATCGTGACATTTCACACTCAAATTCAACAAACATGTCTCCTTCCATTTAAGGTGTGACAATACTGTACTTGGTGCTGGGGTTGTGGAGATTAAACTTTTATTTTTCATCCTATAAACTTCTCTTCTATATTCTCACAACACCTGGTACAATCTGCTGTCATCACATTCATTCCTTTACACCCAAATGATTTGATGGTGGGTTTTACTGTTTATTCTCAGTCTGCTAAACCTGAAGTCTTTGACTCATGGTGCCCTGTCTCCTGAGCCTGGAACTCCCAGTGCCTGAGGAGGGACAGAAAGGCCCAAGGAGGTACGATGCCTGACTGCAAATCACATCTTTCACCCCAGCCCTATCCCTGACAAACCTGTAGTCTCAGTCTTTGGACCCTGATTCTCAATTGTCTATCTTAAGTATAGACCATCATGGAAAAGATTGGGGATTCTCTAACATCTGGACCCCAACAGACAGTTACCATCCCCAACATTTCTTACAGGCCTTGGCCTCACTGTATGTGCATATGTACAAGTAGTTGTAATTATCCAATTATAGTTTGTAGATGGGGAAACAGAAATGAAATAATCTAAATAACATCCACGGGTGTATCCCCCCCCCCCCCACAGAATGTACAGCAGAGTCAGAAAGTGGGGAAAAAAACAGATAAATAAATTAACAATATGTAAACAAAAACAAGCAAACAAACAAAAAATTCCTGACCCCTAGGTAAGAAGAAATCAGCTGCAAGTCTTAGGGAGGCTTATAAATAAAGAGTTGTGGATTGTTAAATTCTGAAAAGACATCCATATGGTATTCTATATTAATGCTCTCACTGGAGTTGTACAAAAATGCACCTTAAGAAGAGATTGAAAAAGAAATTTGTGAAATATCAGGGGGATCACTTTGTAAAGTACAGTATTTTTCAGACTATAAGACACATTTCCCCCCAACCAATTTTGGGAGGAATAATGGTTGTTAATGCTGTTGTTGAGTTATGTTTACATTTACATTGGTGAAATATTGTTATTTATGTTTTTAAGTATTTTACCACAATTTTTGCTTCAAATTTTTTTTCTTATTTTCCTCCTCTAAAACCTAGGTGTGTCTTATGGTCCAAAATATACAGTATATGATTGTCTAACCATTATGCTGAAACAAATACACAATAATATTGAATGTAAACTATAATTGAAAAATAAAATAATAATAATATTAAAATAGAGATTTGTGCAAATTTGTTTCTTAAATGTGACAGCCTCATTTTAAACTTCATGTTTTAAAAGAGGATCAAGGCCAGTGGGAAGGGGATTGAGACAGGCCTCCACTTAATTGTTTTCCAGTAGAAAAGGCAGTAGAAAGGCTCAGTGGATGTTGTAAACCAGATCTGCAACAAAAGTTCTCTTACCACCAGAAACAGCAGTAATTATGTGCATGGTCACTGCAGCAGAAAGGTGTAAGCAAGATGTCAGGAGGGGAAGAGTTGTTGCAGAAGAGTTAATGTTGTTCTGGAAAAGAGAGAGAGAAGTCCATAATGTGTTGGCATAGACACTGTATCAATTGGGATGGTGTCTTGAATTACCAATAAAACTTATTTTTGAAGCTGGTGTTTTTGAATCCACATGGGAGAGGGTCATGCCTTCATTTAGTAATTTTTGCCAATAGTTATACTTTTATGTGTATTTTTGTCTTACTAATCCTCAACAGCCATGTTTTTTAATGTCTTTCTACTGGTAGAGAATTTTTTAAGGCAGCCACCAAATCATTCTTATTGCTGCATATCCAATACTTAGCAGCCTGGAATAGAGTAAGTGCTTAAATATTTGTTATATGAACAAATAGGTGAATGAGGGATACTATATTCTAAAAAGGTCTTGTGTAGGATTTTAAAAAGATAATAAATCATTTTTTGGTTTCTCAAGCACTCTAATTTTCACAAGGCAAAAGAGTACATGAAACTGAACTGCATTATTGAGTTATTGATTCATTGGCAATAGCAATGCTTTAAATAGCAGCTACTGAAGAAATAGTCATGAGACCCAAAATGTCAGAGGAGCAAGTGGAAGCTACACTAACCTCTTCTTAGGATCTAACTGGGAATTACAACTAAATTAAAGAAACATCATCCTGAATAAGCATGAAATCTATCTGGAGAGAAGCCTTATATAACCAAGGGCTTATAGAAGAAACAACTTCATCAAAATGAAACTGGTAGGAGTACAGAAGAGGCCAAGAGGGCTGACTGGTTTTGCACTGGTGGCAGCTGAAGTGCTGGAATTTCAGTGGCTAAAGAGGGGGATCCTCCTGAGAAGTGTGGGGTATAAACCCCAAGGTGGGCTTTCCAGCATAGACCACTAGAATCAGGAAAGGAACCCAAATAATACCTGGTGGTAAAAAACAGTAGGGTTTCTGTCTGCCAGGGAGGGACAGCTAGAGATGCAGAGAGCCTCTCAATGGGCCAACACAAAGAAATTTAATTTGCAACCATTTGCCCTGGATTCCAGCAGAGGGAAGATAGAGCAGATTAGAGTCACATAAGGAGAGTCTAGGGTTGGTGATACAGGGAAGAGAGCTGAAGCATCAGCCACCAAGATCCCTGTGCTAAGTCATTCCCTATACTTCAGAAGCCACCTTTCTCTGGCAGAGCACTCCCCTCCAAGTAGCATTAGCCTGACAGAAAGCAATAGCCCCACCCACAGGAATCCCACTAGCCCCACCCAGCGGAGTATAAGCCAGGCTGCTGAGTACAGCTGGAGTCTACATCAGTGATTAAGCCTAACAACTAAGAAAGACCTCTGGGAGTTCTGAGACTTTAGCTGACCTTCCATTGGGCCCAGTACTGGTAAAAGCCAGCCTTGGTGCACAGCCTGGTTATTTCTGCAAATACCCAGCCCCAGCAGAGGAATCCACAAGCTGTAGATCTCTGATAACTCCAAACAGGATGTCCAGGGCCAGTCACAGGCAGCATCTGATATAGATCTCAATCAGAGCCTTTATAGATCTACCTAATACATAGAAACAAATCAAAGAGGCAGCCAAAATGGGAAGACAAAGAAAGAGGACCTAGATGAAAGAACAAAAAAAATTATACAGAAGAACTAAATGAAATGGAGGCAAGCAATTTATCAGATACAGAGTTTAGAGCAATGATTATAAAGATGCTCAACAGCATGATAAAAGATATAGAAACCATAAAAATGCAATATCTGAAATAAATAATACACTGGAAGGAATAAACAGGTCAACATAATGGTTGGTGTTGGTCTTTCCCTCACCTACGAATCTAGAATTGCTAGGCCTATAAAGTAATCTGCATCCCTACTCAACTGCCCACATTGACAAAAGTGGACAAATTCTCCCAATAGTCTAGGTCCTTCGACTTATTACCACAGAAAAACAGCAAGTGCCAGAGTAAGAATACATTTACATGAGAACTCATTATTCACACACAGTGACCCCAGCCACTAGCAAAATGGGACCCAATTTCTGTATCAGTAGCCACCCCATTTCTTGGGTAAAAGCCAGTGAGTGGCTGGACACAGATAGATTCACGAGTGAATATATCATTCTCCCTATGGATCAATACAGTCATAAAGAAACAGGGCCTTAGAGACTGGTTTGCATCTTTTTATTCCCCAGTGATAGAGCAATGTCTAAATACCCACTTATATGGATGATTTGGTTTATTTGCATTTAAGGGTCCCATGGAACACTTGTCACTTGAGTTAGTTGCTAAAACCCTTTTGAAACTACACAGCAAAGTCCTGTATTAACAGATGGAGAGAATTCTGTGTGTGGCCCCAGGGAGAGTCTCATTTTGCCAATGGTCCCACAGCTCAATCCCACTTGACTATAAAGTCCTTGTTTCCAGAACTGTAACTTGTTTCCTCTCTGCTACTGAAGACAAAAAAGGCTCCCCTTTCCACACTAAGCTGGTAAGAAGGTAGAGAAGGGTGTTCATTGTGTAAACTTTGCGTTTTGACGGTTACCTACTCACAAATATTCATGTGAGCTTGTAGAAAAGTCAGGTAATGTTATGGTCAACCCTATCCTCAGGAATCTGCATAACACACAAACTTCTGAACCCTATTAGACTACGGTTAACTATTGTAATGGTTTTTCTCAGATTGAATGAAAACCTTAGGAACTTGAGAGTAAAAACCAACTGTAATGAGATTAAAATTAAAATTAAATAGCTTATACCATATTATTTCATGACTAACAATTCCCATACCACTATACCATAAAACCTGTAAGTTCCTGAAGCATAAAAAAAAATAACTTTGTCCATTTTTATATCTCACTTGTGTCTGGCACAGAATATATAGTCAATAAATAATATGTATTAAACTAAAAAAATGTAACTGTAGAAACTTGCATAAAGGGGATGGTAACATGTATACTTATTACAGGGTATTTAGTCTCAGGAAGTAAACTTCACCTAGAATTTTTAAATGTTTAACTGAAAAATATTAATATAATAATATTTAATATTGCTATTATTTGATTTTGTCTTCCTAAAATTGATTTTAATAATGTAAATGTGTTCATTTAAATATTGTTTTTTAAATTTTAATTTAACAAGACTTTATAGAATTTTAACATTCTGTGTGTATTTAGCATTCTGTGTGTATCCCACTGCCTCTCCTTTTCTCTGCAGTATCTACTGAGAACCTCTACCTGATCTTCGAACTAGCATCCATCACTTCATGCTCCTGAAACAGCAGTGAATACCACTTTAATAACTCATGCAGAGCAAAAAATAAATGGGCACTGGTTAAAAAGGAAGGAAATTCTCACACATTCTACAGCATGAATGAACCATGAGGGCATTATGGTAAGGAAAATAAGTTATCACCAGAAAAACAAATACTGCATTACTCCAATTGTATGAGATATTTAGAATAGTCAAAACTATTGCATTTGTCATCTATTTAAGGGCTAATTGCTGTCATGCTCTAAATCAAACACCTGCTACTTCCTTAAGGAATTTTCTATATCAATGAATCCCTATCATTGTATATTTTCAAACTCTCATTATTTACTATACTTTTAACCTCAGGTTATAAACACAGAAATTTATCTAAGTCTTTATAATCTTGCAAAAATTCTCCATCCACATTAGAGGTTTTTTCAGTCAATGGTCTTTCTCCTTGCTTTCACTGACAAGTCTCTAGAAATATAAACACTGTGCCTCCACTATTTGTTTTTCCATTTATTCCTCATGCTACTGTAGCAGGTTCTCAGCTTCACTGTGGACCTTAATTGCTTTTCTTCAAGGTCATTAATGCAGCTATTACATGGGCTCTCATTTAAAAATTTCAGCCTTTAGTAGACTTGACCTCATAAGCAATTCCTCATTATTGTTCCTTTAACACTGAGTCACCACCATGCTTTCTTCAGTTTTACAGTTCTTGTAAAGTGTCTAGACCCTGCAGGACTGTATCCTCATTGGTTTTCACTTGTAAGTCCATTTTCTGAGGTTGTTCACCCACACTCTTAGGTTAAAATGATTTACAACTTCCAAATATCTAAGGAGCAAAAATCTGAGGGTTTTTTTTTTGTCTCCAGCATAAATCTGGAGATTTTTTCCTGGATTTTCACACCAACATGGGCACTGCAGACACAAGGATATATTTAGGTGGATTTCCCTTAGTAACTTCATACAGGATATTTAAAATTAAATATAATTACATTTCTTAACAAAGTCTTCATTCATAGAATCTTATAATCTAATGGAGCTTTATTATGTTAATAGAGAAAACTATCAACAAAATGTTTAAAGTTATACAGACATACTTTCCTTGAATTGAAGAATTAAAATGTTTATGTATATAGCTAAATATACCTGATATGAATGCAGATGAATGTCAAAGTTTAATTTAGAGTTTTCTCAATTAAAGAAAGTTATTTATGAACTTAGAAACCTCTCCTAACCCAAAGAAAATTTACCTAGATATTTTGTGTAACCATGTAATTTCTTATTTCCACAGGATGAGAGCATTGTAAGAACAAAGGCTACAAATCTACAAAACATGGAGATCTTAAGTAACTTGACATCTACATTTCCAAATTTCTTGTTGGCTGGCATTCCTGGCCTGGAGTCTGCTCACGCCTGGATCTCCATTCCCTTCTGCTGTCTTTATGCCATTGCTCTCTCTGGGAACAGCATGATCCTGTTTGTCATCATTACCCACCAGAGTCTCCATGAGCCCATGTACTATTTCCTCTCCATGTTATCAGCTACTGACCTGGGCTTGACTGTGTCTACAATGTCTACAACATTAGCTATACTTTGGTTTAATGCAAGAGAAATCAGTTTAGATAGCTGCATAACCCAAATGTTTTTTCTTCATGGATTTACTGTCATGGAATCTGGGGTGCTAGTGGCTATGGCCTTTGACCGCTATGTGGCAATCTGTGACCCCCTAAGGTATACTACTATTCTCACTAATTTCAGGATTATTCAGATGGGCACCTTAATGATTATACGTAGTGTAGTATTAATAGCACCACTACTCTTGCTCCTTAAGCCCCTGTATTTCTGTAGAGCAAATGTCCTTTCCCATTCTTACTGTTACCATCCAGATGTGATTAAATTAGCATGTTCAGATACTCGGGCCAACAGCATCTGTGGATTAATTGATCTCATCCTGACCACAGGGGGTGGATACACCATGCATTGTCCTCTCTTATATCTTGATCATTCGCTCTGTGCTGAGTATGGCCTCTCCCAAAGAACGACACAAGGTCTTCAGTACTTGCATGTCCCACATTGGAGCAGTAGCTATTTTCTACATCCCCATGATGAGCTTGTCCTTGGTGCATCGCTATGGCCAATCAGCCCCCAAAGTGATCCATTCAATGATGGCCAATATATACCTGCTTTTGCCCCCTGTGCTCAACCCCATCATCTATAGTGTAAAAACAAAACAGATTCGCAAGGCTATCCTCAGTCTTCTCCTTGCAACTAAGCAGAGGTGATTAATTTGGAGAAAAACCTGATAAAACTTACTTTTACTCTAGAAAGGCAACACTGTTAAGAGACTGCCTATTAGATAATTTTTCTCATTTTGCTCATTTGTTCAGCAAACAATTGGTAAGCATTTTTGTATTTTCAATTGGGAAATATATGTATAACATACCTCATGAACTTTGTAGTCCAACAAGAATAAAAACAAAAATGCACCCTGGCTAGCATAGCTCAGTGGATTGAGCGCGGGCTGGGAACCAAAGTGTCGCAGGTTCGATTCTCAGTCAGGGCACATGCCTGGGTTGTAGGCCCCGGCCCCCAGCAACTGCACATTGATGTCTCTCTCTCTCTCTCTTTCTCCCTCCCTTCCCTCTCTAAAAATAAATAAATAAAATCTTTTAAAAAAATTAAAAAATGCAATAATGAAATAACAAAAATAATATTCATAGTAATTAACATTTATTGATTGTTTATTTTATATTAGGTATCCTATTAACTGTTTCTGAGATATATTCAATTTATTCTTCAAAACAACTCAGTGGAACTATTAATTGTCTTAGACTTGAAGACACTAAAGCCTAGAGACCTATTTATTCATCAAAGGCCAGATATTTAACAGAGCAGTATTCATTTGAATTCAGGCTTTCTGTATCTTAGACACTATACTCTTTACTAATGTATTGCATACTCCACCAAAAGCATCTAGAAAATACATTGTGTAGTCAAAAGCAAAGACTAAATTTTTATTTCCGTATGTTGTGGTTTTAAATCGTCATAATGGCTTCCTTAGAGTAAACTTTTGTTTGCTTTCTTATTTATTAATATTACAAAAAGTAGATATGGATATGTCAAAGAGTAAACCATAGATCTGTATCTAGTACTTGATAGTCAATAGTTAAAGCTACAAGGAATGGGGACATTTGATAATTCACCACAGGAAATGGGGACTCTGTAGGATGAAAAGGATCATGTAGTAATAGAATATAAGGAAGTCAGGGGTACAGACTCATAACCATTTTCTGCACAATCATCCTTGGAATTTAATAAAGCTCATTAACCCTTCTCCACAGGAAAATTGCATATAAACACATTCATTTATTTTCCATAAATATCAGAGATGCCATAAAGAGCCTGCATGGCTCTCTTAAGCAATCAAAGAACCAAAGTAAAGAATTCATGGTGTTCAGCCAATAAACAGTTATACATAGCTAGACATAAGCCATTAGACTCCTGGAAAGAGCTTACTATGCTCACAGTAGTACAGTAACTGTATGATACTCACAGGAACTTTATCAATTTGAGAAGGAGGCAGAAACTTAAAACTCAGCTCAGTAAAATTGTAGAAAAACTGAGAAAAAATGGAAATAGAAACTCAGTGGAAGTCAGATCAATTTTTTTGCAGTTGGAAAATTAATCAATAGGAGGGATGCTTTATATATCTCACAAACACTGGGGCAGCAGAGTGGTGGCGCTCACTCCAGCTTGCAAGAATCCATGGTGTGTATTTTCATCTCAGCTCTGTGTTCAGTGATGCCATAATGGCAGCTGAAATTGTCATTATACATACCATGAGAACTGATAAACATTGTGAAGAGGACACTTGTGTTTTATTTTTGTTTGCTATCAGAGATACGGTTTTCCAGCACACCAGTGACTGGGGGTCTATCTTATGTTTGACCTTGTGAAAAGCAATAGAAAAATGAAAGTAAAAATGTATTCCTTGCACTCAAGAAGCTTAAAGGCAAATGTGTGAAGTAACGACATAAACAAATTATAAAATCATACACTAGACTTTGTAGTAGTTTATAATACAAAATTATACCCCTTGTTTGAATAACTATCTGAGTTGAAGTGATTCCAAAGGGAAATGTAGAGTAATAGTATTGGAAGTAACTCTGTGGAAGAATGTAAGAAACACTGAGTCATCATTTTATTTTCATGGGAGAATATTCTCCTGAGTTTTAAATTTATAGGTCCTATCTGGACATAGCATTGAAAAATATGAAAACAAAATCTTTTATGACATTTTTTTGTTTTTTCTATCAGATTTTTCTAAGTGAATTTAGATAAAAATATTTATATTAGTTGCTTAAGGAACATCTTTTGCTTGAACAATAGTATTTTATAGTGGAACTGATTAGATTTGACTTATAAATTTAGTTCTGCTTCCTGAATATTATATGTCTCCCACATATAATTCTGCTAGTTCTACCTGCCTCTTAGCTTCTTAGAGCTTCAGAAAGATAAAACATGTAAAATATTAAAGTGGAGGGACTTTTACTTTGAGATGCTTAAAGAGCTACAACATTGCAAAGTGTGCTCCTAGCAGAATCTCTAAAAACAAGCAAAAACACATTAGGTATGTACGGAGACCTCTAGCTAGAAGTGAGGAAGAGAACAAGATGTTGGCAAAGGAGCAATATTCTTAATTATATTTGGAGACTCTCATAAAGTGCAAGCAAAAACGTGGATCATTTTATTTAGCTTGAATTATATTGGTGTTCTACAAAATTTCCAAGATACTATGTAGACATGTTACTTTGTATAATTCTTTCTTGCTTGCTTTTTAAATATTTTCATTATTGTTCAGTTACAGTTGCTCCCAATTTTTCCCCCATTGCTCTCTGCTGCCCTGCCCACTCCCTCTCTCCCACAGGAGTAAAGTAGTGCTTGGCTTAATATGTAGAACAAGCTTGAGGTAAAATTATTTAATTAACATTCTAATAAATCTCAGTAGCCCAAGAAAGTACCATTAGAAGGATTCTAATAGGAGAGTCTTAAGGATCTGACTCATTCCATTAGTCACAGGTAGAAATAAAAGAGAGTGACAAGAAAGAAAGCTGTGTGTATGTGAAGGCATACCATTGTGTGCATTATATTTTTTCCACACACTATGTGATTCCTGATTATATCATTATGTGCATCTGTCGTATTCTCTGACTGTTCTCTTTGTTTGATCCATCTAGTATATTGCCATCTGGTCTATATATGGAAAAAATGAATTAAAATATTTCCTTTAGAAGGCTGGACCTAATGAAATCTCCCAACCTTGAGGTAAATTACTTTCTCATTTTCTGCATTACTCAGGTTTGCATCCAAGGCTTGTGTTCTCATCACTCCTCTCATACAACCATTATCTTCAAGATGAATCATGCTGTTTTCCACTCTGAAATACCACATGCCTTCCCCTTTTGCTTTTAGTCTGCACTGTATTCATAGTTCCACTCCTTTTATGAATCATTCTTCTACCAACAGAATAAAGCCTCTGAGGAAAATAAGCATGGGGAACAGATAAATTATATAAGGCCAAAAGACCCACCTAAAGGTGTGTTCCATGAGAGGCCCACACCATTCACCAAGGCCATTAGGAATGGGCTGTACAAATCATAACAAGCATCACTAAGGAGTTGAGAAGTGGTTTTCTCTGCTGACCAGGAACAACAGTAAGAGATGCAGTCATAGAGTCAGGCTCATGAATATCCATGCATATGAGGAAGCCTTGACATAATAGAAGTCAAATAGTGGTGGTTAATTACTAAAATCATAAGAACCAACAAAGTCTAAAGGGCAAGCAAGAGATCTTAGTGTGCAAGTAGTTTTGCATGTGGTGAATAGAGCATGACATCCCTGGGGCAAAATAGACAACCAGCCAACAAGGGACTATGTAACATTTGCTACAAGAAGAAAACAAAAATGGACAAGAAGGAGGCTGGATGAGCTGTCATACATTGATGTAAACTTCACCTTGAATTAAGTAGAGAAAGCAAAAAATGGTTTTGGTGGAAAATTATCATCCCACTCTATAATGCAATTCTTCACAGGTTAGCAAATGCCACTGGGGTAACCTCAAGTCAGAGTCACCTGTCAGACAAGACGTGTGCCCTCCTGAAATGCACCTGCCTTAGTTTTCCTGCAGCACTCAGTCATTGTCTGGAGAAGCTCACGGGAAATGTGACCTCCTTCAAATGTAATGATGGGCGTATGAGCTCAGCAGCTAGCACTGTTTTCCTTCACAGCCTATGCTGTGAGGATCACATTTTAATAACCAACACATCTCAAAAGAAAGAAAAATTCTTTCAATACAAGGAGAAGTCAAAGAATTGAACCTTCAGACAGAGAAGGCAGAGTGGCCAGGCTGCCATGGAGAAGTTTAAGAGTATGTCATTTCCTCCTCATGTGGTCCCTTGAAGTGTCAGGAAATGAAGTACCAGGGTGAAGGACATATGAGTATTCCTTTTCAGCCTTTTTTTTAACTCAGAAATTATTTTGAAATATAATGTTAAAAGTGCTCATGAGAGAGCAACTGATTGGCCTGGCTTGCATCAGGTGGCTAAGCCTCCAGCACTAACCAGTCAGGTTCACATGTGCGGGCCTGGTGTATTGAGCCCCCTTTTTAGTTTGGGCCTTATGTTTAACCACTATGCTGTATACCAGAAACTGATATAATATTGAATGTCAGCTGTAATTGAAAAATTAAAACAGTGTTTTTAAAGAAAAAAAGTAGAAATACATTTTGCCACAGAACTACCCAACACCAGTCTAATAGATACTGTTTATTCACCAACAGAGTGCATTCAGAACTTTTGATTTGTGACAAATGTTTTTCAGGCAATAGTCACAATCCCAGGGATTAAATAATTGACCAAACAGAATAATATCTTCAACTTTAAGTTTCTCTTTTGGCACAACTGCTCGAGGCAAATGTACCAAGAATTACAAAGTCCCTGATTTAGATGAGTAACAGAATAGTTCTATAAAATTATGAAGTGTAAACACATGCATTAACGTGTCATATCTCTCCTGTAGGCCTGCAAAAGCAGATTCATATAATTTTGAAGCAAAGATTAAAAAGTAATAAGGATAAAAAACTTTATAAGGCATAGAAATTATGAAATGTGCCTCATGTAGAATTGAAATTCTTCTTAAAATTTTCCTGTTCATTATGCTAAGTAATTACTTATTCTGACAATCACTGTTTTAGAAATTCAATTTACTATTAATACTTTGCTACTAAGAACAGATAGTGTTATATATCATTAAAATTTTAAAAGTGAATAATTGTTAATCTGAGGCAATTTATGACAATTAAAAAATATGCAAAAACAATTACATGATATCTATAGTAATTTAAATATATGTTTCCACTCTGGCTGGTGTGTCTCAGTGGATTGGATGCTGGCCTGTGAACCAAAGGGTCACAGGTTTGATTCCCAGTAAGGACACATGCCTGGGTTGCAGGCCAGGTCCCCAGTTGGGGGCATGTGAGAAGCAACCACACATTGATGTTTTTCTCCCTCTCTTTCTCCCTCCCTTCTCTTCTCTCTAAAAATAAATAAATAAAATCTTTCAAAATAAATATGTTTCTGTACTCATTGCCCTACAGTGCATTAGACAGAAAAGAAATACATTCTTCAAAACTAATTTTACAAATGTATACATTTATATTTCATTATTTATTCATTCAATTCATTCAGTGATTATTTATCAACTACTATGTGTAAAAATAAATAAAATATGCTCTTGGAGGACATGTACTCTCATGAAGTATTTCTACTTGTACCTTTCTACCAAAATAATCCATATACCCCATCAGTACCTCAAAGTCAACAAGTCCAAAATCAAATATATTTTGTCTTATTTAAAAACAATCTAATTTGTCTATTAATGGGTGAAGCTATTTTTGATAATGAAAGTTTTAAGGTGATTAAAAGATTTCCTTCTTTGAAAAAACTTGACCAAGTGCTCCCCTCACCCAGCAACATGTTTTTCTGTTTAAATTTTATGTGATCAAAACTATATTTTTTTATCTCCCTTGTAATGCCACCCTTTTTTTCAACCTACCAAAACTGATTTATTGATGTCATCTTTGGCCTTTCTCCTTATCTTTAACATCAAAACTGTTACCATATATTATAAATATAACGTCTTTGATGCTGCACTTAATAAAGTTTCACTTAATGAAGTTTCTCATTTCCAACTCCACAATGCTGTGCCTTCAGAATCTCTCTTTGCTTAGGCATGTTGTACCAGGTAGCCCTAACCCCATTTTCCCCTTATTGCAATTTATCTTCTATGCAAATGTCAGGTTAATCTTATAGAATCACAAAATTTCTTAAATTAACTTTCATTAGCTTCTCATGCTCTCCAAATTGTAAACAAATCCCATCAGCCAAGAAAATGCAAAATCCTAATCCTGTGTACTTTTCCTTAACATTTTAAGAGATTATCTAGCTCATCACTGTATTCTTCAGATAAAGAAACTGATGCACTTAGCTATGATGTCTTCTCTTTGAGCCACACAGCTGGCAGAGTACTTTTCTGGTTGTATAACACTAGAGTCTTAGAGCTCTACTATGCAACTTCTCCGAATGATGGAAATGCTAAAACTATTTGCTGCTATCCTCATTGAGTCTCTTGCCTCCTCTTTTTCCGCTTACATAAAAATGTATACCAACTTATAAGCATGAAGACTTATTTGCAGTAAACCTAGGAATGCAGACATCTCTTAGAGATCTTGATTTCAATTTTTTGAGTAAATTCTCACAGGTGAAATCACTGGATCACTTGGTAACTCTATTTTTAAATTTTATCTGCCCTTTGATAAAGAAATAAATGTCTATAGGCTTAAATTTCTTCATATCTAAAATAATTAATAGTTTCATTGAGTTGTTTTGAACAATAAAAAGAATATATATCGGAAACAGTTAATAGGATACCTAATATAAAATAAACAATCAATAAATATTAATTACTATGAATATTACTTTTGTTATTTAATTATTACAGTCTTTGTTTTTATTCTTGTTGGACTACAAAGTTTGTGAGGTATGTAATACATATATTTCACAATAGAAAACACAAAACATTCTTACTAAATAAATGTTTGTTGAACAAATGAACAAAATGAGAAAAATTATCTAATAGTGAGTCACCTACCACGGTTGTTTTTCTAGAGTGAAAGTAAGTTTTATCAAGTTTTTCTCAAAATTAATCACCTCTGCTTAGTTGCAAGGAGAAGACTGAGGATAGCCTTGCGAATCTGTTTTGTTTTTACACTATAGATGATGGGGTTGAGCACAGGGGGCAAAAGCAGGTATATATTGGCCATCATTGAATGGACCACTTTGGGGGCTGATTGGCCATAGCGATGCACCAAGGACAAGCTCATCATGGGGATGTAGAAAATAGCTACTGCTCCAATGTGGGACATGCAAGTACTGAAGACCTTGTGTCGTTCTTTGGGAGAGGCCATACTCAGCACAGAGCGAATGATCAAGATATAAGAGAGGACAATGCATGGTGTATCCACCCCTGTGGTCAGGATGAGATCAATTAATCCACAGATGCTGTTGGCCCGAGTATCTGAACATGCTAATTTAATCACATCTGGATGGTAACAGTAAGAATGGGAAAGGACATTTGCTCTACAGAAATACAGGGGCTTAAGGAGCAAGAGTAGTGGTGCCATTAATACTACACTACGTATAATCATTAAGGTGCCCATCTGAATAATCCTGAAATTAGTGAGAATAGTAGTATACCTTAGGGGGTCACAGATTGCCACATAGCGGTCAAAGGCCATAGCCACTAGCACCCCAGATTCTATAAATGTTAGTCCATGAAGAAAAAACATTTGGGTTATGCAGCTATCTAAACTGATTTCTCTTGCATTAAACCAAAGTATAGCTAATGTTGTAGACATTGTAGACACAGTCAAGCCCAGGTCAGTAGCTGATAACATGGAGAGGAAATAGTACATGGGCTCATGGAGACTCTGGTGGGTAATGATGACAAACAGGATCATGCTGTTCCCAGAGAGAGCAATGGCATAAAGACAGCAGAAGGGAATGGAGATCCAGGCGTGAGCAGACTCCAGGCCAGGAATGCCAGCCAACAAGAAATTTGGAAATGTAGATGTCAAGTTACTTAAGATCTCCATGTTTTGTAGATTTGTAGCCTTTGTTCTTACAATGCTCTCATCCTGTGGAAATAAGAAATTACATGGTTACACAAATATGTTATAAATTTTCTCTAGGTTAAGAAAGTTTTCTAAAAATATAGATAAGTACTTTATCATTGAGAATGCTCTGAATCAAACTGTATTTTATTACATATATATGTGTGTGTTTTATACAAATATGTATGCATGTGTGAATGTGTGTTTGTGTGTGTTTATTCTTAAGTCCAATGTAAATATGCCAATACAATGTTATAAATATTATAATTATTTTTTATATTGACAGAATTTAAAGTTCCTTTCAATCACAAGATTAAATCACAAGGTATATAAATAATATCAATGCATTTATTTTGAATGACTTGCATATGCAATGACTAATAGAATTCCACTTAAAGATATTTATTTATGTGTTTGCAGCACTCACGTGGGTACTTATCTGACAGCATTTCCATATTTTTGTTGGTAATGTACATTTGGAAGTTGTCATTGTATAAGCACAATTTTAATCCAAGAGTGGATGTGAACAACCTCAGAAATTAGATTTATAAGAGTAAACTGGTGAAGGTGGAATTTTGTAGAAATTATTGGAAAGGTCTATATAGGATAAACCAAGATAAATCTAGGCAACCCTGTAGGAACCTTAAAATCAAGAGAGCATAGTGTCAGGACAGGGAATTACATGAACAACTGTGCTGAATTGCCAGAGTGGTCAAGTCTTCTAAGATTAAAATTTTCAAATGCTTCTGAGAACACACAAATGGCCCTAAAAATAGTTGAAATCGAGCATTGAGAGAAGATAGCCTGTTACAGTGGCTTTAGGAATGAACAGAAAATAAGTAGATGGGGTATAGTGGCTAATATTTTTGAAAATTTATCAGGGAAGGCAAGGAGAAATATAAGCCATGACCTAAGAAGACTGTAAGGTGAATTTGAGGTTTTTCTAAGAATGGAAAAACCTAGATAAATGCACATATTTTCAAACTGATGTTAAAGATTCATACAACACATAAGGAGAGATTAGGGATACAGAATGTTAGTAAATAATGGATGTAGAAAATTCCTTAAGAAAGTAGTGGGTGATTGGATATACAGCATAATAATAATTAGCTCTCAGAAAGATGAGGATCATCATTTCTGCTGACACTAGTAAGTGACAAATGAGTAAATTGGTGGATGGTTATATAAGGGAAACATCACCCAGTGCTACATTTAAAAAAAAAATATTTATTGTGGTCAAATACACCAAACATAGAATTTTCCAGCAACCACTTTGAGGTGTGCAGTTCAGTGATATTAAATATGTTCATAATGTTGGGCAACCATTGCCACCATCCATCTTATATACATCTTTTCATCTTATAAAAGTGAAACTCTGTGCCCATAAAATTGTATTTTTTTATTTTCCCCCTTCGCAGCCCCTGGCAACCACCACTACATCTTCTCTCTCTGTGATTCTGACTAGGCTAAGTAACTCATATAAGTGTAATCATAAAGTATTTGATCTTTTGTGATGGCTTATTTCACTTATCTTAATGTCCTGAAGAGTCATTAAGGTTATACCATACATTAGAATGGTCTTCTTTTTTAACCAGTTCCTATTTTTCCTGTGAATTCTTAGGGCAAAATTTACTACTGTTCAAGGAATATGAAGAGATGGATGCAGGTTTGAAGATAAAGTACAGGTTTTCAGTAGACATTGCAGACAGTAGAAGAGGCAGTTGAATTAATGCACACAGAAATGTTACAAAGTCTTGTTCAATTAAAAATTTAAAAATAATATTTAAAATACATTTACATTATTAAAAGCAATTTTAGGAAGACAAAAATCAAATAATAGTGGTATTACTTATTATAATATAAATATTTTTCAATTAACATATTTAAACTACTAGGTAAAGTTAATTACCTGAGAGTAAATACCCTGTAATAAGTTTACATGTTACCATTCCCTTTATGAAAGTTTCTACAGTTTCTTTTTAGTACACAGTTCCCAGAGTTTTAATTCAAGTGGAGAAAAATTATTACAATACTTTACATTAAACTAGTAGTATTCAGACACCTACATGTTATGTGGATCCCTGAGTATAAGGAGGACCCTGGCATTACCTGACTTTTCTGTAAGCCCATATGAATACTTGTGAGTAGATAACAAAGCACAACATCAACACAATTAACACCTCTCTCTACATCCTCACCATCTTCATATGGAGCCTTTGCTGTCTTCATTACCAGAGTGAGAACAAGTTACAGCTCTAGAGCCATGACTTTATAATAAAGTAGTATATGAGCTGTGGGGCTATGGGTAAAATTTAAATATCCCTAGAGCCATAAAAAGAGAAAAACTTTTCATCTGTAAATATAAGACAACGCTGTGTAATCTCAGAAGGGTTTTAGCTACTAGCTCAAGTGGCAAGTGGTCCACAGGGACCTTAAATGCCAAGCACATAAACCAAATTATCATATAAGTGAATGTTTAGACATTGTTCTGTCACTGGGGAATAGAGAGGTGCATGTCATTGTCTCTGTATTATCAGCATGCTGGGAAGACAGGAAAGCAAACAAGTGTTCACTGGAATAATTATGGTGACAATGAAAGTAGAAGGAATACACACCTCACTCTGCAAAACCTTATTTTTTCCTTACTGCAAAGACCCATAGGGAGGATGATATCCACTCTCGAATCCAATTCTATTCAATAACTCACTAGCTTTCCCCCAAGAAATGGGTCAGTTTCATATCTATAAAATGTGTCCCATTTTTCTCATGGCTTACCTCACTGTCAATGAATAATGAGTTCTCACATGCATGTGTTCTTGCTCACATACTTGTAGTTTTCCTGTGCTATCAAGTTTAATATCCTGGACTCATGAGGGGTTTTGTCCAAAAGGTGTTTATCTTGGGTAGTTGAATAAAAGGCAGATTACTTTATAAGCCCAGCAATGCTACATTCATAGAAAAATTCAAGATACACAGTGAAATATTATGTTTTCCTTTATAGAGAAGCCTCATACTGACAGACAGTCTTGTGTTTGTCTGGATATCAATAAAACCAGTAAATTGTTCCTGATTTAGTCACTTTTCCTTAATTTGTATTTATCCCTTTACCCACATACTTCCTTGTATGAGAACTCTTAATGGCAGAGTGTTCAATTCTAGTCTGATGAAAATGTCTGGAACCCCTATCAAATGTGTGCACTGATACTTCAACAACAATGGTAAACTATGAACAAATCATTGTGTAAAATGTTACCTTTCAGTGTCAAAGAATGAAAGTTTCACTGCTATTGCCTTCATAGAGTTAATACTGTAGTATACACTTAAATTTGCTAAGAAGATAAATATTATGTTGTGTTCTTACCACAAAAAATTAAATAATAATAGCAGGGATAGGAGGAAACTGGGGAATGATGAATATGATTACGGCCTTGATGGTTTCATGGTTGTACACTTATCCTCAAATTCATCAAGTTGTACACACTATATATACAGTTTTTATGTGTCATCATACTGCAATGAAGTAGTTAAAAAGGAGATTTCTATGCCAGTTCCACTGAATAAGTTTGCTAAACTAACTACCAATATTTATTCCTCCTATAAAACCTACTGACTGATGCTAGCAGCCACTTGAATACTCATAGCTCATTGTCCAATTCACAAGTCCTCAATGCCCCCAATAAATGAATTGTACCCTACTTGCTTTTTCTCAGTCATTATATCATTGTAATAGAAACTGTATACAGTGTATTAGATATGGTTTATAAACAGAAGTAATATGACATTCTAATTTGCAGACCTACATTAGAAGGCCCTAATTCTACATCAAATGATGACAAATAAATCACATATATAAGTTTTAGGTTCAAAGAAAATGTTTAATGTAGATTAAAATTACTTTTATGTCTAATATATGTAACCAACTTCATTAACTAGTTGACTTAATCCATCAACCAAATGGAGTTGAATAAAATGACTTCTGTTTTGCTTGTTTATATAATTCTCTTTTCCAAACTGTGAAATAGATCTTTAAGTGTAAGGGATAAACTAAGTAAATAAACAGTGTTAATCACTGACTTGGTGTAAAATACTTGGTCTATAAATGAATGTCAGGTAATAAATCATGTTTGTTTTAGTCTGAACAACCAAGATTAAATAAGATAATGCACTTGAAATTACTTTATAAATATTAATCACTATACAGGTGTTAACATAAACCCTGAGAACCAACTTATTTTTTTTCCTAAAAGTTGATTCCACTTGACCCACATGTTGCAACAGAGGGGATCTGGCCAGACTGGTGAGCAGAGGAGAGGGACCCACAGACCTGCCCCAGGCTGCCATGGATGAGAATAAGTCTACTAAGACATGATGTGCTTAGGGAGGAAACGTTGCTCAGTCTCTCAGAGGAGAAAGGCCTTAAGCCTCTTTCTCAGTGGGCATTTATTGGGTTTAGTTTGCATAGGAATATAGGGTATATATGTAAAGCTCATTAATCATCATCAGGCAGTAATGATCAAGGAATTGATCATTACATCCAAAGTACTATAAGGGTTTATTCTGAGTCAGGGTCAGATAGATAGATTGAAGCCAAAAGGCCATAAAACTTTAGAAAACAAACTCATTTTATGCTTGGACCCTTATCATTTAAATTGAGGGCATTCTTAGCAAAACAGGTTTCACAGGATTTTATGTATTCTCTCTTAGGCCTGATCACCCCAGAGAACCACCCTTTCCAGCACAGGGCTGCACCTACCTTCAGCATTGTTTCAGACCTGGATCAGGTCGGGGATGCAGGCAGCCAAGAGATGAGGAGATTTCTTACAGATAGAATGAGGACTCAGTCTATAACAAAGCCAAGGGGTAAAGGTCCATCACCCCTTTTCTATAGTCCCCTAAATCCTTCCCTGATGGCCCCTGCATGACTGTGCCTGTCTTAGATTGTTCCTTCCTTGAGGACTCTTACCTGTCATTGACTTTTCAGCTATTCTCCAGGGGCCAAGCAGGGTGAAGTAAAAGGAAGAAGAGGTTGCACCCCTGCCAGGAGGATAAGTTTTATCTCCTTAGTGGCTTATGGTCCCAAAGTCTTTTTATTCAGCCTTAGCCATATGGGGTTACAGCTTCTGAAACCAGGCAGGGCAGTTCCCAACAACCCCTGAGAAGGGGTGTGGAAGTACCACAGGCAGCAGGATTAAAATTGCACTCAAAACCATGTGACAGACCCCCATACCCCCAGGGAAGGGTAAACAACTATCATGTCTCATGACACAGGCAGAGGAAGCTTTCACAGAGTATGCCAAGGCTGAAAAGGTCACAACACATGTGTATCATGGAGATGAACATGGTGACAGCTTCACGCCTTGCAGAGATCCTGTGTTGGCTAACAAGTATGGTGGACATTGGCCTGGATTGTCTGGCAAGCTAAGCACTTTCCCAGTGCATGGAATTTGGAGGCAGAAGATTTAAATGGAGGGCATGTTGACACTCACCCTTTTTATTCCTTCCCTTCCTAGCCCAGCTGGGAGTCAGAAGTCTGAGTGTTCTCAGACCAGTGGGTCTTGGAAGCCACATGGCCATCCGACAAGTCCCATGCTCCTCCTCACATGAGAAGCAACAGTGGCCCAGGTGACTGGAGCTGCACTGAGCAGTCCTGCCCAGCCAGGTACATGCACACTGTGGTGAGGAAACAACTAGAGGGACATGGTGTAGGCACTAGGCCAGTGGGCAGCAGCCAGGGAAAAGGGCAGCACTCTGCAAGTAGGACTCCAGTACACACTGCCTGGATAATCATGCTGCACCCATCTGTGTTCCCCAAAGGACAGTATTTTTTAATGGGTGAAGGAACTCTGGGTGCAGCCTAGATCTGGTCTGGCCTGGCAGAGGATGTAGTGGTATTTGTCCTTGAGGATTTTAGAGGGAATGGGCATTGAGGCAGAAGCCCATTATTCTTCCAAAATTGTATAGCCTTCAAATAAATGACTCCTTTCCTTTCTCACCAAATCTCTGCCTCTGGAATGTATGAGCAGCGGGCAACAGAACCCCAAGTGCTGCCGAGTAACAATGTTGTGAAATATATCTTCTTCTATTAAAAGGGAACCCCTATGGAGCCCCTTGACTTTGTAATTATATTTTACCACTTGCTTCTGATTTATAGAAATCCATTTGCTCATTTTAACATTTAATGCATATGTACTATACACCTGAAATTATGCCATTCTCTGGAGATACTTTCATAGCATCTGTCATCCCACATAGTTGTACACAACAATCTGCTTAATAGATTATTTATAAGAAACACACAGCAGAATAAAATTCAGAAATAAATTCAAAAATAAATTCTGTAACCGGGTTCAAAGTAATGATTCAATTTTATTTTCAGTTAAAACACATAAGCACAGAGTTACTGTGTCACTATACTGATTGCTCTTTGTCTGGCTCTTTTCCACTTATCTGAGCACCCACATTTCCTGGTGCCGGCAAACTCACCCAGGGGGCAGACAAATGGAGCACAACAGAACGGCATGGGAATCCCCTGAGGATGTATTTATCTCAGTTGGGTAAATGGTTACACCTTCACAGACCTTTATAAAAATATTCCATTCATAGAGGTAAATGGAGATCCTCATTTAACCTTCGCTAAATAAGGGTAAGAGAAGTCCCTCCTCCCTGTCTAAGGCCAAGGCAAGTAGCTACTCTCAGATCAGAAATAGTTCTTGTTTGTGTCTAGAATAAAATGCTGCTGGTTACTTTAAGCTGCATCACAAGTAATTTCGCTTAGATAAATAGGAGGAAGATTTTTTTGGAAGTGAAGTTAATGACAATAATTCACTGTGTCTTCTGGAATTGCTCCTTTAATATCTATATTTGTATCCATTCTAATTTTCCACATCTTGAAAGGTAAAACCCTTTTCTCCCTTTCCCCTATTCTCTGATCTCCAAACCCTCCAAGCTTCTGATTATATTTAGTTCCCACTGTTTTGCTCACTTCCATGGACCTGATAACCTATTAAGAAATTCTAAATCCTTAAAAACTACAAACTGGCAGTCACAAAATAGTCCCAGAGATGTAAGGGACAGCAGAGGGAATATAGTCAATAGTATTGTAATAACTGTGTATGCTGCCAGGTGAGTAGTGGAAATATTGGGGGTACCACTTTGTAAAGTATATGATTGTCTAACCACTATGTTGTACACCTGAAACTAATACAATATAATATTGGATATGAACTGTAATTGAAAAATAAAATTTAACAAAAGAAATTCCAAATCTCATATAAATGTTTTGTTTTCATCTGTTTAGCAAATCATAGCAAAAATTGTGCTACTTATGTATTTCCTGACACATATAATACCCAAACCCCAAAATATAATCACTGACATATCCTCACTGTTGTTTAACTTATATTTCTAAGTTGTTTACACTTACTGCAGTGCATTTATTCCATTCAGTCTTTTCGGTCTGCAGGAATCGGCTTTATTTCCTTTTAATTTTGTCTGAACACCAGTAGCACAGCGCACAGCAAAGTGATAATACTTTGGTCAGAAAACCCTGGATACATACTCTGGCTTCATTATATCCATCAATGGGAACCTTCAGTAAGTTCGTCCCTCTGAACCTAGGTCCTCTTACCTGAAAACTAGGAATGTTAGTCAAAGCCTACTAATGGTGTTGCTAAATTAAAGTAACAACGAGTAAAGATATCTAACAGAGAACCTGACTAAATGTTACCTTCTCTTTTCAATAAAAATATTAAAACTATCCTCCCATTTACCCACCAACCTCATACCTAGTTTCTCTTGAGTCCAGGCCCCAGATGTTGAGGCTGCAGTGCCTCACATTCAAAGCACATTCGAAGGATACAGTCACAGCTGCACCTCCACGTAGGTGATCTACTTTGTGTCCTCCCACAAACACTGTTTCTAAATTTAGGAAAACATAATGAAGGACTTGCTCAAATAGTTCTCTGGGAATAGATAAATCATTAAGCAAATGCATTTAAATACTTGAATTCGCAGCATTTTTCCATCATAGGGAAACCATTATGTCACTCCAGAGATTGTGTTGGTTTCATCATGTGACAGTAACTGATTTTTCTCTGCAGCAGGATATTTCTCCAGACCTTCCTTTACTTTTTTTCATTCAGTAAATATTTATTTTAATTAACATCTTTTAAATTGGGGCTATAATACATTCACATGTTCAGAATTTTTTTTAATTTCTTTAATTTTTTTACTGTTGTTCAAGTACAGTTGTCTCCATGTTCTCCCCACCACTCCCTCCTACTCTACCCATCCCCACCTCCCACCCTTGATCCTACCCCCCTTTGGCTTTGTCCAGGGGTCCTTTACACATGTTGCTTGATGACCCTTCCCTCCCCACTCCCCTCTGGTTACTGTCAGTTTGTTGTTAGTTTCAGTGTCTCTGGCTATATTTTGCTTGCTTGTTTCTTTTGTTGATTAAGTTCCACTTATAGATGAGGCCATAGGGTATTTGTCTTTCACGTCCTGGCTTATTTTTGTTAGCATGTATGAGAGATGTCTAGTAATCTAGAAAATCAGACTTCATATTCTTATTTCTAAAAGATTAGAGGTGTTTTACCCTTTTCTGGATTATTCATGCTTCTAAGAAACTAAATGAGAATGAAACTACTTGCCTTCTTTTTCTAAAACCTCAGGTACATATTCCAACTTATGTCCAATTACACACCCTAGCATTTTACTGATAGAGATTGAGTCTAGTAGAGTGAGGTTGACTGGGAAGTAGAGGTCACAAAACAGAGATTAATTCCTGACTACCTGGTCCTGCCTGACTCCAAGCACTTGCTAGCCCCTCAGTTTCTGAACACTGACTCTGTCCACTCTAGATAACACAGTGGTGCTGAGGAACAAATCCTGGGTGAGCCGGTGAAGTTGTACATGTGTTTCTGTCAGAGTAGAAATCTTACTATTTTTTTAGAGATGCCTGAGAGTACTCTTGAATTAAATAAAGAAACAAAATAGCAGAATAAAATGTATCTTTCTAACTCATTCAAAAATGTTAAAGAAACTAATAAATTGAAAACATAGATGGTATTTATCTCTCAGTAAACAACAGCTCCGTGATTTTTTAGTATAATAAGGAATGAGGCCAGTGTCAAATATAAGGACTTTAGCATAATCTCATATATACTGTATTAATCTGTCTATAAACATCTATGACATTGAAAATAAAAGGTTTTTGAGGGCTAAGTAGATAAAATAAACACAGTACCATATTATTAAAGTAATTATTGATATATATGCACACTGGCCACAGTGGCTGTTGTTATCACTATTGGTAATTTCTGAGGAATTAAGTTGTTAATTCAAAGGAAATTAAGTCTATAATTTTTGAACAAATAATGACAAATGGACCTTTTACCTGATCTCTCTCCACCATGTAAGAGTGAAGTTTTCTTTTAGCCCAACAATCCTTACTAAGCTTTATAATTGAATTGGTTAAAAACAATTGTTTTAATTAGCATTCCTTTGTCTGATGGTAAAATCAAATACTGTTCCTGTATTACTAGTAGTTCTTCTTTGGGAAATTCCATTTTAACATCTTTTGCTCATTTTTTTTATTGTCTTTACTATTGCAATGTAAGCACATTACTCAGCTGAATGTTGTATATGCTTCAAATATGTCTCCCAATTTGTAAATATCCCTTTAATAAAGGGTTTTTTAACCATAGAACAATTCTTTGTATTTTGTCAAATTGAATATATATTAATCTTTATCTCTATGGTTTATATATTTTGTGTTATTATTAGAAAATTCTTTCCTGAGTTTAATTCACATTATATGTGATTTATTTATAAGTAAATAATCATCAGGAAATAATTTATATATTGTGGTATATGGTTTTTTTTTCAAATACAGTTTTCCCAACTCCACTTATTCAATAACTTACTCTATTACTTCTGGTTTAAGAAGTTTCCTTTATATTTAATTAAATGTTCACCTAGACCTCTTGCTGTGATTTTAGTTCTGTCCCAGGGTTTTATTTGTTCCCAAAACATGCTAAATTATTGTAATGATATCTGTAGTGGATTTCCTGAAAAGAGGTGGTTGCCCGCTAAGTTAAAATGAATTTTCACTTAGAATCTGAGTTTACTAGTTCTGAATTTCCAAGGCATAATTAGTCAATTATTTTTAGACCAAGTCCTACTCCTAGTTAAATAGAAAATTTCAGAAATGGCAAATAAGATATAAATTAATTAGGAAAAACGTATTCAATATCTACTATGCAAAAAAATTCTACTAAACAATTAGCCATAAATAACGCCTTATTCCCATGAGAACATATTAATAAGTATAAATTTATAATTCACTTGAAGGCTAAAAATATAACAAAAATATTGATGAGTACAAGATAGTAAATTATAAACACCAAATAAATTTAACTAAGTAAATTGAACTTAATTGAATGTCTTATTTCAGTAATGAATCCTACAGATATACTAATGAGTGAAAGAAGCAAAATTCAATAATACATACTGCATGATTTTATTTATATCAAGATCAAGAACAGAGAAAGGTAATTAAAGTAACATAAGTCACAAGAATGTTTACAACAGAAGGGGACATTGATAAGTATAAAGCATTAGGAAGTCTCCTGGGTTGGTGGTAATGTTTTATCGGTTAATCTTGGAAGTTGTTACATGAGTGCATATAGATATCAAACTTCATTGAGCTGTACTCAAAAGTTTTTTTTAACTAAATGTAAACCAAACTTTAACTAAAAATAATTTTTAAATTCTAAATTTAGAAAGTCAAGATCTTGCAAGAGAATTCAGCTCCTTCAGACCATAATGTTAACCTACTATAACTCCACATTCCCTACCTTCTTCTTGTCTGGGGTCCCTGGACTTGAATGGGCCCATACCTGGATCTCCATCCCCTTCTGCTGCCTCTATTTAACTGCCCTCTCTGGGAATACCTTGATCCTGTTCATAGTCCTCACTGAGCAAAGCCTCCATGAGCCCATGTACTATTTCCTCTCCATGTTGTCTACTACTGACATTGGCTTATGCCTATCTACACTGGGAACGGTACTGGGAATATTCTGGGTCAATACAAGGGAAATCAGCTTCAATGCCTGCTTATCGCAGATGTTCTTCATTCACCTCTTCACATTCATGGAATCCTCGGTGCTCCTGGCTATGGCCTTTGATCGTTTTGTGGCCATTTCTAACCCCTTGAGATACGCTACCATTCTAACTCATGCAAGGATTGCTCAAATTGGTTTGGCAGTCATTACCAGGGGGACTGTCATTCTGACACCACTAGTCCTACTTCTTAATCGCCTATCATTCTGCCAAAGCCACGTGCTCCATCACTCCTATTGCTTCCACCCTGATGTGATGAAGCTCTCGTGTTCAGATACAAAGATAAATAGTGCTTTTGGATTAGCTGCAGTAATCTCTACTGCTGGGGTAGACTCTATCTTTATCCTGCTTTCCTATGTGTTGATCATCCGCTCAGTTCTCAACATTGCATCCCCAGAGGAGAGGAAAAAGGCTTTCAGCACCTGCATTTCTCATATCACTGCTGTGGCCATATTCTACATCCCTTTGATCAGCCTTTCTTTTGTTCACAGATTTGGAAAACGTGCTCCACCCTATGTGCCCACACTAATTGCTAATATATACTTGCTCATTCCCCCTGTGATGAATCCCATCATCTATAGTGTGAAAACAAAGCAGATTCAAACAGCTATGTTCAAACTTTTATGTTCCAAGAGAACTCATATTTAACTATTATTATTCTCATTAAAACTCATCTCAAAGAAAGTGAAAACTTGTCAGAATTTGGAGGTATAAACTCATGTAATTTTAGAGTTGGATGGAATTAGATATTATTTAAATTCAAATGTCTCTACAATGTAGCTAATCTTACCTAAGGTAATCTTATATATTCTATACTAAAATACTAATTCAGATTCTCACTACTACTCAGTTACCCTGTTCCTATAAATGACTAACTGATCTCCCATCTCTACTGTTTCTGTCTCAAACTTCTGTCATTCACTTTTAAATAACTTTCCAGATATCTAGCTCAAATAAAATTTATGAACAAACCAATAAGCATCTCTTCCATGTTTATTTTTCATCCAACAACGAAATGAAACAAGATTGCCTGTCTATGGTAAAGTCTTCCACTATTTGGGTTCACCTTTCATTTAAACTTTAATCTGCCTCTTTCTGTTTTTACACACTCTGCAGTCTAAGCAAGCCAGTCGGCTAACTGCTCCATCATGCAGCTTTCCTAAAAGTGGGCTTCACTGTCGCCTTCACTCCAATTTTGACACCCACTCCTCCACCTTGAAATTCTATTTGTATGTCAAAGCTTATCCTTAAATATCTTCTTCATTAAATTTTATGATTGCTTCAATGATATCTGATCTTTTCTTCTCATAACTGGCTTTTTATAGTGACCTTGCTCTACTTTTTCATTTATGTGTTTTTGACACTATGTTTTATATAAATAGTGGTAGTAGTAGTACTTCCATAAGGCTTTAAATTTCTTAAATTAAAAAAAAATGCCCTGTGGTCCATTAATAATTGAAAAAGAGGGCAGAAGCATAAAATGGAGTAAAAATAGCCTCTTAATAAATGGTGTTGGGACATCTGGACAGCAGCATGCAAAAAAAAATGAAACTAGACCACTAACTAACATCACACACAAAAATAAACTCAAGATGGATCAAATACTTAAATATAAAACATGACACCATGAAGTCCTAGAGAAGAGCATAGGCAGGAAAATTTCAGATATCCCACCCAACAATATTTCACCGATATGTCCCCTAGGGTAAGGGATATAAAGGAAAAAAATCAAAAAGGTGTTTTCTTTAGCCCTACATTCCTGCAGAGCTAAAGAAAACATCAGCAAAATGAAAAGAGAACCAACTGTATAGGAAAATATATTGGCCAATAATACCTTGGACAAGGGTTTGATCTCCAAAATACATAAAGAACTCACATGACTCCACAACAGGAAGACAAACAATCCAATTAAAAAAATAGGCAAAGGACCTAAAGAGACAGTTCTCTAAGAAGTACATACAGAGGGCCCAGAGATATGTGAAAGGATTCCTAACATCACTAGCCATCAGAGAGATGTAAATTAAAACCACAGTGAAATACATTTTCATACCAGTCCAAATGGCCATCATTAACAAATCAACAAACAAGTGCTGGCGAGGCTGTGGAGAAAAGGGAACCCTAGTACATTGCTGGTGGGAATGCAGCCACTGTGGAAAACAGTATGGAATTTCCTCAGAAAACTAAAAATGGAACTGCCTTTTGACTTGGCAATACCACTGCTGGGATTATGCCCAAAGAATCCTGAAACACCTGTTCAAAATAAACTCTGCACCCCTCTGCTCATAGCAGCATTATTTATAATAGCCAAGTGCTAGAAACAGTTTAAGTGCCCATCAATCAATGAATGGATCAAAAAATAGTGGTACATTTACACAATGGAATACTACACAGCAGAAAGAAAGAATGAATTCTTACCCTTCGTGATAAAATGGATGGAAATGGAGAATATTATGTTAAGTGAAATAAGCCAGTGGGTGAAAGACAAACACCATATGATCTCACATAAGTGGAACCTATCAACAAAACAAACAAGTGAAAATGAACTAGAGACATGGAAATAAAGAACAAACTAACAGGGACCAGAGGCAGGGGAGAGAGGAGTAATGGGGGAAAGATAGGGAAGTCAAGGAAAGTGTACAAAGGACTCATGGACTGGGGCAATGGGGTAGGGATTGCCTTTGCAAGCAGAGGTTGGCAGGGTCAGGGAGAGCAACAGGGAGAAAAATGGAAACAAATGTAACTGAAAAACGATTACAAAAACAGAAAAAATAAAACATATGTTTATGTAAAACAAATACAAAAACAGAAAAAAGAGAATGTATGTTTATGTAAAGCAATTACAAAAACAGAAAAAAGAAAATGTATGTTTATGTAAAACTAAATGCCTTTATTTTCTTTGTTGCTGCTACAATACCTAAAAAAAAATACTTTTAACATAACAGATACTCAATGATAGCTGTCAAATTGAACTGAACATATACACTATTAAATAGTTCATCAAAATAATTTCAGTGATAAGTCATTCATTTCAATGTTTGGCATGTACAATGTAAGAAATTTGTCTTATAACTGATGTCAGCTTTTCTATCTCTATTACATGACAATCATGGCTCTGACTTTCCAAAAATATATAGGCAAAAGGCAACTTTGAAGCCTGTGATCTCAGTCTCCAGAACTTATCCCAGTTTGCATTGGGCCCAATTTGACTAAGAATAATTCAAGTCATTTTTTCATGAATAAGAGATTTCCCAGAACTAATTGCTGTTATGTAATTTCTAAAAAATTCCCAGGTGCCAACCACAAAAAGTAATACTCACTCACCTCTTGTTCCTACATCCAATTGATCTGTACCATATTTTGTTTCCATTCTAAACTGGAACTATTTCTTCATCTCTACTGTTAGACTCAGTCTAGGACACTAAAACCTTTAAACTAAACTGAGTTTTCTTATAGGTTTCTAGGTCTGAAATCCCATCCCCTTTCTTCCTTTTGTTTTTCATAAACTAATCAGAAAAAAAAATTTAATTTAAATTTTAGTTACATGAAAAATAATAAATATGCCATCATTAATAAAAGATTTTGTAGAAAGTGCCAAAGTCCTCATTGATATATTCCCTTGAGTTCAGTTTTGCTAACTTCTCCATAGCAAACCTCTATAAGTGTGATATTTGTGCTATGCTTTATGCATTTACATCCACAGATATAGAGAATATAAAATTTAATGCAAAATTTATCAAATGTATTATAGACAGTAAAAAAATTTTAGGGATATTTTGCCTATTATTTTAAGAATTACAAGTTCTGTCCAGAAGGTATCCATCCATGTAATATGAAAAACAGAGACATTTATTAAATAAGATATAAGATACAAGAAACATTGTACATAGGACAATGACACCTCAGTCCCCTTCAAAGTAGGCACCTTGGGACCTCACACAGTTCTCCCAATTACCATCAGCTACCCCATTGTATTTTTCTGAATTTCATTGATAGTCTGAAATCTCTTTCCTTTCAAAGGTGATTTTAGTTTTGGGAAAAGCCAGAGGCCACAGGGCACCCACCCAATCTGGGCTGTAGGGTGGCTAAGTGACCTGGGTGATTTGTTTCACCAAATGACTCTACACAAGATGTGATGCATGAGTGGGCACATTGTTGTGATGAAGCTGCCAATCACCAGCTGTCCAAAGCTGACCTTCTGAACTATCCAAATAGTTTCTGTGGAGGAATATTCAAGTTCAATGCAAAATTTGATGCAGATTCACTGCTCTACTCCTTCAGTCATTTTGAATGTGACAGCCACACAGCACACATGTTCACTCAATGGCATCTACTGCCCCACTGACTAATACAGTGAAGTCATCATTGTTCACATAAGCACATTCCAGTCCATTTCTCCTCGGCTGCCAGGTTACATGAATGTTGCACAAACTGTTCTCATTATAGTAACAACAACTGGACTCTTTCTGGATAGACCTTGTACATTAAAACCAACAAGAAATACTTACTCACTACCTAGAATTCTCGCCTATATCACTTTTCTTCCTTCATAAATTCTACTCAATACTTTTCTAGATATTAGTCCCATGGGGTTCCAAACCCCATTGGCTAGTTCTCTTTAAATGTATAGTACATATTTCATAAGCTACTTCTGGAATATTTTCTATATATAGACATAGAAATGCTATGGAATAATATCTCTAAGAATTACTTCCCAGGCTCATCACACATCAGCTATAGTCACTGAAGACTCTACCACAATTTAGTTCATTGTCCATCCAATGCTCCAGATTTTGGTAGTCTGATAGCCCCACCTTACTTCACACACTCACTTTTTTACAGAGAATGATAAGGCAGCAGCACACTTTACCACACAAGGCAACACCAGCACAGGGCTTTGTGGCCATAAAAGTGGAACTAATGAAGCCAAAGATATAATCTCACATTATATTCTTCTTCATCTTCTGACACAACATATATTGAGCATCTACTATAAACCAGGTAGTAGGACAGATACAGAGACCAAAAGCATTAATAAGAATAGTTTCTGCCTTTAAGTTAGCTTATTGAAGAATATAATTTGCCAAGTTGTAGTGTCATTAAAGTGTTTATCACAGATATGCCCTCTTTCAAGAAAACTGAGTAAAAGACACATACATTGAATAATTCAAATCACAGAAATCTTTAAATAGCAATTCTACTTTACTACAAACATGGTATAAAATTATAAACCATCTGATATGATAGTAGATAGGAAGAAGCAAAATGAAAATGAAAGAAGCCCCTCAAAAGTGATCATTGAAAATGTGGTACATATATTATTGGAATTAATAATGCAAGTCAATAGGAATGTAGTATTCACTATATAAAGTTTTAGTGTCCATTCAAAGTCTTTTTATCTATAGAATAACCAGATCTAAAATCCCAGCAGAGATCAGATGATTTCAATGGTCTCCTTCCTAAAATAGTTATAAAAACTATATTCACTCACTTTTTTACATGTGTTCAATATTTGTATGTTTCTGGCATATATTTCAATATTAATCACAGTAAGTCAAAAGAAAAACATCAGCAATTACAGTACATAAAACCTGTTGGAGAGAAAATAGTTAGGCAGGCAAAGTGACTCTGAAGCACAAAGGCAAAAGAAGCAAACACAATTGGCCAGAAAGACCCCTTAGGAATAGGATTTCATGATAGGTAAATGACTCTCCTGAGAATGGATCCATCATAGATATCCTCCACTATGGAGCTGAATTGGACCTCAGAGCCCTGTCTCTTCCTCATCATCTTCACTTGATGTAAGTACATGGATATCAGAGAGACAGTGACCATGCATTAATGTCAGAAGATTTATGTGGGATCATTTTGCAGCAAAAGATTTGGTCTTATTAGAGAAAGCATTTCTAAGAGAAAATTTTAAAATAACAACTATGGAAACACAAGATGCTGTGGAATTGCCTTTGATTTAAGAATTTACAAAAGGAAAGATGTGGTATTTTATTATTGTTTCAGCATAGCTTAGAAAGAAAGAATAGAGATTCTTTCCAATGTACTGAACTTCCATTCTGAAAAAATCATAAATAATTCTGAAGATTAAAACATCCAGGGTATGTGGTCCATTTGAAATCTAACTGATATTCCTTAGATCAGATAATATGTCTAAAATTTATTATCCATGGTGCTAGACATGGAGATTCCAAATAATTTAAAAACTTAATTTGAGTTTTCAGTATAGAATTCTGCCATATAAAGCAAGGACAACAGGATTTCGGTAAGTGAAAACATACACTATGGGATGTCTGGGGTAGATGCTCAAATCCCAGGATTGAACTTCAAAGAGATAAATAATGTCCAAAATTAATAATAATCTATTAGTAGCAGGGCATGAGATTTTATTTCATTTTCTTCTAGTGGGAATAATGTTGCTCCATTCAGAATAATAGACCATAATACTCTTTTTCTTTTTCCTAAAGATTTTGTTTATTTATTTTTTTGAGAGAGAGAGAGGGAGAAAGAATGAGAGGGAGAGAAACATCAGTGTGTGGTTGCCTCTCATGTACCCCCAACTGGGGACCTGACCTGCAACCCAGGCATGTACCCTAACTGAGAATCAAACCTGTGACCCTTTGGATCGCAGGCTGGCACTCAGTCCACTGAGCCACATCAGCCAGGGCTAGACTGTAATAGTCTTAAAGATATTAAGACATTCCTGTCAGGATAACAAAGAGATGAATTTGACATCAATTAACTTATATTAAATATGTCAGCAGTGGCTATAAAAAAGGTAGATCTAATTGAAGTATCTGCAGCTCAAATCTATGATTCCAGTAGGTCTAATTATATAACATACACCATTAACTTTACTAGTAGCCTTAATAATTTAACATGTAAGAAAATAATTGCTTGCTATCTCCCTTGAATATTAACAAGGAAATAAGATTTAAAATTAGCAAAAAAAATTAGAAAGTGAAAAACAAATCTATCAAACATCAAGTGTTTGAAACCCTAATACCTATGCATTTTTGTGTCTACTTAGAGACAACAAACAATGAGAGTATATGGCTATTGAAAGGAAAAAGTAGTATGAATTCTTAAAATTTCAGTAATTTATATGTATAGGTAACACAAAAATGTATTATTTTAATGTTATTCTACCAGGATTACCACCATGGAGAAGCATTGATATGGAGCATGGTGGAGCTATCACAAATTTTGAGTTTACAAAAATGAAATTTAAAGCCTAACTTTTGGGGGGTACTGAATATTATAAATTGTTTATCTCTCTAACTGGAATTTTATAAGCAATATGATTCTTTAATTAAATGAGCTAATTCATGTGAAGCATATAGTGCTAGGCCTGACTCATTGTGAGATTCTAAAAATGACAGGTATCATGACCACACAAAATTACTGTACCTATTATCATCTCCAATTTACCAATGATAAAATAACAACAAACATATTCTGTTAAGTCCTCTATCCCAAAATTGTTGCTACTATTATGCTTTTTCTCTTCTCACACTATATTAGTCAGGGTTCTTCAGAGATACAGAAATGCAGTAGGAGATAGATGACATGTAGATAAGTAAATTAGATAGATGATAGATGATAAAGATAAGGAGATTTTTACGAGAAATTCACATTATTATGGAGACAGAAATCCCACAACATGCCATCTGCAAGCTGAAGACCCAGAAAAGCTAGTGGTATAGTTCCAGTCTAACTCTGAAGGCCAGGGGAATTGATGGTGTGAGTTCCAGTTCAAGTACAAAGGCAGGAGAATCAGGAGCACTGATGGTACAAATTTCAGTTCAAGGACAGAGGAAGACTGATGTCCCAGTTCCGCCTTGGGAGAATTCTCTCTTCTCCTGCCTTTTCATTCTATTAAGGACTTTACTAATTGAATGAAGGCCACCCACATAGGAGAAGGTAATCTGCTTTACTAAGTGTACTGATTCAACTGCTAATGTCTTCCAGAAATACCCTCACAGACACACCCAGAAACAATGTTTAACCCCATAGTTGAGCATTCTGTGGCCTAGTCAAGCTGGCACATAAAATTAACTATCACATACACATACACACATGTGCACACAAATCCATTCCTTGACAACTCAGAATTCAGGTTTCAATCTAGTCATCATAAATTAGGAAAAGCAAGTTGTTATCCTCTACAAAGAGCTTATTGTTGTCCTTATACATTCTAGATTTACTCTTTACCCTCTCTAATTCTGTCTTAATTTGTCTGTATTCTCTAGTTGACTAGTTATATTTAGAGCCAGGCACATTGTTGTGTTTAACATTTAATTTTTTAGCCCTGATCTACAGTAGATGTGCAACATATATTTACTGAAAGACTAAATGAATGCATCTATCCCATTTTCAGCAGTTCTGTTTAGACAAAGTGACCATTGTATCATGTAGTATTGGAAGGTCACTACTGCACTGCTTCTGGCTCATTCCACACATGAGAGCACTCCTTAACATCTCATTAGCTCCTTTCTGCTGGTTCTAAGTTTACCCTATGTACAGCACACAGGTCAAATGGAATTCTTCTCAAATGTAATACTTCAGTCATTCAAACACAACCATCTATTTGTGCTTGGTTTTCTCCTCCTGGCTGATTATAAACTTTATAATTTCCAAGTGTTCTTTTTTTACATATACATTCATCATTATTCCTTCAATTCACCTTGACAGTAGTAAGGCTAATAAAATTAATTAATTTTTTTAGGAAAATGGGAAATGATTTGATAAAGTTAATGTAATTTTATGGAAAGAATTAAAATATTTCCAAGGTACTTTCTAATTTTAAAATTCTAGGATTCTATATTATGCAAAAATGTTGTAAATGAAGACATTTAAAGCCAATGTCTTAGGTCACCTTAAAGGAAGCTTTCAAAACCAAAATTGGTGGGTTTTTTTAATGTTTTATTTATTTCTTTTTAGACAGAGGGGAAGGGAGAGAGTAAGAGAGAGACAGAAACATCAATGTGTGGTTGTTTCTCAAGTGCCACCTACTGGAGACCTGGCCCACAACCCAGGCATGTGCCCTCACTGGGAATTGAACCTGTGACCCTTTGATTCATAGGCCAGTACTCAATCCACTGAGCCACATCACCCATGACCCCAAATTGTATTTCTTCCTGAACACTACTGCTGTTATTTTCCTGTCTGTGGACACCAGCTTTAAATATTAACTTTCTTGTTAATTTATTTTATTTAAATAAAACCTGCTTAAATTTAGATTGATTGTTTTAACCTCAAAGTCATTATTTTTCTATGACCTTCCCCCATTTTTCTATACGTAATGATCTTTAAAATGTTTTCCTAAAATTTTCTAGTAAGAGATTTTTAATTTCACGTATTAAGTTTTACATTATGCTAGAAAATTGAGTCAAAAATTGATGTTTTCCACTTTGTTAAGTGGAAAACAATTTTCAGTCAAATAATTATGAAGTTAATAAGTATTAACTTCATGAATCAGCTTATAAACAGCATAGTAACTATATCATAATCTCTATAATGTACATTTATTATTTTCAGCATAGGGCCATTTCTATATTTCTTACATAGTTAGGATATTGAGTAATGCCTACAAGCTTATTTCTATGATGTCTTTTTAAACTGTAATTGCATACAATAAGAAAACAATAATGGATATTGTGAAATTCAATCATTTTAATGTTAACATTAGATAACACCAAAGGCAGGAGACTCTTTTGTGATGAACCCAAACTGAGCAGCCTCAGATGTGAGATATGGTAGGATCCCAGTAGCCTGTGAGTGCAGGTATAAAATTTGAGACTAGAAAGCAATGGTAGCTGAAGATTAAATAAAAAGTAAACACTAAAATAAGTAGGAGACCTGTCACAGACTACAGTTTAGAGGCAAATGTTTCAATAACTAAGAAGGTAAAACTGGGTAAGTATAACAAAGCTACAGAAGTATAAGGGGGACCAAAAAAACCCAGGATTACCTTCAGGAAGGTGGGCCCCTTACAGTACAGGCTTCCCCTACTAGGTGAGTGTTCTAGGAACCAACCTGTACCAGTGAATAAGCTGGCATCATTGTGAGTGGCTGTGTTCAGCTTCAGTGAGTTTTTTTAAAGACTCTCAACACATTTGCACATTTCATGACAGGTGATTTACAAGAGCACCTGCCCACGCTGCACTGAGTGTTCAGCAGTTTTTGAATGAAGGCAGTGTGACCCCCATGTCCTATTCTCCCTATTCACTGATCTGCTCCCAAGCAACCTTTTTCTGTTTCCCTGCATGAAAAAGGTCCTCAAAAGGAAACATTTTGCTGATGTGGAAGAGGTGAAACAAAAAACAACAGAAGCACTAAACAATGTCACAATTGACAAATTCAAAAACAGTTTTGAGCAGTGGAAAAAAAAGTCTTGTTAGGTGTATTGCATCAAATGGAGAGTACTTTGAAGTTGACTGAAGTTTCAACATGTGAGAATAAATACACAATTTTTTATAAATAAGTTCAGGGGTGTGGGGGGTCCCTCCTCATGTGTTCTCCAAATCAAGTGGTAAGTGGCATAATTCTGAATGTTCATGAAGGACCAATTGGGTGCCAGCCAATGACTGAGGCTATGAGAAAAGCAAATAGTCTTTGAGACTCAAAAAGAAGAAATTTTAGAGTATTCAGAGCACCACCACATTGGTTTAGTGAAGAATTTAGCAAGATTTCCAGAACATAAGGGGACTAGATCACAAGAATTAACTCAATATGGGAAAGGAGAAAGGAAAAAGAAAGCTGACCCAGGACCTCACCTACACAATGTCTTATACCAGATACAATCTAATGTTAGAGTGAAAGCTCAAATGTGTTATTTACCTTAATGAAGACATGCTCTGTAAGTGTATTGTTCTGAGACTATATATGAATAAAAGGTAGCAATGATTGCAAAAACACTAGGCTGGAGGGGGAGGTATCTAATACCAGGCCTCTGCACAGCCAGTTCACCCTTAGCCCTGAAATTTAATATAATTGACCGTGGAAGGACAAACTGTCAAAGGTGATATTATAGAGAATGTTCTTTACACAACTGCAACACAACTACAGAAAGACACAACTTTACACAATGTATCAACACAACTACAGAGAGACAATAGATAAGAAAATTAAAAACTTAAGATCAGAAATGTAACCCTACACTAAAGACAACCATAGCAAAAGAGAAGATCCATTACCCAGGAAATAATAAATAGGATATTTTTGACTTGTGTAAAATTATTTTCTTAAATAAATTTATTTTCTGAAAGGCTATATAGCTTTAAAATGTATAAGTTCCATTGTAATGTACTATTAACACAAATATTTCAAAATCCATATTTTTGTTAAATAATAATTCTTACTTCTTAAAACTAATATTACTTTGAGATCTTTATCATATTTGTGGTATTTTCAGATTATCTTGATCCAATTCTCCTCTATATGGGGAGTACAATAGAAGGGGAAAAGAAAATGCTTAAGGTCAAAGTGAAAGATAACAAAAAGTACCTCTGAGATTTAAAAACAAAAAGACTCCCTATTGTGAATTGGTAAACAAGAATCATGGAGAAAAAGATCAATAGAGCAAGAAGAAAAGAAATAAAAACTGAAGAGCAAAGAGAAAAAAATAATCTCCAATTTGATTTATGTAGCTACAGTTAATATAAGTCATAACAAAATTGCTGAATTGTGTTTTCATTTCTCATTCTAGGACAGTTTATTTCAACAGAATTATTATTCTGTAGTAATCATGTCATCTTTTCCTAACATCACTTCCTCTTCTCTGATCTTTTTCCTGACGGGAGTTCCAGGACTAGAAGCCGCCCATGCCTGGATTTCCATCCCCTTCTGCTGTTGCTACATAACTGCCCTCTCTGGGAATGGTGTAATCCTATTTGTCATCATCACTGAGTCAAGTCTCCATGAACCTATGTACTATTTCCTCACTATGCTCTCAACCACTGACCTGGGCTTGTGTATTTCAACACTAGTCACTATGCTGGGCATCTTCTGGTTCAATGCAAGACAGATCACTTTCTATGCCTGTGTTGTCCAGACTTTCTTCATCCAACTCTTTACTGTCATGGAGTCTTCCGTGCTCCTAGCAATGGCTTTTGACCGCTTTATTGCCATTTGTAACCCGCTGAGATACAATACCATCTTGACTGAGTCCAGAATCATCAAAGTGTGGTTTGCCATTCTTGTCAGAGGGACAGTGATCCTAATGCCTCTGGTTCTGCTTCTTAAAAAACTATCCTTCTGCCAAAGCTATGTACTCCATCATTCTTATTGTTTCCACCCTGATATAATACAGCTCTCATGTTCTGACAATAAGATCAACAGTATTTTAGGACTTTTTGCCCTCATAGTCACTGCAGGAGTGGACTCCATCTTTATCCTTCTCTCCTATATCCTGATTATCAAGACCATTTTAAGCATTGCTGCCCCAGAAGAGCGGCACAAAGCCTTTAGCACTTGTATCTCCCATATAGGTGCTGTTGCCATCTTCTACATCCCTCTTATTAGCCTGTGCTTTGTCCATAGGTTTGGGAAAAAGGCACCTCCTTATGTACACACTCTTATGGCCAATGTGTATTTGCTTATTCCACCAGTGATGAATCCCATTATTTATAGTGTGAAAACCAAGCAGATCCGTAGAGCCATTAAAAAAGTCCTCTTTCCCAGGGCTTCTGAGGTCTGAATCTAACACCTCTACAATAAGATCTACTTCTTAGTTATCACTTCCCAGACCTAGTGTTTAATCAAGAATATCTTTTCTATCAGTGACCCAAAATCTGAAAAATTAGATAAGGTGGGGTGGGCTGGGTGGGGGATGCCATTTGGCAGAAACGTATTTTTTATTTTCAATAGGACTATTACTAATCTACAAGTACTCCTTAGGAATGCTCAATGAAACACCCTAATATTATGAAAATGTTAGTAAAGTTTTGAAAGCATGAATGGCAATGGCTAAAATGAACACTTTAACGACTAGACCAAGCTTCTAAAACTATACTTAACTCATATCTTTCTGTCCTGTTTTGTTTTCTTAAAGTATACATAATAAAGAGTTAAAGTTTGTTTAATCTTAGATTAAATTAGATCCTGACTTAGAATTCTTCTTCATAATTTAATTACCATCAATTCATTTTTTAATTTACTGAGAGTCTACTATTTCTGAACATTGTACAATATGGTAAGTGTCAGAGACAAACATGATATTGTCACAATTAGTGAAATATGTATATAAGAAAAGCAATCAACATCTGAAATATTTGGGTGATGTGTACAATTTATACATATAAGCAGAAGGAGTAATAAGAATATATAAAAGGCAACTCGGACGGAAGATGGTGGCTTTACTCTAGGCAGCGTTTTTCTCGGCTTCTGTGAAGAGGGGAGAAACTCGTGGATCGTTGGAGAAACAGAGCAAGTGGACTAGGTTACCGAATCACTTTTGAAAGCAGGACATCAAAAATTATTGCACTCACTGAAAAACCAGACAGTAAGGAGGCTGCCTTAGGACAAAAGGGGCCCAGGGATCAGCACAGGGCCTAGGGGTGTGCAGACCCCAGGCCTGCCCGGTGCTTGCTCCGGGGTCTGCCTCAGGGCTCCTAGGAGAGGAAAGTCGCTGCTCCCTCCCCCGAATACTGGGGGGGGGGGGGGGTGGCGGTGAGCAACTCCAGGGGAGAACGTGTTGCTAGAAGGAACAGATTGGCCAGTTGGACTGGGAAAAAATCGCCCAGGGACTATGAACACCCGCCCAGAGACCTGGGAGAAGGGAGGGCCTCTAGCCGAGAGGACCAGGGGCAGCCTGGAAGAGTGCCCACATCCCTAGCCCGGTGGAAGTGCAAATCAGTGGAGAGCACAGAGCCTGGCCGAGCTCAACCCATGCCCCACAGGGAGGCCTGAATCCCGTGCTGGGATCCCAGGAGGGTCGTGGCACTTGTTGCGTTCCTACAGTAGTGGCTCAGAAATTTCCAGCCAGCCCAACCGGGGGAGCCGGGAAAGGCGCCAACACCCGGTCAGAGTGCGGCTCCGCAGGGAACATGGAGCTGGAAAGGGCTTAGCTCCCGCACCTTCAGGATGACTGACTCTCGTGTGCTGTGAACCTGTGAACCCGGAAGGGTCGCGGTGAGGCGTTTAGGGTGATCCTAGACCCCGAATCTCAAAAGTTTGGGGGAGGGGCGCGCCCTTTTACGATTCCCAGGGAGGGCACAGTGAATCCCAAAACATCGCAGGTGCCTCCTGAGATCATAGAGCTGGACCCCTGCAGGACCCCAGAGTCCGGAAGAACGTGGAAGTGAGATCCAGAGAGCCAGTGTGTTCGGAGCGCCCAGGGTACCTGACAGACTTGCTGAGATCTGGCTGGGAGAGAGAGAAGCATTTCAAAGGTCCCTCAGCCAGTTGAAGCCAGCAAGATCAGAAAAACTGGTCTGGCCAGTTAGAAACCAACATGAGGTTTTTTGTTGGGGTTTTTTTTTGTTTGGTTTTGTTTGGTTTTGTTTTGTTTCTCTGGCTGTTGTTGGTTGATTGATTTTATCTTGTGTTTTAAGTGACATTTTATTTTTCAATTCTTATTATTTTTATCTCGCAATCCCTTATGTTTCTCTTCCATTCAACTAATCTTATTCTTTCCACTCCAAATTTATCTCTCCTGCACTACATCTTCTGCTTTTCTTTACTTTTTTTTTAATCTTGCAAATTACTGTAAATTTATATTATCTTTTTCTCACTTTTCTGACATTTTCTATTTTAATAATATTTTGGTATTCTTTTTCTTTCTGTATAATCTTCTTTGCTTGGCTGGTTATACTGTCATTTGATAGGTTCCCCCTGGTATCTCAGTCACAAGGTGTTGATAAGTTACTATCCTTCATCTGTGTTCCATTAATATACCTCTCAAGGTTCTATACTCTTTATTCTTCTTATCTAGACCCCATCGATTCTGCCACAAGACTGTCACTTTACTATTACTGCTAGTAAGACCTAGTCTATACAATTGTAAATGCTTCTCAATACCCCTACCTGATCTCAGCCCACTTTGCAATTTTCTGAACTATACTATTGTGGGGGGTTGTCTCTATTCTTTTACTCACTACTCCTATATACTAATCTTTAGTCCAACCCTACCTTAGAATCTGACCTCCCACAGCCTCACAGCTTTCTAGATCCAACTAACAATCCTCTCATCCCCAGTAAGAGTCTACCTTCTTTACATCCTTACTAAAACATGGATAGTGGGGTAGAGGATCATGGTTAACACTATAAGGATCCAAAGGATAACCCATCTCTTCTCTGCTGGCTGCTAATGTAAATATCATAGTATACTGTCTTGCTGTTTTAAACCATTTTCCTTACTCCTCCAACTGATCCCAAAAAAAGAGTAGGGGGAAGCTGTGAACACCAGGATACACGAAGGAGATTGCACCACTGAATCTCACAAATATTCTACCACAGAAGTTCGCACCATAATTACAGGGAATCAGAACAGATCAAATTAACAAACAAGAAGAAAAAAGAAGAAACCCACGAACAATGAGAAAACAAAAAAACCACCCCCAACTGAAGGCAAACGAAGAAGCCTCAGGAAAAATGCTAAATGAAATAGAGGCAACTCAACTATCAGATAGTGAGTTCAAAACAATGATTACCAGGAAGTTCAATGAACTCACAATGAGCTTTCAGAAATTAGAGGGAAACTACATCAATCTCACTGCAAACTATATAAACATGAAAAAGGAAATAGAAACTCTCAACAAAGGTCAAGAGGAAATGACGAATACAATTTCTGAACTGAAGAACACAGTAGAAGGAATGAAAAGCAGGATTGATGAAGCAGAAGATCGGATTAGCGAACTGGAGGACAAAGTAGAAAACAGCATCCAGAAAGAGCAAGAAAAGGAAAAGAGGCTCAGAAAGAATGAAGAGGGATTAAGAGAAATGCAAGACAATATGAAATGTAATAATATCCGTATAATAGGGATACCAGAAGGAGAGGAAGAAGAGCAAAGGATCGAAAACCTAGTTGAACAAGTAATGAAGGAGAACTTCCCTAATTTGATGAGAGAAAAAGTCACACAAATCCAGGAAACACAGAGAGTCCCAATCAAGAGGAACCCAAAGAGGCCCACCTCAAGACACATCATAACTAAAATGGCAAAATTTCAAGACAAAGAGAGAATATTAGAGGCAGCAAGGGAGAAACAGGAAGTAACATACAAGGGACCCCAATAAGGCTAACAGCTGATTTCTCAATGGAAACACTTCAAGCCAGAAGAGAATGGCAAGAAATACTCCAGGTAATGAGAACCAGAGGGCTGCAACCAAGGCTATTATATCCAGCAAGGCTCTCGATCAAGATAGAAGGCCAAATAAAAAGCTTCCCAGACAAAAGAACTCTAAAAGAATACACCTCGACCAAACCAGCTCTGCAAGAGATTCTAAAAGGAATGCTTTAAGGAAGGGAGAGAAAGAGAGAGAGAGAGAGAGAGAGAGAGAGAGAGAGAGAGAGGACCACATGTACATAAAAGACAATGAATAAGCACCTATCAATAATAACCTTAAACGTAAATGGATTAAATACTCCAATCAAAAGACATAGAATAGCTGAATGGATAAGAAAAAATGACCCACACGTATGCTGCCTACAAAAGACCCACCTCAGGATAAAAGACCTACACAGGCTGAAAGTGAAGGGCTGGAAACAAATCTTCCAAGCAACTGGACAGGAAAAAAAAAGCCGGGGTAGCAATACTCATATCAGACAAAATAGACTTCCAAAAAAGGTCCATAAAGAGAGACCCAGAAGGTCACTTCATAATACTAAAGGGAAGAATCCATCAAGAAGACATAAATATTGTAAATATATATGCACCCAACATAGGAGCACCGAAATACATAAAGAAAATCTTAGAGGACTTTAAGAAAGATATGGACAGCAACACAATTACAGTGGGAGATTTTAACACCCCACTATCAAAAATGGACAGATCTTCTAAACAAAATATCAACAAAGATATTGCGGCATTGAACAATACCCTAGATGAAATGGACCTTACTGATATATACAAAGTCCTCCATCCAAAAGAAGCTAAATATACATTCTTTTCCAATATACATGGAACATTCTCAAAGATAGACCACATGATAGGACACAAAACAAGCCTCAACAATTTCAAGAAAATTGAAATCATACCAAGCATTTTCTCAGACCACAAGGGACTGAAGCTAGAAACCAACCCCAAGGAAAAAAAAACCAAAACACTCAAAAATCATGGAGATTAAATAGCATGCTATTAAACAAGGAATGGGTCAAGAATGATATTAGGGAAGAAATCAAAAGGTTTCTGGAAACAAATGAAAACGAACTCACAACAACCCAAAACTTATGGGACACAGCCAAGGCAGTCCTGAGAGGGAAGTTCATAGCTATACAGGCCCACCTAAAAAGGTTAGAAACATTCCAAACAAACAACCTAACCCTACATCTACAAGAACTCGAGGAACAACAACAAAAGCAGCCCAGAGCAAGCAGAAGGAAGGAAATAACCAAGATCAGAGCAGAATTAAATGACACAAAGACTAAAAGCACAATTCTAAGGATCAATGAATCCAAGAGCTGGTTCTTTGAAAAGATAAACAAAATTGACGAGCCTTTAAGCAGACGCATTAAGAAAAAAAGAGAGAAGACCCAAATAAACACAATCAGAAATGAAAGAGGAGAGATTACAACAGATACCACAGAAATACAAAGGATTGTAAGAAATTACTACAAAGAACTGTATGCCAAGAAATTTGAAAACCTAGGTGAAATGGACAAATTTCTAGAAAAAATATAATCTTCCAAAACTCAATGAAAAAGAAGCAGAAAGTCTGAACAGACCAATGACAACAAAAGAAATTGAAGCAGTAATCAAAAAACTCCCAACACACAAAAGCCCTGGACCAGATGGTTTCACAGGAGAATTCTACAAAGCATTTAAGGAAGAGCTAACCCCTATCCTTCACAGACTATTCCAAAAAATCCAAAAAGATGAGAGTATCCCAAACTCTTTTTATGAGGCCAACATCATCCTAATTCCAAATAAAGACACAACAAAGAAAGAAAACTTCAGGCCAATATCACTGATGAACATTGACGCTAAAATCCTCAACAAAATACTGGCAAACCGCATCCAACAATACATTAAAAAGATCATACACCATGACCAAGTGGGATTCATTCCAGGGATGCAAGGATGGTTCAATATTCGCAAGTCAGTAAATGTAATACATCATGTAAACAAAAGCAAAGACAAAAACCACATGATCATATCAATAGATGCAGAAAAAAGCATTTGATAAGGTACAGCACCTATTCATGATAAAAACACTCGGCAAAGTGGGAATAGAGGGAGCATTCCTCAACATAATAAAGGCCATATATGAGAGACCTACAGCCAACATCATACTCAATGGGCAAAAATTAAAACCTTTTCCACTAAGATCAGGAACAAGACAAGGCTGTCCACTTTCACCACTTCTATTCAATATAGTATTGGAAGTTTTAGCCACAGCAATCAGACAAGAAAAAGAAATAAAAGGCATCCAAATTGGAAAGGAGGAAACAAAACTGTCACTGTTTGCAGATGACATGATAGTATACATAGAAAATCCTATAGACTCTACCAAAAAAACTGCTTGACCTAATAAATGAATTTGGCAAAACAGCGGGATACAAAGTCAATATCCAGAAATCAAAGGCATTTCTGTACACCAACAATGAAACAGCAGAAGCAGAGATCAAGGAAAAAAATCCCATTTGAAATGGCAAAAAGAAAAATAAAATATCTAGGAATAAACCTAGCCAAAGAGGTAAAAGACCTGTATTCAGAAAACTACACAACACTGAAGAAAGAAATCAAGGAAGACACAAACAAATGGAAACATATACCGTGTTCATGGATTGGAAGAATTAATATCATCAAAATGTCCATACTACCAAAAGCAATTTACACATTCAATGCAATTCCTATTAAAGTACCAATGGCATATTTCACAGGCATAGAACAAACACTTCAAAAATTTATATGGAATTATAAACGACCCCGAATAGCTACTGCAATTTTGAGAAAGAAGAGTAAAGTAGGAGGGATCACAATACCCGACACTAAACTATACTACAAGGCCACTGTAATCAAAACAGCCTGGTACTGGCATAAAAACAAGCACATAGACCAATGGAACAGAACAGAGAGCCCAGAAATAAGCCCAAGTCTCTATGGTCAATTAATATTTGACAAAGGAGGCAGCAACATAAAATGGAATAAAAATAGCCTCTTCAACAAATGGTGTTGGGAGAACTGGACAGCCATGAGCAAAAAAATGAAATTTGAGCACCAACTTACACCATATACAAAAATAAATTCAAGGTGGATAAAAGACTTAAATATAAAACATGACACCATTAAAGTCCTAGAGGAGAACGTAGGTAGGAAAATCTCAGATATTTCACAAAGAAACTTTTTTACTGACTTGTCCCCTAGAGCAAGGGACATAAAGGAAAGAATAAACAAATGGGACCTCATCAAAATTAAAAGCTTCTGCACAGCTAAAGAAAACAGTATCAAAATTAAAAGAGAACCAACTGTATGGGAAAACATATTTGCCAATGATACCTCAGACAAGGGTTTAATCTCCAAAATATATAAAGAACTTACAAGATTCCACTCTAAGAAGACAAGGAATCCAATTAAAAAGTGGGCAAAGGGCTTGAACAGTCACTTCTCCAAGGAGGACATACAGAAAATCTAAAGACACATGAAACGATGTTCAATATTGCTAGCTATCAGAGAGATGCAAATTAAAACCACAATGAGATACCACTTCACACCAGACAGAATGGCCATCATAAACAAAGCAACAAACAACAAGTGTTGGAGAGGTTGTGGAGAAAAGGGGACCCTAGTTCACTGCTGGTGGGAATGCAGACTGGTACAACCACTATGGAAAGCAGTATGGAACTTCCTCAGAAAACTAAAAATGGATCTGCCTTTTGACCCTGCAATTCCACCGCTGGGACTCTATCCTAAGAATACTAAAACACCAATTCAAAAGAACCTATGCATCCCAATGTTCATAGCAGCACAATTTACAATAGCTAGATGCTGGAAGCAACCAAGATGCCCATCAGTAAATGAATGGATCAAAAAAACTATGGTACATTTACACAATGCAATTCTATGCAGCAGAAAGAAAGGAGCTCCTACCCTTTGCAACAGCGTGGATGGAGCTGGAAAACATTATGCTAAGCTAAACAAGCCAGGCAGTGAAAGACAAATACCATATGATCTCACCTTTAACAGGAACCTAAATAACAAAACAATGAAACAAGCAAAATATAACCAAAGACACTGAAATAGAGGCCAGGCTGACAGTGCCCACAGAAGATAGTAGAGGGAATTTAAGGGGGACAGTGGGAAGGGTTCACAGGAACAAACTTAAAGGACACATGGTCATAAACTAAGGGGAGGATGGTAATGGGAGGGAAGTGGGGAGGGTGGGAGGGGGGACTGGATTGGGAGTAAAAAGGAGAAAACTGTATTTGAACATTGATTAAAATTTAAAAAAGAGAAAAAAGAATATATAAAAGGAATGTGTAATCCAACCTGGGACAATCAGGAAACAATAACAATGTGTTGTTTGAACTATAAAGTCAAGAACTAGAGAGATAAACATCCAGAATGGCAACAAAGAGGAGATCTGGGAACTCAGTCCGCAGGGAAACTATTATAAATAGCAAAAGTTATAAAGTTATATATAGATACAGGTACATGTATTTAAATTCTCTGGAAATTGTCCTAAGTGCATGCTGCAAAGGAAAGACTATTTCTTTAAGAAAATCTGTTAAATCACATTGAGAACAGTGAGAGTCACTGTTCACTTGAATTGCAGCCAGCTTTTGCCTCTTCCTTTCCCCACAGCTCAGTCTATTGATAGCTCCCCTCCAAGAAGGTGTAGCCAAGAACACAGGGCTTCCTTCCCCACTTCTCCATCCCACCCCCACCAGCTCTCAGTGCATGGACATAGTATCTCTGAGGAAGGGCAGGCCACAATATTTCTCATTCCCCATATCCCAGTTCCAATTATGGAAGCTAAATTTTCAGTGAGTGTAGTCAAGAAGTCAGCAGCTCTCTTTATTCACTCAGCTCCACTTATATATATAGCAGAGATGCAATTCTAGATATGACAGTCAGAGAACACTGGAGTGCCGATCACTATCATAAGCTCTATCATAAGGCTTTTCCCAGCTCTATCATAAGGCAGAGCTGCAAGCTGAAAAGCTGAAAGACTGTGTTATCCTGTCTAGCGCCTTGCATGTAAAGCGAGTGTGTAGCTCCAAGAGAAGTGAGTCAAGATGAAATTAAATTATAAATCAATAACAAAAATTTAGAAATTCACACATATTTGAAAATTAAACAATACATTCATAAATAATCAATGGTCCAAAAAGAAAATTACAAAGGGAATTAGAAAATACTTTGAGATGAATAAAAATGTAAGGTGAAACAAAAGAGTGCTTATAAAAAAATGTATAGCCACAGATGCCTCTATTAAAAAGGAAATATCTAAAATCAATTACCTAAGCTTCCACCTTAAGATACTGGAGACAAAAAAGGAAAATGAAACTTAAGTAAAGAAAAAGGAAAAATTAACCATGACTATATTGGTGGAAATTAATAAAATAGAAAATTGAATAAATAATAGATCATGTCAACAAACCAAAAGTTGGTTCTTTGATGACACTGAATTAATAATTTTACCAGTTATTTCCAAAGAAGAAACACACAGGTCTAAATGAATTTGCTAAATCTAGATCTAGATGCATGGATTCACCAGATTTAAATGGATGAATTGACTAAATACCTAAAAAAATATCAATTTTTTACAACTTTTCTAAAGAAAAAAAGAGGAAAGAATGCACTCCAACTCCTTCTATGAAGCCATTTTACCTAGGAGAGAATATTAGATGCCTGTATATTTTACGAATACAGATGTAAATCTCCTCTATGAAATAAATACTAGCAAACAAAATCCAGCAACATATAAACAGGGTTATATATCATGACCAAGTGGGATTCATTCCAAAACTACAAGGTTGATTTAACATTGGGGGAAACGATAGAATGGAGGACAAAAGCCACGTGATAATCCCAATAGGTGAATAGATGCACAAAAAGCTTTGGACAGAATTGAACATCAATTTATAATAAAAACATTTAATAATTAGGTAGAAAAAGGAATTTCCTCACCTGATAATAGATGTCTATGCAAAACCCATAAGTAACATTATACTAAAGGGTAAACATTAAATGCTTTCCCCTAATATAATAAACAAAGCAAGGATGTCCATTATCACCAATTTATTCCACATTATATACATTCTAGCTAGTCAATTAGAAAAAGCAATGAAATAAAATCTATACAGATTGTAAATGAGGAAGTAAAATTATTTCTATAAGCATATGATCTGATTTTTTGCAAAAAACATTCTAAGAAATGGACTAAAAGATTAAAATTAATAAATGACAATCAAAGTTCACAACAGTAATATATAAAAAATTAATTATATTTCTATACACTAGCAATGAACAAATCAAAAACCAAAATTAAGAAAAACAATTATTTACCATAGCATCAAAATAATAAAAATACTTGGAAATAAATTTAGCCAAGTAGGCACAACATTTTCATACCAACAACAACACACACACACACACACACACACACACACACACAAAACTGCTTCAAAGAAATTTTAAAATTCCTAAGTAAATTAAAGATATGCCATATTTATAAATTTGAAGACTTAATATTGTTAACACAGCTATACTCACCAAATTGATTTATAGATGTAATGCAATCCCTATCAGAATTTAAGTTTGTTTCTTTGCTGGTCCCAAAATACATGTGGAATTTTAAGACACCTAGAACAGCTAAAATTATCATGGAATAAAGAGAGCAAAGTTGGAGGATTTGCACTTAAAAATTTAAAATTTTACCACAAATCTAGTCATCCAGACAATATGGTCCTTCATAGAATAGACATAGAGATCAATGGAACAGAATTGAGAATACAAAAATAAACTCTCACATTTCTTGCTAATTGATTTTTGACACAGGTGCCAAGACATTTCAATAAGGAAAGAATAGTGTTTTAAACAAATGGTGCTGCCACTCAAATGTTCATTAACTAAAAATTAGCTATATACAACATGATAAATTCATATGATGGAATATCTGCCAATGAAAAGGATGATGTACTTGTACTTACCATAAAATGGATGACCCCTGAAAATATTATGCTAATTGAAAAAGCCAGTAACGAAAGACTATATTTTATATGAGTCAACTTATATAAAATGTCTGAAATAGGAAAATTTATGGAGACAGAAAGTAGCTTAGTAGATGCCTAAGGCTGGATGTGATGGAAGGTAATGAGATATAACAGCTCATGGGTATAGAGCTCTATTTGTGGATTATAAAAATAATCTAAAATTTACTGTGTCAATAGTTACACAACCATACTATAAAATATTAAACTTTTGCATATTAAGTGGGTGAATTATATATGTGAATTAAATTACAACATAATAAAACTGTAATATTTTGTTAAAAATGAAGAAGATTGGAGATTACCTAAGACAGGTGGGGAGAGTACACATGTCCAAACTACTCTTACCTTAAAAAAAGAAAAAAAAATATGTTTGGGAAAAGATAATTTAATATTGACACCAGAATATAAGTACAAATATAATCAGTAATATGTAAATTTGGGGAACCCATGAAATATAGAAAGATCAAATATTATTGACAGACAAAACTGTAGTCCAAAATAAGTACAGGAGAATATTGAAGGGGAAGTGGAGGCTACTCTAAGGGATGTCCAAAGTTCTGAGGTGTTGGATTAGAGAGCTCTAGTAAAATATCCAATCATTTTACTTCTGTTTCTCTAACTCTAATCTAGTCCTATTTTTGCCACATTTTAGGCCACAGGTAAACTTGCCTACCTGAAGAAAATAGTGATAGAGAATTTCAAACCTAAATTTGTTTTTGTAGACCAGTCAGTCTTCTTACTGAAAGTGATCTTTTAGAATGCTTTTATCCCAAGCCTGAGACTCAACATTTTAACTGCTGTAAGTGGCATTTTACTCATCTATGCAATAACCAAAAATAGGAAATTTGAAAACCCATCTAGTTCTTTGCTGCCACAAGGTGGAGAACTTTCAGCACAGCCCTGCATATTTGTTTGGTCTTCACACTGTAGATGATGGGGTTCATCACTGGGGGGATCAACAGGTAGGCATTGGCAATCAGAGTGTGTACATAGGGTGGGGCTTGTTTTCCAAACCTGTGAACTAAGGACAGACTGATCAATGGGATATAGAAAACAGCAACAGCCCCGATATGGGAGATGCATGTACTGAAGGCTTTCTTCCTCTCTTCTGGGGATGCAATGCTGAGGACAGTCTTAATGATCAAAATGTAAGAAAGGATGATAAAGACCGAGTCTACCCCAGCAGTGGTAATCAGGGCTGTCAACCCAACTGCACTATTAATCCTGGTGTCTGTGCAGGAGAGCTTCATCACATCTGGGTGGAAGCAGTAGGAGTGGTGCAGCACGTGGCTGCGGCAGTAGGACAGTCTTTTAAGAAGCAGTACCATAGGAGTCAATATCAGTGTCCCTCTGGTGATGATTGCTACTCCAATCTGTGCTATTTTAAGATCAGTTAAGATAGAGGCATATCTAAGAGGATTAGAAATGGCCACAAAACGATCAAAGGCCATAGCCAACAGCACTGAAGATTCCATGACAGTGAAGAGTTGAATGAAAAACATCTGCGACAAGCAGGCATTAAAGCTGATCTTCCTGGCATTGAACCAGAATATACCCAACATGGTGACTAGGGTGGATATGGACAAGGCAAGGTCAGTGGTGGACAGCATGGAGAGGAAATAGTACATGGGTTCATGGAGGCTGGGCTGAGTGACAATGGCAAAGAGAATCAGGCTGTTTCCTGAGAGGGCAGTTAGATAGAGGAAGCAGAAGGGAATGGAGATCCAGGTGTGGAAGGCTTCCAGCCCAGGAACGCCAGTTAGCAGGAAAATGATGGAAGAGGATGTGGTATTCTGGAAAGTTGACATGTTGAACTCAAACTGCAGAATCTTAAACTGAGTATCCTGCAATGATAAGTTATCTCTTTATAATACAGTACATGAAATTAATTATTTCATTGGGTAAACATTCATAAACTATAATATCTATATTATATATAAAGCTTGTAAAGAGTGATTGAAAAAAGAAAACTAAGACCACATCTAATTAAGGAGCAGAAAATAGGAAATAAATAATTATATGAGGATACAGTATTTGTATACAAACAGATCTAACAGTGGCCAATTTTTATTTAAATTCACATGTCAGTTCAGGGAGATTATAGCCATCACTTCCTTACTTCACTTGGCAGACAGTCGATGAATGCTGTTGAAATATGTCTATAGGGTAGTATGACATTTTAGATGAACAGCAAACAGTACATGCTGTAATTCAACATAGGCAATAAAGTAAGTTAACTTCTGGTGACCCAAAAAGAAATATTTTCTTCATCACTGGGATACTTTCTGTCAATCCAGTTGATTATATCTAATCATAATGAAGAGATAACATTTGTTGAACCCCAAGTAGCTGTTAGTGGTTGTGATTATGTCCTGTGTGAACATACATCTGATTTGTAATATCATAACTTGAATTGTACCTAATTAACTTTCATACCACACAACAAGTCTAAACAATCAAGACCATTACATACAGAACTATTTGAGTACAGAGGGTCTCAAATGTCAGTTATTAGAATATTCTGATATTATGAATTTTTATTTGGCATCCCAAATCAATTTTTTTAGGATTACATACTCTAAACTCTTACAGGTTCAAGTATGAAGTGATATATTTATTGGCTGAGTAATCCAAATGATAAATAACTAAACTGTGCATTCCTGAAATTCTCCATCTCTAAAGTATTAATACTATACATACCCCACAGGATTATTGTGAGGATTACATTAGTTAATGTATGTGAAAAACTTGGCTATCGCACTGTGATGTGAAACATCACAAAATATTAGCTATTGTCACTTTAAAAAATTAAAGTTAAAACATTATACAATCATTTTTACACTTCCTTTTATACTTCTGTTTGCATCCCCCTTACACTTATCTATGTGTTTTATCACCTGATAGTTGAAAGAAAAGATGGGAATATTCTTTCTCTGACTTAGGCAGTGCCCCCTGATTAATTCTTCTTCATTTGGCTTCTTCTTCCTCCACAGCTATGAGTTTCTCAACCTTTCTTAATTCTTCTCTTATTCAGAAGAACTCCTGCTCCTTTCCAAAGATAACACTACCACCTGGCTTCTCCATTAATTTCAGAATTAGTTCAATGTTTTGGAACATTAAATTACTCAGTGTAACCAAGACAATAGGGGTGCAGAATCAAATTAGGCATGGCACCTGCCCTGGAGGATGCTTATCAAAGGATAAGATAGTGAAGAAAACAAACATGTAAACAAATAAATAAAATGCTGTGTAATAGACACAATAAAGGGTTTATGTTTAACATACAGAGGCTGTATATATTAAAAAGTTGTGTGGGGAAAGGTCAAGAAAGGCTCCCTTGAGAACATGAAGATTACTTGTGCAGGGAATGATAGGTAAAAATCACCATGAAGATATTCTAGGCATGTCCAAGTGGTGTAGATTTAGACAATCCAGAATGCCACTATAGTGTGAGATACAAAGGGTTAAAAGATCACTTTTGAAGGCAACTGGGATCCAGTATGGAATTATCATTAAGAGGGTAGGGAATGTGGAAATTCTCTATACAGTGACAAAAGAATGAATGAATACCTAGATCTCTTTCTACTTCAGGAAATAACGCTATCATTTTTTTCTTTTTTCTTCAAATTGTACTCCCTTTCATTGGTAACAAAAGCATAGTCTGTGAATATGCCAACTTCTTTTTCAACCAAAACATAATGTAAAACAAAAAACAAACACAAATAAACAAAAAAAATCCTCTCTTATTAACCATGGCTCCTCGCAGCATGAATGTACTTCTTAACCAACAATTTATTGAATTTTTGTTTATCCTCATTTCCCTCTTTAATCATTCACACCTTCAGTTGAAATGTGGTCCTTTTTAGACTGAAACCTACTCTATTTAATTAGTTCTCTGTTGCTACATAAAAACTAGCACAAATACATGACTTAAAACAAGACTCATTCATTATCTCACATTTCAGTAAGTCAGACATCTGAACAGAAGATAAATAGAATTTTGCTCAGGACTTCACAAACCTAAAATCAAGGTTTCAGGCAGGACTGTGTTCCCAGCTGGAGCTCAGGTCCTATCCAGATTCATTCACGTTGTTGGCAGAATTGAGCCCCTTGAGGTATAAGACTGAGGTCTCTGTTTTCTCGCTGGTGTGGTCCAAGGGTTGCTCCCAACCATGTGGACCTGTCACAACAAGACATTTTGCATCTTCTTATTTGGTAGAGGATTCTCTACACTGCTTCTTGTCTCTTTTAAAGACTCAAATGACTATGTCAGTCTAACCCAGTATAATCTCCTTTCAATTGACTCAAAGTCAAATAATCAGGGACCTCATTTTCATTTGTGAACTGCCATACAACATAACAATCATAGATGTGATACCCCATCACATTCATAGGTCCACTCACACTCAAGGGGTGGATTTATGATGGACAACTACATAGGGGCAGGAACCTTGAGGGCCCTTTTCAGATTCTGCCTACACAACTGTCTAGGTCATCCAATCTCCAAACTTACCTAAGTTCAAATCTTACATGGCCTTTGATTGACCATCTTTATCCTCCAGTTCCATCACCTCCATTTTAAAATAAAACTCTCATTAGTCTTCATGGGAACTACAGCAATATTCTTATCAATAATTTCCCTGTCCTGACTTGCAAATGTTTCCAAATTCTCCATATTGATGGAAGTGTGACACCAAAGATAATCTTCATATCACTCCTCATACAGAGCTCTTCATTGCCTCCAGCATGAAGTTGAATCTCTGTCTCTTTACCACAACAGTCAAGGGTATTCCCACTATCAACTAAACCTACTCCCAACTCCATTCAGTCAACCTGTGCTTTCTCCTACTTCACCAAACTACCAAATGTAGCAGTTTCTTTCACACTGCTGTACTTTGCTTCATTCACATATATTTCCCACTTTTCTTTGAATGAGCCTAAATTCCAAATTCTAAAGATTCATTGTTTTCTCCTTTGTTTATTTTTAAATTCAAGATTAATTTATTTACTTTTGGAAGCATTTTGTGGCATCACCTTTTCTAGATCGAGTCAGAAAGAAATGCTTCTTCCTCTAAACTCACCTTCGTTTTTATTATACATCTGGATTAGTGAGTTGTTCCACTGTGTGACCATAGATTTCTCAAAAATATGTCTCTTCAACTAAAATAAGCTATGGTGGAGTGGGGGGTAGATAATTTCTTATCTACCCTTATATTCCTAAAATTTTGCATTGTATTGTGCAGTGTGAGAAGATAATAGATACTTTTTGATACAACTTAAGTCCAAGAGTTATAAACTGACCAAGGACTCTGGAAATACATCAGGATCTCCGTACATTCCAGTGTTGACAATTCATGCCACATAGCCTGAAATTACTCATCTGACCATTGGAAGAATCTCACTGAACTTTCTTTTATTCTCAAAAAATAAGAGTACTCTGTGTGTGTGTTGGGGGTTTTTATGGAAGAATCTGTCTTAGTATTTTAGATAAACTTTTATGATCTTCCCTCCATTTTTTTAATCATTATTCTCTCCTTATATAAACATAATATTCCAGCCCCACTGTAGGAGCATGCTGCAGATTCTGTGCAGACTATCTCTCTTGCCTGAACATAGAAAGTCACTAATATGGTTATAGGATCAGGCAAACCTAGGCTGAAAGGCTGGCTCTGCCACCAACTAGTTGAAGTTCTCCAAATAAGCACTTTACATTAGATTCTACTTCTGCGAAACTAGTAGCTTACCAAAAGCATTAATGTGTGAGGATTAAATGAGATAGCATTTACAAAACATTTAATCTTCTAACTAGTACATGGCAGGCATTTAATAATGGTAAATGTGGATGAGGATGAGGACGATGTTGGTAATGGACAGGGGCAGTGGTGCCAATGCCCTGATGGTAGTGTTGAAATATGACACAACCAACCGGAAAACTCACCAATGCAAAGGCAGGCTAACAACTTGTTGTAAGCATCAAGACATATGATCCATAGACCAAAGAAACCCAATCAGTTAGAGTATGGTGTCCCCAAATACAGATTTCAGGAGAAAACTTTCCACAGTTTTCTGTAGGCACCATGAGTGCTCATTGCAGTTAATAAATCTCCCTCATTCTTAAAGGAAAATAGTATGTGCAAAGTCTCATTTTTCCCTGAATGCAGTAGTTTTACTTACAAGGTATGGAGATGTGGTCTTTCCTGCTGTTTGTCAGGAAGGGCCTCGGCAGCAAACATGTTATATTCAGGGATAGATGGCATATATAAGGAGCCATGACTCACGCTGCCTGAAACCTTTTAATCAGAAAACTCCTGGGAACTAGTAGGACTATCTTGTACAGGGATCTCCATTAGCAGAGCTTGGGAGCAGGAATTGCTCTCCTTTTATTTTTTTCTTTTCCTTTTCACATCATCCTGTTCCCTTTCTTTTGCCAAATGTGTGTTTCTTCTCATATTGCCTGAGAATGCTGCTTAAGATTTTTCTTTGGTGAAAATATTTATGTAGAGGATTATAAAACAAAATTGAAAAATTTTTAAGTATATTAAAATTAATAATATCAATTTTAGTTATAGGAATAATCAAAATGAAAAATGTTAAATATCCCATTATTTAATTTTATTGTTGCTGTTTAATATTTTATTTTAGAGCAGTTTTTTATTGTTGTTTAAGTATAATTGTCTCCATTTTGCCCCAACCATTCCGCCACCCCACCCATCTCCACCTCCCACCCTTGATCCCACCCCCCTTTGGTTTTGTCCATGTGTCCTTTATAGATGTTCCTGAAAGCCCTCCCACCTCCCCTCTGGTTACTGTCAGTTTGTTCTTAATTTCAATGTCTCTGGTTTTAGAGCAGTTTTAAGTTCACAGCAAAATTGAGAGGAAAATACAGGGAGTTTCTAAATATACCCCCACACACATAGCTTTCCCCATCAGCACCATCCCCCACCAGATAGTGCATTTGTTACAACTGATGAACCTATATTGATTCATCATTACCACCCAAAGTCCACAGGTCACCTGAAAACTCCCTTTTCTTAAACTCTGTGATTCTTAAATCATCCTTGAGTTTCTCTGCACTGAACCTACTGAGCCAATATAAATAACTATTTTTGGAAATAATTCTTTCCCCCTCTGAGAATTATTTTCCATAACCAGACCACCAGGACCATAAAAATAGATAGCTCCCAGTACAAAGCTTCACTTTCATTGCTATCACAACAACATGCATTGGTCTCATTAGTTCTTTTTTAAGGTAGAAGAACTAAGGCAAAGCTTAGAAAACAGGCTCAGAGGAATCAAATTCTCACATTCACCCAATAAGCCAATGGCAGATTCAGGAACTGAACTTTTTTCTTTCTGACTCTAAATGCCATCCATGTTTTTGTCAATCCTTACTTTAAAAGAACTTACTTTTTTTAAATTGTGGGACAGATGAACACATGTTTATGACTGTATATTTGTAATAACTATTTTAAACATTACAGCAATTATTTTAAAATTGACATAGCAAATGAGTATATTGAATATATGGTATACTACCAAGTTTACCAATTTCTGAACTGTTGTTTTTATAAACTATCTAAAGACTATACAGCCCCTGGCATATTCAGAAAAGATTTCAATGCACTAAGCACTGACCTCATGCAAAAAAAATTGTGGGTCTGGAAGAGGAGGTCATTTAATTTTATCCTGTTCTCATTGAAGAGTCATTCCAAGAAGCCGTATTTATTTATTTATTTGTTTGTTTGTTTTTGGATAAATGTGATGTATAACACTGTGTAAGTTTAAGGTGTACAGTGTGTGTTACTTTGATTAGTTTGATACATTTATGTATTATACTATGATTTCTGATATACCAGTATTTATTATATTAGTAATTATAGTATAATATTGTCTATGGACATTATACTGTGTATCAGAGCTCTATGGCTTTTTTACTACTCATTACAAGTTGGTACACTTAGACACCATCACTGTTATCCACCTCTTACTCCTTGGAAATCACCATTTTATTCTGTTTATTACAAGTTTAGCTTTTCTAGATTCTACATGTAAGTGATATCATACAGTACTTGTCTTTCTTTGTCTGATTTATCTTACTTAGCATAATGTATTCAGGATCCACTCATGTTGTTACAAATGGGCAAATATATTATTCTCTCATGGGTGCACAATATTCCATTGGGTATATGTACTACATTTTTTATCCATTCATCTATGAATAGGGGTTTGTATTATTTTCATATTTTGGCCAGTGTGAATAATGCTGCAATAAACATGAGAGTGCATACATCTCTTCCAAATCCTGTTTCATTTCTTTTGGGTATATACCTAGAGGTGGAATTGCTGGATTATATGATAGATCTATTTTTATTCTTTTGAGGAGCCTCTTTATTTTCTATAGTGTTTGGACCTATTTATACTCCCATAAACAATATATAAGGGTTCCCTTTACACTACATCCTTGCCAGACCCTGCTGTTTCTTGAGAGAGAGAGAGAGAGAGAGAGAGAGAGAGAGAGAGAGAGAGAGAAAGAGAGATATTATCTCAACCTCACGACCTTAAAAAAAGGGGGGCCTGACACTAAGATCAGAAAAAACAGAGTCCTTGATCAATCTTGTCCTCTTAAACCATCTCCAGAGAGGTTCTCTTTTGCCAGGAGACATGGGGAGTTCTCAGGAAGACAGAATGACAGAGGTATCAGGTTTGACAAAGAGAGCTTTTATAAAGAGCCCAGAGCTGTCTGGTAAGAGACATTTTCCCAGCAAAAACACAAATTCCTAGGAGAGAACTCTATACAGCTGTGTCCTGCTAACCTTTTGTGCCCCAGATGACAGAGTATAAAGGGCAATTTATTTTCAGTCTAGCTCACTCTTACTTCCCCAAATGTAGTCCTGGGGAAGAATTTCAATTCAAGTTCAACAGCAATTTGACCCTGAAGAGCTGCAAGTCAAAACTTCCACAGAGCAAAAGTAAGGAACAGATGGTGTTGATGAATTACCCATGGGTTTGCTCACAAGTGGTTTGCAAGTATCAAGGCAATCATAACATATAGAACCCAGGTAGAAAAGAAGTTGCTCAACATTTCTTTTATGATTATGAAAGTATCCTAAAACTTTTTGTGATGATAGTTGTACAACTCTGTGAATACAACAAAAACCATTAAATTTTGTACCTTCAATGGGTGAATTGTGTTGTATGTTAATAATCTAACAATAACAATACTGTTACATGAAAAACAAAGATGAATTCAAGATTATAAGGAAAGTGGAGAGAATACACATGCCCAAACTACTCTCACCCTAGAATAGGGAGAATATGTGTTTTAAATAAAGATTAAATCAATAATATATAATAAATCAAGAGTATAATTAATGATTTATAAATTTAGAAAATTCATGAATGATAGAATAAATTGTTCACCAGGCCTCTTTTTGAACTGAAACATACTTTGTTGCATTATTTGCTATTGCTGCATAAAAACTAGCACAAATTAATGACCTAACACAAGACATTCATTATCTCACATTTCAGTAAGTGCACAACATAAACAGAATCTCTGTCCAGGATTTCACCAGCCTAAAATCAAAGCTTCATGCAGGACTGTGTTCTCATCTGGAGTTCAGGGTCCTCATCCAGACTCCTTCACATAGTTGGCAGAATTGAGCACCTTGTGGTATAGGACTGAGGTCTCTGTCTTCTTGCTGATGTGAGCTGAGGGTTGGTATTAGCTTCCAGCTGTTTGGACCTGTCTGCAAAAGGACATTTTGCATCTTCTAATCCAGCAGAGGAATCATCTGTTGTTTCTTATCTTTTTTAAATGCTCAAATAATTAGCATATTCTCCCTTATGATGAACTCAGAAGCAAATAATCAGGGTACCTCATTTACATCTGTAAACTCCCTTTGCTGGACAATGTAACATAATCACAGATGCAATACCCCATGACATTCATAGGTCCACTCACATTCCAAGGGGTGGACTAGCATTTGGGGGTCAGGAACCTTGAGTGATCTCTTAGAATTCTCCTTACACAACTATCTAGATCATTCAATTTCCAAACTTACACAAGTTCACATCTTACCTGGCCTTTGATTGACTTTTCTTATTCTCTAGTTCCATCACCTCCATTTTAAAATAAAACTCCCATTGGTTTTTGAAGAACCTACAGTATTCTCATAAGTAATTCCCCTGTCCTTAGTTGCAAGTGTTTACAAATTCTCCAAATTGATGCAAATGGGATCTCAAAAATACATCTTCACATCAGTTCTCACCCAGAACCAGCTCTTTGCTGCCTTTAGCACGAAGTTGAAACTCTATCTTTTCACCACAGCAGCCAAGGATCTTCCCAATATCACCAAAACATACTCTTGCTGCTATCTAACCTCTTCCCAACCCCAGAAACATTTTTATACAGTCAACCTGGGTTTTTCCTATTCACTAAACTACCAAATGCAGCAGGTTCTCTCTCACTGCTATGCTTTCCTTAATTCATGTACTTCCCACTCTTCTTTGAATGAGCTAAATTCTTCAGGCTCATTATTTGCTCCATTGACCCATTTATAAATTTAACATTAATTTAGTTACTTTAGGAAGATTTTGTGATATCATTTTCTCCACATCAAGTCTGAAGAATTTACTACTTCTTCTGGAGAAACATCTGTTTGTACTTGTACATTGGAATAGTTGTTATTTCATTCTATAATCGTAAGTTCTTTGAAAAAAAGACTCTCTAACTAAAATAAGCTATGGGCAGGTGGATCATTGCTAATTCATCATTATAATCCAAATACCTTGCATTCTTTTCTGTATAATGCAGGATAACAATATATACTTGATGTAAATTAAATTAAAGAGTTTTGAATCAAGGATTCTGAAAATATATCAGGACCTAAACACATTCTTGTTTTGCCTATTTCAATTATGCTATGTTTCCTGAAATCACACATGTGGTTATTGGCCTTATCTTACTGAGCTCTACCTCCTTCCCACAGAGTAATTTGTATTTGTGCCTCTGTCTGTGTGTATATATGGTTCTTTTGTTGTTTTTTGATGGAAGACTCTGTTCTTTTATTGTAAATGTTTATGTTTTCCCTCCCCCATTTATTGATAGTAAGTCTCTCCTTTTGTAAATTAACACTCCAAACCCACTGTGAAAGCATGCTGCTAGATCTATGGAGAGCTACCATGAGTTATATCTCTCCGTGATTACAGAGTCAGCTATATATTGATAGGGTCAGGCAAGCCTAAATTCAACTGCTAGAACTGTCACCAACTAGCTGAGGTTCTCCAAATAACAACTTTACATCAGATTCCACTTCTGTGAAATTAGTAGCTCATTTGTAAAGCATCTAATATACTATCACATTTAATAGTAGGAAGCATTTAATCATAGGAAGTGAGAATGAGGATAACGGTGGTGGTGGTGGTGGTGGTGGTGGTGGTGGTGGTGGTGGTGGTTGGTAGCAGTACAAACAGCTGGCCTTAGGGGACAGTTTTGAAATGTAACTCAACCCAAAACTCTCATTTCACCAATTTTATGGGCACTAACAACCTGCTCCAAGCAGCAAAACATATGCCCCATGGATTAACTGAACCCCATGGGTTAGAAGAAAATGTACCCACAAATACAGATTGTAGGAAAGAGCTTTTTGCAATTAATAAATCTCCCTCATTCTTATAGAAATCCAGTATATGCCATCTGATTTTTCCCTGAGTGCAGTATTTTTACTTATAAAGTATGGAGATGTGGTATTCCTAGCCTCATTTCCAGGAAAGAGCTTGAGGAGCCAGGGAGATGTTTTACTCACCAGTAGATGTCATATATAAGGAGCCATGACTCAGGCTGCACGAAATCTATTAATCAGAAAACTCCTGGTGTTCGTCTTTGTGACCCCCGAGTGTGAAGCTTCCCAAGGTTTCATTCTCCCTCACAACTTCCTTCCATTCTGTTCATTACACTTACTTTTGCAGGGACTGATTTATAGTTCCATATATATATATGGAAATATATATATATATAGTTCCTTGATTGTAAGTCTTGATAAGATTTTCTTAAAAGTAAGTTTGTGAGGATAAAATTTGAAACAAGAACACCTGCTCTGTGCACGGGCTCACTCCTGATCCCCACGCTACTCCCCAACCCAGCTGATAAATGTATCCTCCAGCATCATGTGGATGAATTTTGTACTCTCTTTAGAAAACTTTTCATTGCTTCCAAGAACAAATAAATAAATAAAAGCTTCATTAATTCTCTCACAAACACTTTATCTACCACATTCCAGAGTTTTTCACTGGTGATACAGAGAATAGAACGAAGTCGCTTTTTCTTAAATGTTTAAAACCCAGTAAAGAAACAGACATAAAACTCAGTGATTACAATAGGGCATGTTTATGATGAGCACAATAAAGCAGGTTTTCATCCTGCAGGAAGATCAGCCCAGGTCTGTCAGGAGACAAGAGTGCACAAAGCATAGAAAGAACAGAGGTGACTAATAACATGTTCCAAACACCTGGAACCCTGGGTTGAAGTCAGGAGCAAGTGAGGAAGCTAAACTGGGAGGCAGGACCCACATCATGGAGGTCCTGGCATTCTGAAGCATTTGAATCTAAATAACATAATAGAAATAGCTCAGCTAAGAGTTTAATCCTTCTTCTCTCTTAGAAAAACAGATTTCTACAGCTTCTTTTGAAATAACTGTGGAAGTCAAATACCTTATTTGAGGCTCCAAAATATATTGCAGTTCCCTGTTTAATGTCAATATCAACCTGAATGGTGAGACTATCAAAATTTCCCTCTAAGCCACAGTACATCCATTATGCAGAACTATTAATTTAGGAAATATTTGCAAACAATTTCAATGTTCTCAAAACATTTTAGCAGACTCTTCATCACTTACTCTTCCAAATTTTATATCAGATTAATCAGATTTATTATCAGCATTCACTCCAACAGCCTTGAGTGAGCATTGTTACAACAGGTCTATTAAAGCAAAATTTATGAAAACCTATAGACCTCTCACAGTTGGCTCTTCTTTTTTTAATTCAAGTGCCTCAGAAATGGCTATTTGAGGAAAACACACACACACACACACACACACACACACACACACACACACAATTGCCAGCCACAAAACTAGATAAAGAGCCAGGTTATCCCCTAAAGAGACCTAATGGACTCTTTTTGGATTAGCAAGTAACTTTTCTACTCACATTTATTCTTGTTTATTATACTTACTCATGTTCTTCAGCCATGGATAATCTGTTTTGGAGAAATAATAATCATTACCAATTAACTGTTAAGAATTACTGAAACCTAGACTTTCCTACTGATCTAAATTATATCAGATATCCCTTGAATAGCTACATACTCTAGAGGTGATGAGAGTCTCTAGACCCCAAAGCATGACTTCATCCATCCAGGCTTGTAAACATATTTTAGCCATGAGCCTATTCTGTGCCCAGTGAAGTATCTGTGGAAGCACCAGAAGTCCACAAGACCCAGTCCTTGCTCTCAGTGGATTTACTGTGTAAGTAGCAGGTTACTAGTTCATCAGAATAGAGTGAAAGTATGAATAAACATGCTTTTTCAAGGTATAGTTGTAACTTACACTGGTAGATAATAAAATATGAGTTAGAGGAGACTTTATAAAGATATAGTATTCTAAAAATTTCCTAAATTAGTTTAGAAAGAAATATTTTGAGCACAACCTTGCGAATTTGCTTGGTCTTTACACTGTAGATTATGGGATTCATTACAGGAGGGATAAGCAGATAAACATTGGCAATGAGAGTATGCACAATGGGAGGGGCATGCTTCCCAAATCTATGCACCAGTGACAAGCTGATCATGGGAATGTAGAAAATGGCAACAGCACTTATGTGTGAGATGCAGGTTCCAAAAGCCTTTTTCCGCTCCTCTGGGGAGGCAATGCTGAGCACAGAGTGGATAATTAGAATGTAAGAGAGAAGGATCAGGACAGAGTCCAAGCCAGCAGTAGAGATGACGATAGCCAGGCCAAATGCACTGTTGATCTTAGTGTCTGTGCATGAAAGCTTCATCACATCTGGGTGGAAACAATATGAATGGTGCAGGACATGACTACAGCAGAAGGACAGCCGTTTAAGGAGCAGAAGTAAAGGCACTAGAGCTGTTGTTCCCCTAATAACTATCACAAAGCCCATTTTCATGATCCTTGAATTGGTTAAGATTGTGGCATATCTCAGTGGGTTAGAGATGGCAGTGAAGCGGTCAAAGGCCATTGCCAGGAGTACTGAGGACTCCATGAATGTAAAACCATGAATAAAGAACATTTGGCCAATGCAGGCATTAAAGCTGATTCCTTGAGCATTAAACCAGAAAATACCGAGCACGGTGACCAATGTGGAAAGGCACAGTCCGAGGTCCGTGAAGGATAGCATGGAGAGGAAATAGTACATGGGTTCATGAAGGTTTGCCTCAGTGATGATGACAAATAATATCATGCTATTCCCAGAGATGGCAATTGCATAGAGACAACAGAATGGGATGGATATCCAAGCATGGTAAGTTTCAAAACCAGGGATGCCAGTAAGAAAGAAAACTGCAGGGTGGAAGATGCTCTGATTGAAGGATGGCATGATAAGTGAAAGAAGTAGATTACTCTAGGAGGAAAAAAGGATATCCATAAAAACAGGGAAGAAAATATTTGCCACTCTCTTCTATATATCAAATAATTTAGGATCACTAATGGACTTCATCCCATTCTTCAGTAGAAGTGTATACCCAGTTATTCCTTTCTTAGCTTTGAAGTTGATCTTGGGTGAACTAGAGGAAGGGACAGAGCACTGTAGAAGACATATGGATTTTAGCAAGACTTCCACATGTAATATCGAGGCTCAGTACATATACATATAAAATAGGAGGTTAGATAGATAATAGCAGTATATTTTTTAGTTTTATAATTCTATGATCATGGAGAGATGAGATATTTTCTGGGCAACCAAATGACAACACACAATACAATTAATCCCGCTTTTCTTCACTTCTCAGTTTCCAAGGCAAAAACCCTTAAGAGTACATTAAAATTTATAGGTTCTTTTTTAAGTATATATTATTGATTATGTTATTACAGATGTCCCACTTTTCTCCTCTTTATTCCCCTCCATCTTGCATCCCCCTCCCTACAGCATTTACCCTGCTTAGTTCATATCCATGGGTCATACATATAAGTTCCTTAACTTCTCCATTTCCTATACTATTCTTAACCTCGCCCTGTCTATTTTCTACCTACCATTTATGCTTCTTATTCCTTGTACCTTTTCCCCCACTCTCTTCCCTCCCCCTCCCCACTGATAACCCTCCATGTGATCTCCATTTCTGTGATCATATTCCTGTTCTAATTGTTTGCTTAGTTTGTTTTTGTTTTTGTTTTGTTTTTTTAGGTTCAGTTGTTGATAGTTGCAACTTTGTTGTCATTTTACTGTTCATAGTTTTGACCTTCTTTTTCTTAGATAAGTTCCTTTGAGATTTCATATAATAAGGGCTTGGTGATAATGAACTCCGTTAACTTGACCTTATCTGGGAAGCATTTTAACTGCTCTTCCATTCTAAATGATAGCTTTGCTGGATATAGTAATCTTGAATGTAGGTCTTTGCTTTTCATGACTTTGAATACTCCTTTCCATGCTGGAACCCTGTGTTGCACAGTCTGTCTTGCTCCTCAGTTCTTTCCCGTTTATCCACATGCAAATGCAGGACCGCCCAGTCTGCCAGCCACTACCTCACCTTTCATCTTTGCCCCAACTGCCCAACTCTGCCCCTCCTACCCACTTGGATGAATATTTCTTCTTAAACACCTTCGTTGTCAGACTTCCATACAGTTTGATTTTCTGGCAGTTCTGGGTGTTTTTGTTTTTAATTTGTCATTGTCTTTCTTTTTGTTGTGCAAGGAGGCAAAGTATATGTACCTAGGCTTCTATCTTGGCCATAAGTCCAAGATATATAAGTTCTTGTGTACCCAATACTGAAATAAGATAACAAAGATAATATTAAATATTCATCAGTAAATTCAATCAGAAAAACACTTATGATTGAACAAATATGAAACAGCTATTGATAAAATCTAAATATCAGGAAAAAACAGTTAAAATTGTGCAAATAGACCACAGTGAGTGATAGATATTAAAATGTTTATACAGGCAGTAACTTGAACCTAATATTATTTATGGAAAATTCTCCCTAAAGACAGATATCCTAAAGGTAACTTCAACAGTAACAGTGCAATTCAATGGAAGCTCTCAGACATTAATTGGATAATTAATATCTCAAAAGTTTGAATTTCCATCTTTGCCAAAGGGCATTGAAAATGTATTGGGGCAGTGAGTTCCCTAAGAAACCATTACTGATGCTGGATTCACCTCTATTTACATGAAGGATGATAAATATGAATCATCTTCTCTGTTTGAGGGTATAAGCATGCATTTACCCAGCTCAATAATTCTATAGAATCAAAGAAGTTCCTCTATATTGATTCTTGTACTCATTTTTCTGATACTCTACTTTTATCTTTGGAAGGAATGTATGATTTCTAAGGTCTGGGTTCCTCTTTCAATCATTGATGCATGCATTCTCTCAATAGGTATGTTTATCTCTATGAAATGGCAGTGTGTACAATGGACAGAATTAGAATTTGACCTGGTACTCCAAGAAGATTTGTACATGACTCTAGCAAAGAAAATATCTGAGTATAAGTTAACCTGATGAGTCTCATTCCAACCCCCAAATCAAATGAACAGGTAGTGGCTCCAACTTGAATGAGAATAATTGGTTATAGGAGATGTAAACAAGAAGGTTTTTCTCTAGGTATTTGAAAAAGAGAAAATGTTCAATACAGAAAGCCTCTTGAGGATTCACAAAAAAAATAAAATAAAATAATGGCTGGAAAGCTTGACTTGTGACAGTGAAAAACAGAAATAAAATCCAGGAGTTTGGAGTGAGCACTTTGACATCAGCTGGAAGACAAGCCTCATTTTTTCACCTGTGACATACTTGCAAAAACCTCTGTGATGCCCTCCTGATAACGTCTTCAGAGTTGTCAACTCTGGGGTCCTGACCCCAACTGGGGTCAGGATTAAAATCACAGAAGTGGTAAAAATATCTTGGAGTAATAAAATCTAAGGAAAAGGAAGTCTGAGGAAACAACCCTGGGAAATTTAGCAGTATTTAAGGAAAAGACAAAAGAAAGATCTATTATTAAGGCTGTAGAAGCATAGCCACTAAGGCAAAAAGGACCCCCAGGAAAATGCAGTGACCTCATTAGTTTTGCTCAGGCCTATGACCTCAGAGCCAGGAATAATATTTGGCACAGTGGCATTTAAGAATATCTGCTGAATATATGAGTGAATTGCATTTAATCATAGTTATAGACCCCAGACCTTTAATATCAGGCACATATTGTAATCCCAATATATGACCTCCCTCAAGTTAGATGTAAAGTCATGTAGCCATGTTGGCATATATTAAAAGAGATGACAAACTAGTGGAGTTCTTATTAATCTGGTATTTATTCTTGATATTAGGACTTCATACAAATCTAGACATAGTGATAAAAACTTCTTTTTCTAGATAAGATGTAACAACTTTAAGACATAGTTTTTTAATTTAAAGATGTGGAAGCAGGCTCTCAAGTTAAGGCTCTTTTTATGAAAGCAAATAAATTCAGAGACCCCAGGGGAATATCTAGGTTTCCAAGCTAGCCTTCTCTTTAGCAACAATAGTAATAATGTATTAAATGCTTCCTATGTGCCCCCAAATTTTCTTTATTATATTTTTCTCAGAATCCTTTCCACTGCCCTGCATGCTTCTCACAATATCCTTCTTCAACTCAACTTATATAATCAAAGGAACATAGAAAGACTACTCTAATGCGGGGAACTCTATTAGTGGCTAGAATAGCTTTTGTTTTTAATTTTTTATTTTTAATTATATGATTCTTTTTTAAAATTTATTTTTAGAAGTGGGAAAGGGAGGGAGAAAGAGAGGGAGAGAAATATCTCCCCCTCTTTCAGTCAGCACACTGAGCCACACCAGCCAGGGCTTTTTTCTATATTTCTTAAGTCACCCTTGAGTGTTCTTACACTAAAACTAATGAGCAAATGTTAAATAATTATTTTTGGAAAAGTATATTTGAATAATTTTTTCTCTCCCAAGGAGAATTCTTCCAGGGCTATGATTTAAATGTGCTTGTAACCAGACCACGAAGAATATAGATAGACTTCCCCAACTATAAAGCTTCACATTCATCATAATCACAGTAACATGCTTTGGGTATTATTAGCTACTTTTTATAGATAAGAAAATTGAGGCTAAGAGTAAAAAATCAAGGCTCAGCAGAATCATATTACTTTCTTCTCTCTGACTTTAAATCATATGCTTTGTCACTCCTTATTTAAAAAGAACTTCAACTTTTTTAAAATGTGGAATGAATACATGTCCATGACTTTATAACTATATTCTATATTTTAATGACTTTCTGAACAATACTGAAATTGTTTTCAAATTAATAAAATATATGAATATATATAATATCTGAACGTGTTGAATATACTAATGAAGTTATCAACTTTCTTTAAAGGTGTTCAGAAAATGCTTCAATGTACTAAAATACTGACCTCATACAAAGAAGAATTCCTGGATCTGGAAAGGAAGTTCATTTGATCCTGCCCCCCTGCTTTTGAAGAGTCATCTCAGACAATAGTAGAGAGTCTTTTAAAGCCAGAGGAGAAGGTGCTAAGGCTGGGGAAACAGTCTCTCATCAGTCTTGCCCTCTGAAACCATCTCCAAAGATATTCCCTTTTTTGCCAGGAGAACTCATAGGGAGTTCTCTGGAATGGAGAGCTATCAGATTTGAGAAAAAGAGCCTTTATAAAGAGCCCAGAAGCTTCCTGGTGAGAGACATTTACCCACTAGAAACAAATTCCTAGGAGAGAACTCTAGAACAGGGCTGTGCCCTGCTAATCCTCTGAACAGCTGTAAGTCAAAGCTTTGAATAGTGCAAAATAAGAGATAAGTGGCATTAATGAATCTCCCATCATTCATGTGATCATGAGATGGGAATCTCTCATCAAATGATGAGTTTGCTCCCATCATTTGCCAGTAGTACAGCATTCATAAGGCATAGGACCCAGATGTCAAAGCAGTTCCTGAGTAACTATATTCACTAAGACTAGTGCAATATTATGTGGTTCAGAGCCCAAGGCCTTTCCTCGGCATTATGGATATCTTGGGGGTTGTTACTAACTTATGCACAGACATAACAAAGGATAACTTGAAAAGAAGCAACAAGCATACAAAAACATGCTCCACATTACATGTCATTAGAAAATGCAAATTAAAGTAACAATGAGATACCACTACACACCTATTGGAATGGCCAAAATCCAGGGCACTAAGAGTACCAAATGCTGGTGAGGATGGGGAGCCACAGAAACTCTCATTCATTGCTGGTGGAAATGTAAAATGGTATAGCCACTTTGGAAGAAAGTTTGGTGGTTCCTTACAAAACTAATCACACTCTGACCACACAGTCCAGCAATTCACTTCTTAGTATACACCCACACAAGTTGAAAACTTGTGTCTACACAAAAATTGCACATGGGTGTTTATAGCAGCTTTATCCATAATTGCCAAAACTTCAAAGCAACCAATACAGGGTCCAGTAGAAGTAACACCTGCTTGAGTGAGGTTGGTAGGGTACTAATACAAGTGTAATAATTTATAGTTTTAATTTGAACATCTTTCTTAAAAATGCCATAGGGTGCTGCTTGATATGATATTGTTATGTTACAGAATTACATACGTAGGATTTTATAATAAAAGATTTTGTAGTAATAAAAGATTTTATAATAGAAAGATTTCTGATGTTATTTGTCCCAGACCCTGTATATTTTTCAGTAGGTTAATGAATAAATAAACTTTTATACATCCAGACAATAAAGTGTTTCCTGCCCTAAAGAGAAATTAGCCATCAATTATAAAAAATATATGAAATAATCTTAAATGCACGTTGCTAAGTGAAAGAAGCGATATAATTCCAACTATATGACATTCTGGAAAATGCAAAACTCTGGAGACAGTAAAAAGATCAGCAGTTGCTAGGGGCTGGAGGGAAGTCGGATTTAATAAGGGAGCACTGGGGATTTTTTAAGGCAGGGAGAACAATGTGTATGATAGTATAATGGTGGATATATGTCATTGTACATTTGACCATACCCATGTAAAGCACAAGACCAAGAGTGAACTCTAAAGTAAACTACGGACTTTGAATAATGGTGATGGACCAATGTAGGTTCATCAGTTGTAACATGAACCATGCTGGTGGGCGATGTTGACAATGGGGGAGGCTATACATGTGTGGGGGTCAGGTGTTGTATGGTCAATCTACACACTTTTCACTCAATTTTCTGTGAACATAAAACATCTTTAAAGAATAAAGTCTATTTTTTAAAGTGACTAAAGAAAACTACAAAACTGTTTCTCAATCTCTTATGTATCCATCAAAAGTTTACCAAGGCACTAGGCTGTTCTGATAGGTGGCCTAACACTAAAACCAGTACATTTACCTCTGCGGTGGAGACAATTAAGCATGTTTAACAGAGTTTATGCCAAAACAGTGGAAATTCATAAATGGCTTTTAGCCTTTGCCTATTAATATAGTCTTCAAAATTAGTGGTGAACTGAGAGGGTTGTTAAGTTTTAAGAATAATAACTAATTAAACATACTTCTTGACATGCAAAGCTGTGCCAAGATTTACATTGCCTTGCAAAGATCTGCTATATGGAAAGGGGGCAGGGGGTGAAGTAACTATTTCCATTAGCATTGCTGTAAAGCAGACACCTTAATTGTTCTGTTTAGTTTTTTCTCCTTTTAAAAGATTCTAGATCCCTGGGTGAGCCTGGAAAGACACATTCCTTTCCAGAAATTCATCAAGAACCTAACAAAATATACCATTGGTTTTATATAGCTTCTGGACAAATAGAAACAGTCTTTCCCACAGAAAGCCCTTTTGGGAATGGGGGAGACATTTACATAGCCTGGAATGACTTTGCCATGAAATGAATGAGACTCAGTGGGAAAAATCACAATTCATATAGAAGCTCCCAAGATACAAAAGCAAAGGAGATGCCCAGGCTGTTACAGAGATGCAAATGTGAAAATCTTGCTGCTTATGCTGAGGACTCCAATCTGAATAGTGCTGGTCCCTGAGCAGGGCTGCAGGAAGCGGTGCAGTTAGCAGAACCTCAGACTCTTTTCCAGAGCAAACCCAAGGGATTTAAATCATTCACCACTCCAGGCCTAATTATCAGTGGAAACAGAGACAAGAGGCATAATGAATAGCTAAGTGTTTTCTAGTTGGCTTGTCCCAGGCCCTGAATATTTTGAACACTTTCCGTGCATTCACTTACCCAATTGGAGCTGACATAGCATTGGTTACACTCATAGTATCTGGAACCAGACAGCCAGGGTCCAACTGCTTCACCACTTAATGTGTGACCTTGTGCTAACTATGTAACCACCCCACCTCCATTTCTTCACTTTTTACATAGGGAAAATAATTATATCTAGTTCACAGATTTATTTTCTATAATAAATAAAATGACCCAATATTAATTTGTGGAAAAGTCTTAGAATAGTACATTCTGCACGCATTCAAAATGTATTATTATTTGTCACACTATTATGGTTTTTCATTAATATAGCAGTTTAATAAGCTTTCATTTAGTGCCAAGTATGTGTCAGATACTGCACTCCAGACATGAGATGTAAAGTTGTAGTCTCTACCTTCAAGTTCACACTTCTGATAGATAAGGCAACTGTTGCAAGAAGACAGATCTGATTCGGACTTTGCTCTGTTTCTGATCTTTTGCTTCCTAGTTCCCTGAGGAATCTGGCCTTGCAGCCCCTCTGGCCCTATCCTGAGAGCACTGTCTTTCCACCTTCTCTGCTTCAACCCTACTGAACTTACCTTCAGTTCTCTGAATATGGCAGGCTTTGCTCACCTCTGAGCTTTGTCTCAATCTGTTCATCGTGGTAGTATTAAGGTGTTTATTGATTCCTTGGTTCTGCCCCAAAGGTAACTCAAAAGACATTCTACTGACATAAAATTTACATTTGTATAACAATTGAAATTGTTTTTTCCTAAGTTTTCTGATTTCAAATTGAAGCTACATTAATGTTAATTGAACATTGTCGGAGTTTTTTTAATTTTGCTTTTTGTTTTGTTTTTTTGTGTTTGTTTTCACTTGCCCTGCTCCATGGTTTCCCAATATGGTGCTGAGTTTGCTGATGGGTTGAGACACCACAGCAGCTGCCTGTGCCTATAACATTTTCTTGACCTTCTAACAGTCTGTTCACAGTACCCTCCTACTCTCCTCCCCTCCTCCCTAGCTCCCCCGGAAATAGTTTCTCACCATTTGTTTCTATATAGAAGATCTTTGCAAGGCAATGTAATTCTTGGCACAGTTCTTTATGCCAAGAAGTATGCTTAATTAGTTATTATTTTTTATTTACTTAGATCTCCTTTCAGGAACTATATTTCATTAGCTTCCCTTGACCACCTGGGGCTAGGTTTTTCCAACACTTATGTGATGATCTATATGAATTCTTCCCAAACATGATTGTCACAAGAGTCCCTTAGGTATCTTTCAAAAATACAGAATATGATTCAGTACATCTAATATATTGCATTTCCAACAAGCATTCTAACAAGCACACTTATGCTACTAGTCCTTCAATAGCAAAGATCTCTACTAATTTCCATTTTAGAGTAACTATAACACAGTATTGTAATTTCTCATATACTCAACTATGTCCTCCCCTAGACTTTGTAAACCTGGGACAACGTCTATTGCATTCACTGTTTTAACCTCAGATCTTGTTTAATAACAGATATGTGGTATGCATGCAATATTTTTGTAATAATGAATGATGAATAAAGAATGTTGATGGGAGAATTATAAGATGTAGTAGGAGCAGAGAGGAATTAGATAAATAGGAATGATAAGAATAGCCAGAGAAGTTAAATGAAAGAGGTAAGAAGGAGTTGCATTTCCTTGTCCACTGAAATTGAATGGTTGGTATTAAATGGCCTGATGTAGGCGATGTTATTAAAAAACAGAACTAGTAATCATTAAAACCAAGTCATCAAAAATTTAAAATTAAGATTGGGTTATATGTAGGATATCAGCTAGTTTGACTCTATTTTAAAAACGTGGAGACAGAGACATAAGAACAGAAGGGATAAACAGCCTAAAAGGTGTTCTCCCCATCACCATTCATTCTAAACTGTTGGTAATCCTACAAATTGCCTTTCTCTTTTACTTTATCCACTTCACAGCAGTTAGAACAACACATTATGAAAAAAATCAAAGTTGTATGAGAATTAGGTAGTATTTGCCTAACTTTAATAATAATTTTAACTAACATTTACCATTTCCTTTGAGCAGTAAATGGTTCTAAGTGCTTTTTTGCATCGATTCACACATCTTATACTGAAAGAACATTATACAGTAGTTACTTCTAATATCAATGAGAAAATTGAAACACGAAATGCTAAATAGCATGCTTAAACAGCTGGTAAGTGGCAAAGCCATATTTCACATCCATGCATACTGACTCCAGGGTCCCTCACACTCTTAAGTTCATGGTATATTGCTGCCTATACTGTAAACTACAGATATAATTACTATACAATTAATATACATGTATAGCACTAGCAATTATGTACACATATAACTGACTATACCTATATGTGTATGTGCATATGCATAATGATATATGTATATAATTATACAATTCTTTCCTCTAGAAATTTTCAACCAAATTATGGAGGTTTGAAAAGTCCAAGCAAATTTTTTAAATCTCACAAGTGTATATCTACCTGTTCTCTCCCAACTAACTGTATTCTAGAATATGTCTCAAACCTCCACCAATTTTCTGCCCGAACAGAAACTGAAAAATGACTATAGATTTCAAATGAATTATAATTTGTGTCATTTACTTAGAAATCTTTTCATCTGTGGCATATATTTCATGTAACTGCTTAATCAAGCAAGTTATTTTTCAAGTTGGATATATCCATTAAGTCTCAAATTTTTAAAGCACATATTTCAATGACACATCGGAATCACTCAGTGAATGTGGGCCCTATCACTGGTGTTAGATGCAACAAAAAAGTAGAAGTCACATCTACAGGGAACTCATTAAGTGACTATATTACTATTTAATAATAAGGATGATGTCAAAATTCTCAGTATATGTATCAAGAATATTTTAGTCTCAATTATTGTAATCTTCATCTCCTTGATCTTTGCATGCTGAAATGTCCCAGGATTTTGTTCTCAGACCTGTTACTTTCCTTTGTTGTATTTCCATTTTGGTCATCTCATTTGACTTTATGGCTTTAAATACCATCTATATGCTGACACATCCCAAGCTAATATTTATACTCCAGATTCATATCTAACTGCCTATGTATCAGTATTTCCACCTGACTGTCCAGTAATCATGTTATACTCATTATGCCCATGTACTCACATCAAAACAAAAACATAATCAATCACAGTCTCCCAAAGCTCAGAAAATCTGCTTTTAATTTTCTGAGAGAGAACACTTGGAGCCATGGTGCATGTCTCTTCCATTCCACAGCCAACTTATGGGCAAATGCTGATAACTCTTTCTTCCAGATATTTGAGACATCAGTGTCTGAAATCCAACTTTCTGCCACCTCTACTGCTATCCCCATGATCCAATCCATCGTCATCTTTGAACTGAATATGATACTCTCTTGGTGGGTCTTCCTTCACCAGGAAACAACACAAACACACAAGACAAATCATGTCACTTCCTCTGTTAAACATGTTCCAGTAGCCTCCTGTCTTACCCAGGGAAAATGCACAGACATTGTGTCTTATACCTGGCTCCTTTCCACCAACTCAACTTCATCTCCAACTACTCTTCCCTTTATCCACTCTCCTACACCTGCCCACCCTAACCGCCGAATATTTCCTTACACTCACCAAGCATGCTTCAACATCAGACTTCACATCTTCTGTTCTTTCTACCTAAAATATTTTCCCCCCAGGCACCCACATGATTTACTGTCTCACTTTATGCATGTTTCTGCTTAAGCATCATCTTATTACAGGGCTCTTGACATTATAAAAAATAGCAACACCTCTCCCCCTCAATTCCTATCTGCATTCACTCTTTTCCCTAACCACCTTGTTTTCAGTTTCTAGCACTTTTAACCCCCCAGCATATTACATATCTGTTTATTTCTCTTCTTGTTTCTCATTACAAGGTAAAATCATTGAGTATAAGTCCTTGGTTTTATTTATTCTGTCTTCTAGATATCAAAACAGGGTTTACATGTAGTAAAAAGAATACTATCTCTGATGACCTGGTTCTGTTTCCCTCTCAAGCCTTATTACTTCCCCTCTATGTGGTGCTCCAGACAACTAGCATCTCCTTAACCCTGATCACTCTATCTCACTTTCAAGCCTTTGACAAGCTGTTACTTCCACTTATAGTACCTTCACTCTCTCCCTTCTTCTGACTTAGAGTTTGAATTTTCTTCGGAGACTTTTCTTCTGACTTCTGAAGTCTGTCTGGTGTCCTTCCCAGGTGCTCCTGCAGCACCTGTGCTTTTTTCTCGTGCATGACAGCCCTCTTCAGAACCTACTGTAACCATCTCCCCTCAACAGACTCTGTGCCCACTTCTCAGGACCAGGCATATATTTTATTCACGGTTAGATATAAGTGAAAAAGTTCAGAAGATGTACAATTACATGCTGGGTGCCTGTTTCAAGCTTTTTATCCAACCTTTCATCTCTGCTCTCAGTGGGTAACTTGATATTGCCCCTAACTTTATGGAGGAAATGGAGGCCAGCAAGTGTGCCCAAACTATCTGTTGTCTTAACTACTTCCACTCCCATACTCACACCCTGCAAGGGAGACTACTCAATGGCACTTGGAGCCTTTTGTCAATCCCTCTTCATCCTTTTTACCACTTCTTTGTTGGCTGCTTATCACTTACAGGAAAAAAATCTAAATACTATAGCATGGAACCTAAGATGATTTAAGATTTTGTTTGTATGTTAAAAAAAGCTTTTTATTTTGATTCCATGTATCTGTTACCCAATTCTCCCAGTGGTCACAGTTTGCAAAGTATATACAAGATCAAAATAAAAATACTGACATTGTTACAGTTAGGATCAGAAAATGTCCATCACCACAATGATCCCTCATGGTGTCCAATTATAGCCACTACCCATCTCCTCCCTCCACATTTCCTTTATAATCTCTGGCAATCATTAATGTGTTCTATATAGCGATCTAATTTTGTCAATTCAAGAACATCATGTGAATGAAATCATATAGTATGTAATCTTTTGAGATTGTTTTTAATTCAGCATATATCTCTGGAGATTTATCAAGGTTATTTCATGTAATAATAGTTCATTTTTTTAAAAAATCTGAGTAATATTTCAGGGCATGACTATACAACAGTTTGTTTAACCATTTAACCATTTACTTATGGAAGAACATCTGTGTTGTTATTAGTTTTTGGTTATTATGAATAAGGCTGATATAAACAAATACTGTATGTGTAAGTTTTTGGTGAACATAACTCTTTATTTCTCTGGGATAAATATCCAGGAGTGCCAATGCTCAATCATATGTTAGTTGATGTTTTGTATTTTTAGAAACTGCAAGTATGTTTTCCAGAGTGGCTGGTTGTACCACTTTACATTTCAACCAGCAATGTATGTGTCAGCCGATTTCCCCACATCCTTGCCAGCATTTGATGTTTTTACTTAAAAAAAATGTTTAGCCATTCCAATAGATGTATAGTGATAGCCCAATGTGGTTTTAATTTTTATTTCCTATTAGCTAATAATTTTGATGATCCTTTCATGTACTTAAGTGTCGTATGACTATCTTTTTAATGAAATGTGTCTTCACGGTTTTTAACTATTTTTTTTAAGTTTTATTTTAAACATTGTTCAAGTACAGTTTTTTCCCGTTTACTCCCATTCCAGCCCACCCACCTAACCCTCCCCACTTCCCTCCCATTACCATCCTCCCCCTAGCTTTTGTCCATGTGTCCTTTAAATTTGTTCCTGTAAACCCTGCCCATTCTCCCCTGAAATTCCCTCTTCTCTCCCCTCTGGTCACTGTCAGCCTGTCCCCTATTTCAGTGTCTTTGGTTATATTTTGCTTGTTTCTTTGTTTTGTTGTTTAGGTTCCTGTTAAAGGTGAGATCATATGGTATTTGCCTTTCACTGCCTGGCTTGTTTTGCTAAGCATGCTTTCCAGCTCCATCGATGCTGTTGCAAAGGGTAGGAGCTCCTTCTTTCTTTCTGCTGCATAGAATTCCATTGTGTAAGTGTACCATAGTTTTTTGATCCATTCATTTACTAATGGGCATCTAGGTTGCTTCTAGCACCTAGCTATTGTAAATTGTGCTGCTATGAACATCGGGGTGCAAAGGTTCTTTTGAATTGGTGTTTTAGTGTTCTTAGGATAGAGTCCCAGCAGTGAAATTGCAGGGTCAAAAGGCAGATCCATTTTTAGTTTTCTGAGGAAGTTCCATACTGCTTTCCATAGTGGTTGTACCAGTCTGCATTCCCACCAACAGTGCACTAGGGTCCCCTTTTTCTCCACAACCTCTCCAACACTTGTTGTTTGTTGCTTTGTTTATGATGGCCATTCTGACTGGTGTGAAGTGGTATCTCATTGTGGTTTTAATTTGCATCTCTCTGATAGCTAGCAATATTGAACATTGTTTCATGTGTCTTTGAATCTCCTGTATGTCCTCCTTGGAGAAGTGTCTGTCCAAGTCCTTTGCCCATTTTTTAATTGGATTCCTTGTCTTCTTAGAGTGGAGTCTTGTAAGTTCTTTATATATTTTGGAGATTAAACCCTTGTCTGAGGTATCATTGGCAAATATGTTTTCCCATATAGTTGGTTTTCTTTTTATTTTGATACTGGTTTCTGTAGCTGTGCAAAAGCTTTTTATTTTGATGAAGTCCCATTTGTTTATTCTTTCCTTTATGTCCCTTGCTCTAGGAGACATGTCAGTAAAAAAGTTTCTTCGTGAAATATCTGAGATTTTCCTACCTACGTTCTCTTCTAGGACTTTAATGGTGTCACAGTTTATGTTTAAGTCTTTTATCCACCTTGAATTTATTTTTGTATATGGTGTAAGTTGGTGCTCAAGTTTCATTTTTTTTTTGCATGTAGCTGTCCAGTTCTCCCAATACCATTTGTTGAAGAGGCTATTTTTACTCCTATTTATGTTGCTGCCTCCTTTGTCAAATATTAATTGACCATAGAGACTTGGGTTTATTTCTGGGCTCTCTGTTCTGTTCCATTGGCCCATGTGCCTGTTTTTATGCCAGTACCAGGCTGTTTTGATTACAGTGGCCTTGTAGTATAGTTTAGTGTCAGGTATTGTGATCCCTTCTAATTTACTCTTCTTTCTCAAAATTGCAGCAGCTATTCGGGGTCGTTTATGGTTCCATATAAATTTTTGAAGTGTTTGTTCTATGTCTGTGAAATAAGCCATCGGCACTTTAATAGGTATTGCATTGAATGTGTAAATTGCTTTTGGTAGTATGGACATTTTGATGATATTAATTCTTCCAATCCATGAACACAGTATATGTTTCCATTTGTTTGTGTCTTTCTTGATTTCTTTTCTCAGTGTTATGTAGTTTTCTGAATATAGGTCTTTAACCTCTTTGGTTAGGTTTATTCCTAGATATTTTATTTTTCTTTTTGCTATTTCAAATGGGATTTTTTTCCTTGATCTCTGCTTCTGCTGTTTCATTGTTGGTGTACAGAAATGCCTTTGATTTCTGGATATTGACTTTGTATCCCGCTGTTTTGCCAAATTCATTTATTAGGTCAAGCAGTTTTTTGGTAGTCTATAGGATTTTCTATGTACACTGTCATGTCATCCGCAAACAGTGACAGTTTTGTTTCCTCCTTTCCAATTTGGATGCCTTTTATTTCTTTTTCTTGTCTGATTGCTGTGGCTAAAACTTCCAATACTATATTGAATAGAAGTGGTGAAAGTGGACAGCCTTGTCTTGTTCCTGATCTTAGTGGGAAAGATTTTAATTTTTGCCCATTGAGTATGATGCTGGCTGTAGGTCTCTCATATATGGCCTTTATTATGTTGAGGAATGCTCCCTCTATTCCCACTTTGCTGAGTGTTTTTATCATGAATAGGTGCTGTACCTTATCAAATGCTTTTTCTGCATCTATTGATATGATCATGTGGTTTTTGTCTTTGCTTTTGTTTACATGATGTATTACATTTACTGATTTGCAAATACTGTACCATCCTTGCATCCCTGGAATGAATTCCACTTGGTCATGGTGTATGATCTTTTTAATACTGTTGGATGTGGTTTGCCAGTATTTTGTTGAGGATTTTAGCGTCAATGTTCATCAGTGATATTGGCCTGAAGTTTTCTTTCTTTGTTGTGTCTTTATCTGGTTGTGGAATTAGGATGATGTTGGCCTCATAAAAAGAGTTTGGGAGTCTTTCATCTTTTTGGATTTTTTGAAATTGTCTGTGAATGATAGGGGTTAGTTCTTCCTTAAATGCTTTGTAGAATTCTACTGTGAAACCATCTGGTCCTGGACTTTTGTGTGTTGGGAGTTTTTTCATTACTGCTTCAATATCTTTTGCTGTCATTGGTTTGTTCAGGCTTTCTGCTTCTTTCCCATTGAGTTTTGGAAGATTATATTTTTCAAGAAATTAGTCCATTTCATCTAGGTTTTCAAATTTTTTGGCATAAGTTCTTTGTAGTAATTTCTTACAATCCTTGTATTTCTGTAGTATCTGTTGTAATCTCTCCTCTTTCATTTCTGATTTTGTTTATTTGGGTCTTCTCTTTTTTTCTTGATGAGTCTGCTTAGAGGCTTGTCAATTTTGTTTATCTTTTCAAAGAACCAGCTCTTGGATTCATTGATCCTTAGAATTGTGCTTTTAGTCTCTATGTCATTTAATTCTGCTCTGATCTTGGTTATTTCCTTCCTTCTGCTTGCTCTGGGCTGCTTTTGTTGTTGTTCCTCGAGTTCTTGTAGATGTAGGGTTAGGTTGTTTGTTTGGAATGTTTTTAACTTTTTTAGGTGAGCCTGTATCACTATGAACTTCCCTCTCAGGACTGCCTTGGCTGTGTCCCATAAGTTTTGGGTTGTTGTGAGTTCGTTTTCATTTGTTTCCAGAAACCTTTTGATTTCTTCCCTAATATCATTCTTGACCCATTCCTTGTTTAATAGCATGCTATTTAATCTCCATGATTTTGAGTGTTTTGGTTTTTTTTCCTTGGGGTTGGTTTCTAGCTTCAGTCCCTTGTGATCCGAGAAAATGCTTGGTATGATTTCAATTTTCTTGAAATTGTTGAGGCTTGTTTTGTGTCCTATCATGTGGTCAATCTTTGAAAATGTTCCATGTACATTGGAAAAGAATGTATACTTAGCTTCTTTTGGATGGAGGGTCCTGTATATATCAGTAAAGCCCATTTCATCTAGGGTATTGTTCAACGCCACAATATCATTGTTGATATTTTATTTAGAAGATCTGTCCATTTTTGATAGTGGGGTGTTAAAATCCCCCACAATAATTGTGTTGCTGTCAATATCTTTCTTAAAGTCCTCTAAGATTTTCTTTATGTATTTCGGTGCTCCTATGTTGGGTGCATATATATTTATAATATTTATGTCTTCTTGGTGGACCCTTCCCTTGAGTATTATGAAATGACCTTCTGGGTCTCTCTTTATGGTCCTTTTTTGGAAGTCTATTTTGTGAGATATGAGTATTGCTACCCTGGCTTTTTTTTCCTGTCCATTTGCTTGGAAAATTTGTTTCCAGCCCTTCTCTTTCAGCCTGTGTAGGTGTTTTATCCTGAGGTGGGTCTTTTGTAGGCAGCATATGCGTGGGTCATTTTTTCTTATCCAATCAGCTATTCTATGTCTTTTGATTGGGGCATTTAATCCATTTACGTTTAAGGTTATTATTGATAGGTACTTATTCATTGCTTTTTATGTACGTGTGTTCCTCTCTCACTCTCTCTTTTCCTTTCTTTCCTTAAAGCAGTCCCTTTAGCATCTCTTGCAGAGCTGGTTTAGTGGAGGTGTATTCTTTTAGACTTCATTTGTCTGAGAAGCTTCTTATTTGGCCTTCTATCTTGATTGAGAGCCTTGCTGGGTAAAGTAGCCTTGGTTGCAGACCTCTGCCTCTCATGAGAATGAGAAGTCATTCATTCTCATGAATGGCAGAAGAGAACTGCCATTCTCTTCTGGCTTGGAGTGTTTCCATTGAGAAGTCAGCTGTTAGCCTTACTGGGGCTCCCTTGTATGTTACTTCCTGTTTTTCCCTTGATGCCTCTAATATTCTCTCTTTGTCTTGAAATTTTGCCATTTTAGTTATGATGTGTCTTGAGGTGGGTCTCTTTGGGTTTCTCTTAATTGGGATTCTTTGTATTTCCTGGACTTTTGTGACTTTTTCTCTCATCAAATTAGGGAAGTTTTCCATCATTACTTTTTCAAGTAGGTTTTCTATCCCTTGTTCTTCTTCTTCTCCTTCTGGTATCCCTATTATATGGATATTATTAGATTTCATATTGTCTTGCATTTCTCTTAATCCCTCTTCATTCTTTCTGAGCCTCTTTTCCTTTTCTTGCTCTTTCTGGATGTTTTCTTCTACTTTGTCCTCTAGCTCGCTGATCTGATCTTCTGCTTCATCGATCCTGCTTTTTACTCCTTCTACTGTGTTCTTCAGTTTGGAAATTGTAGTCTTCATTTGGCCCTTTTTGAGAGTTTCTGTTTCCTTTTTCATGCTGATGTAGTTTTCAGTGAGTTCATTGTAGCTTCCCTGTAGTTTCTGGTAGCTAATTGTGAGCTCATTGAGCTTCCTGACGATCATTGCTTTGAACTCAATATCTGATAGTTGAATTGCCTCTCTTTCATTTAGCATTCTTTCTGAGGCTTCCTCCTTTCCTTTCATTTGGGGATTGTTTCTTTGTCTTCCCATTGTTTGTGAGACTCTTCTTGTTAGCCTCAGCTTCTTAAATTGATCCGTGCTGGCTCCCTGGGTTTGTGGTGTGAACTTGTTTAGTAGAATAGTAGTGAGTTTCAGTGGTGCAGTTTCCTTGATCTCCCAAGCTCACTGGTCTTGGGCTGTTATTAAAGTTGCCCGTGTGTTTGCTTTTGGGTTTGATTGTTGTTGAGTCTTTCTTTGGTGGTTCCTTCTCACTAGCTGGTTAAATGAGGGTCACTCTGTCCACCTCCTCTTGTATTTTGTTGTGCTGGTGAGGGCAGGTTGTGTTGAAGCTGGTTCTTCCGTGTGTATAAGGTTTAAAGAATTCTCTCTTGCTCTTGTTCAGTTGTTTGTATTGGGTACTGTCTCTACTGTTTAGTTGCATTTCCAAATAGGTCCTGGATTGAGGTTTGTGTGGTTACTACTCCCTCCTTCACCTTCTTCTGTTGTTATCTGTTAGTGGTTTCTTTGTTGTTGGGTTTCCTCTTCCAGTGGGTATACTGATGTTCACCACCTCCACCTATTCTTTTTTGTCATAAGTTGAAGGGGGAAGGCAAAATGGTTTAAGACGGCAACAGAGAATTCTATGATATTTACAGTAGTAGCAAGTAGGGAAGAGATAGGAGATTCTTTGACTATGTATAGTGTTAACCGTGATCTTCACTCAGCTAGCTTATTTTTAGAAGGGATGGAAAGAAGATAAGACTCTTGTTGGGGAAGGAAGGATTGTGAGTTGGATCTATAAAGCAGGGAGGATGTGGGAGGTCAGATTCTGTGGTACGGTGAGAGTAAAGGATAGTAAATAGGTGTGGTGTGTGAGAGAATAGAGTTAGCCACTACAGTAATAGAGTTCAGGAAACTGAAATGGGCTAAGATCTGGGGGGGGGGGGGGGGGTTGTGAAGTAATTACAATTGCATGGAACAGCAGTTATTTACAATAATATTATGGCAACAATCATATGACAGAATCTATGAGATCTAGGTAACAAGAATAGGGAGTACAGAACCTTGAGTAGTGTGCTAATGGGACACAGGTGAGTTAAAGGACGGTAGGAAAAAGATATCAGGGGAAAGCTGTCAGATAATACAATATATCCAGCCTAGCAAAGAAGAGTATACAAAAAAAAGAGGGATACAAAAATACTATTAAAAAAAGATGTAGGAATACTGGAAAAATAATAATAATACAAATATGCAATAACTTGCAGGTTCTCTGTAATAGCAGAGTAAAATTTATCTCACTGTCCCAGCTGTTGTGATGCCCCATCATTGAGTTCAACTTTGGTCTTTTCACAAATCCAGGATTTTGTCTCACTTGTAGGTATTTAGAAAAAATTTAAAAAAGTAAAAATAGAAAAGGCAGAAGAAGGAAGGAAGAAGAGATAAAATTGGAGGAAAGGAAGGAGGAAGGAATAAAACAAGAAATCAGGAAAGAGAGGAAAAAGAAATTAAAATAGAATAAAAACAATAAAAATTAAAAAATTAAAATTGTTAAAAAAATAGAATCAAGTTAAAAAGTCTCTTGGTTTCAAAGTGGCCAAACCAGTTTTTCTGGTCTTGCTGGCTGCGGCAAGCTGAGGGGTGATTGGTATGGCTTTTCTTCCTTGCCCGGGGAGCTTGCACTAGCTCCTTAGCCATGCGCCATGGGTGTGGGAATCAGGTCTTTCCCCAGGGTTACTGCTGTGGACTGGGGTGCGGGGATGCTCTCCCTGCACATGTGCCCGTGTGCCCATGCGCCCTTGCACCCACGTCTGGGTAGCAGGGAGGCTGGAGCCACTGATCACTTTAGGAGAATTCCCAAACAGTGTCTGTGTCTATTCACTCCTTCCTCTTGAGAAATTCCTCCTGTTCAAGCCTGCCCCTCCCCACAGTGGCCTGGCTTCTCCCACAACCAAACGCTCCAGCCAGACTGGTGACTGTGGGGGTCCCAGCTTGCTGCACGACCCAGCCTCTCCAGTGTCTACAGCCTCCAAAGGTGCTCACAGCCCTTGTGTGTTTCCTAGCACCTGGATTCCTCCCAGTGCTGCTCAGACCTTGTTTGGCTGGGGAGGGAGCAGTTGTCCCAGCTCACTCCCAAGGACTCTGTGGAAAACCCAGCAGTGGGCCCTGGGCCTGGGGCTGCAGCCCCTGGACCACATGCTGGTCCCCGGGACCCTACCTTGTTGCAGCACTCTTCTTAGGGTCCGGTTTTTTGGTTCTGCCACAATCCTTGGTCCCCTATTTTCACATATGCTGAAGTATGTTGTTTGCTTGCTTCTCTACTCCATAGACCGGCCAGGATTTTCTCCCCGAGCAGAGGGAAGCTGAATCTGCTCCTTCCTACTCTGACACCATCTTAGCCCCATTCGGTTTTTAATTATTTATCATTAGATTTTTATTTTTCTAGTTGAATTTTCAGAATTCGTTATATATTCTAGATACTAGACCTTCATTAGATATGTAATGTTCATGTATCTTCTCCCACTGTGTAGGTTGTCTCTTCATCATCTTCATTGAATCTTTGATTCAATAAATGTTTTTAATCTTAATAAAACCCAATTTATGAATTTTTCTTAAATAAATCATACCTTTGGTGTCAAGAGTAAGAAATGTTTGCCCTAGATCAGTTATCAATTTTTTAAGTAATTTTGAATGTATTGAGGTATAATTGACAAATAAAGTTGTAATACACTGGAAGTATACAATGTGGTAATTTGATATATGTGTACATTGTGAAAGGATTCCCACCATTGAGTTAATAACACATCCATTACCTCACATATTTTTTTCTGAGAACATTTAAGTTCTACTCTCAGCAAATTTTGATTATACAACATTGTATTATTAACTATTGCCATCACACTATACATTAGATATTTAGCACTTATTCATCTTGTAACCCAAAGCTCATATCTTTTTTCACCATTTCCCTATTTCCCTACCTTCCTGGCCTCTGTCAACCAACATTCAAATCTCTGTTTCTGTGAGTTTGACTTTTTTCTTCTTGATTCCACATGTAAGTGATATCATGCAGTAGTTGTCTTTCTCTGTCTAGTATATTTCACTTAGCATAATGCCTTCCAGTTTCATCCATTTTGTTGCAAATGGCAGGATTTCCTTTTTTTTAAGTCTGAGTATACACAAATATATAACACATATGTCATGTTTTCTTTATCCATTCATTCATCAGACACTTAAGTTGTTCTCATATTTTGACTATTGTCAATAATGCTGCACTGAATATAGGAGTACAGATATCTCTTTGAGATAGGGATTTTGTTTTCTTTGGACACACACCCAGTCAAAACTGAGATTGCTGGATCATAAGGTATTTTACTTTGTGAGGGTCCCCCATACTGTTTTCCACAGTAGCTGCTCCAATTACATTCTAACCAACAGCGCACAAGGTTCCCTTTTCTTCACTCACCAACCCTTGTTGTCTGTTTTCTTTTAGATGGTATTTGATACCCATTATAATATCCGCCATTGTCTATTTTTGTATTTTCTTCACCTTTTACAGGGTCTGGGACATTAAAATGATTTTTGAATGTTCACCATTGAATAATGTGAAAGAAATGACCATTGGGCATGACTTTTGACACCAGCTAGAGAATTGGTGGTGATCATTGTCAGAAAGAATCTCAACTATATGATGCTGGCATTCTCTGCTCATAAATATGAATGGACAATAAATCTTGCCTTCTGATTATAAAAAAGGTTTGTTGCCAGAAACAAACACATTTGTGTTCTGTTCTTATTTTTGGTCAATTCAATTTGATATAAATAATGTGCTGCTCAGAGATGGGTCTAAGTGAAATTAATGGAGAATGGACTCTTCTACTTATGGGGAAATCTCAGACTCTGTCTCTCAAGGGGAATTGGATACCTAAACTGGGGCTTTCCACTGTCTGGCCAACATAAATATGGCTGGGAACAGAGTAGTGTTTTTATAGTTTTTGGTCCCTGGAGATACTTTTTCACTGGGAAAGATATGCTTACTGCATTGAGCAATTGCCTGAGACCCAGAGATCTTTCACAGCAGCAGCTGCCTGGGACCACCTCTGTGAGTTAACTTAGCTTCCCAAGTACCCAGAGGGCATCCTCCTGAAAGGTCTTCCCTATCAATGGGAACCAGAACACAAACACTCTCCCAGGATCAAATAAAGAATAAGCAATTGCCATATTGCCCTTTAGTTTTTCACCTTCTAGAATGCAATTTTTCTGGAAAAGCTTTGAAAATGACCTTTTTGTTGATCTTCCTCCTTTAGTGCATAACATCAGTTATTTCAATCCCATTTGAATCCTATTTAAATCCCACCTCCCCCATCCACCACACTCCATCCCTTTTTTCCCCATCCCCTAACCTTAGTCTTGGTGCTGGTGTAAGAGAGGGGTGGAGGAAGTCCCGTTTCTAAACTCCAAGCTCTCAGGCTAATGTGACTCAATGAGTACTTACAAAAAAATTTGTGTGGCTTGCTTGTCACAGGCAGAAACACACATTTCTATCCCTTCAATATCCTTCTCAGGCAGGGATTATTTTCTGCCTCCTCCATGGAAGTAATAATAATGAATACTTAGTGACTTCACAGTACTTCATAGTACATACTAAATACTGTCCTAAGTGTCGTACATTAATGATTGCATACAATTCTCACAAAAACACTGAAGGGTAGACACTGTTATCCCTAATAAACAGATGAGGATAACAAGCATCACAGAGAGTATATTGACTTCACAAGTCACTCAACTGTTTGATCTTTCTGTTTTATATTTTATTTTATTTTATTATTTTATTTTATTTTATTTTATTTTATTTTATTTTATTTTAATTGTTGTTCAAGTACAGTTTTCTGTCTTTTATTCCCATCCCATTCCACTCCCCTAGCCCTCCCCATCTCCTTTCCATTCCCTGCCCCCCCCCCAGTTTTTGTCCATGTGTCCTTTATACCTGTTCCTGTAAACCCTTCCCCTTTTCTCCTGAAATTCCCTCCCCTCTCCCCTCTGGTCACTGTCAGCTTGTTCTCTATTTCAGTGTCTTTGGTTATATTTTACTTGTTTGTTTGTTTTGTTTCCTAGGTTCCTGTTAAAGGTGAGATCATATGGTATTTGTCTTTCTGTTTGACTGGGTTTCCTTTTAGAGAGCCATGAATATCCCCTGGGGTGGACAATCCCTAATCTTTGATAACAGTTTTGGTTTTTGGAAAGAGCCCTAAATGGAAGAAGATTCAGAGGGCAGGAAATCAAGTTGGTGCTATGTTAGGGCAAATAGCAGGTATGGCCTCAGGAAAGGGGTCCCTGGAAGGTTTCAGCCTTTCAGGCCCTTCGGAATTGATTGTTTATGGTTTCTTCATGCTCAGAGCACATGATATTTAGAATGGAGATGGGATTTAGAGGTCATCTGATTTAATAACCATTTTTAGCAGAGTTCAAAAAGGTTATATGAAGTTGACAATGTTACCCACCTAGTGACAGAACAGAAACAATAGCTCAACCAACATTCTATCCCAAATCCTATCCCAGGGCTTTATCCCCTTTGAAGGTAGGGGATCAAACATCATCCTCCTTAGGCTACTTTAAAAACACTTAGGAATATATTTTATTTAATCCAATATATCCAAAATACAGTCATTTCAACATGTTTTTGATATAAAATTGATAAAGAAATAGCATACATTCATTCTTTGCTAATTATTGCAGTAAAACATATATAACACAAAAATTTATCATTTGAAATTTCTTTAAGTGCATAATTAGGTGGGATTAAGTATATTCACATTGTTGTGAACCATCACTATTGTCCATTTCTAGAAATTTTCATCATTTCAAACTGAAATACCCATTAAACAATGATAACTCCTCCTCCTCTCCTCCCCACAGCCTCCGGTAACTTCTATTCTACTTTTTGTCCCTACAAATTTTCCAGTTTTAGGTACTTTGTATAAGTGGAGTCATGCAATATTTGTACTTTTGTGCCTAGCTACATCACTTAGCTTGTGCTATTTAGCATAATATTTTCAGGGTTCACCTATGTTGTAGAATGTATCAGAATTTTGTTTCTTTTTATGGATGAACAACATACAATTTTATGTATACCCCACATTCTATTTATTCATTCATCTGTTGATGAATACATGGGTTATTTCCACTTTTTTGACTATTGTGAATAGAGCTTCTATGAATATTGACATATAAGTCTTTAGAGGACTTTTAAAAATAAAGATTTTAGGGCAAAGGGAAGGGTAGGGAAGACACGAATAATATTAATAAGTTGAACTGTGGTGGTATACAGTGGGGAATTTGGGAGCAAGAGATATACACTTTATTAAGTTGTCAGTCTGGCCATGTTCTTAGGTACCTGGAAGTGGGCAGGAGGATGTCACTGAGATACAGTAATGCACAGGAAGAGAGAAGCAGATGTGGGTTGTGGGGAGAGACACAGAAGATTCAACCTCATGAGATGAGGCTGCTCATCTCATTACTTAGAGTAAGTCCCAATACCTGAATCTTCACTTTTACAAAGCACAGACATGCCTTTGTTTCTATAGAGAAGTCTCCTCTGTGTTCCATTTTCTCTCTTTCCCTCAGTCCTGTTCTATATGTATTGATTAGCTTCTCTGAGCAGGTAATCACGATTGGATGCTCTGAAGTTCCCTCCTCTTAAGTGAGAGCCTACAGGTTGGAGTCTCCCCCATGGTTTATCCACCCAACCTCCACCCAAGATTTGTTTAATGAAACTACTGGGGGGAAACAGGCCCAATGATTATAGTTAGATTTCAGCTTTTCATCATATCCTGAGAAAAGATGCATTAGCATCTTACAGTTGTACCAATAATACCTGTCCAGATTCCTGCACTGATGGGAAAGAAGACTAGGAAACCTCTCATATCTTCAAATCTGAGTTTAGAGGATTCTATAAATACAAAAGCAATAGGTATACCACTTAGCAAGATTTAAAATATACTTTTATTGTATCTTATAATTAAGTTAAAATCCAGACATTTGAAATGTTTGACAGATACAGAATACACTAAAAATGGGAGACACAATTAAGAAGGTATAAGAGATAAATAGACAAAAATATTATTCTTCCTTAGTCTGGAAAGAAGCCAAATGTAGAATATGAAAGGTGGTTGTAAAACATGAAGAGTAATCTGGATATGCAGCCCACAACAAGGGCAGGGTTACTTCTCAAAACACATAGTCATTCATCTCATAAAGCACACAGCAGAGAGAAAATAGGATTGCACAGGCGGAGGAAATAAATGGCAGATGTTAAAAAGGAAGCAATATAACATGGAAGTTAAGTAACTGTATTTGATCAGCAAATGCAATTTCCAATCTTGGCACATAACTAATATATTTTTTGAAAGAGTTTTCTGCACTTAGAAATATTTTGTTAGGACACATTTTCAAAAGTGAGATTTCAGCATTAAAGCCTATAACTTTTAAAAAGTCCTTGCTGCATCTTACACCTACCATCAGCTGTGAAGTTCAAGGATATACACTTTAATACAGTCTCCTTTTTCATTGTGAATTTTCATTAATAAAACTCCTAATTTGAAAGAAAAAAATGAGGCCTGGGTTAGTAGTCATATAGAGTAATTTTTCATTTTTTTAAAAGATTTTTTTTATTTATTTTTAGAGAGAGGGAGAGGTAGGGAGAAAGAAAGGGAAACATCAATGTATGGTTGCCTCTTTCATGCCCCATACTGGGGACCTGCCCCACAACCCAAGCATGTGCCCTGACTGGGAATAAAACTGGTGATCCTTTGGTTTTCAGGCTGGCAGTCAATCCACTGAGCCATACCAGCCAGGGCTAATTTTTCCCTTGTTTTAAAGCTGGAATGTTTGACCTTTTGGCATCTCTGTACCACACTAACAGAAGAAGTGTTATTCTGGACCACACATTAAATATTTTGTTACATGTAATCACAAAATAAAGCTCATAATGTTTTAAGTAAATTTATGATTTTGTGTTGGGCTGTATTCACAGCCATCCTGGGCTCCATGCGGCCCATGGACTGCAGGTTGGACACTCCTGTTTTAAAGCCAATTGCATTTTTTGTCACTCTATTTTTTAAAAATATTTTATGAGCATCAGTAGATTTTCTAATTATTATTTTTTAAATATAATACGGATATCAGTAATGTTTTGATCTATGGGAGGAAATCATGATATTTCCTTAAATATCACTCTGAGCTGAGGCAGAATTTAGAGGTCTTACCAGAGAAAACCACTGACATGCTTATAAGCAACTGAAATTAAGCGAGCATTAGTAAGTCATTATATCAAGCCATTAAGGATAAGGGGAAATGTAGCGGTAAGGGTCATCTGCATTACACAGTCTGAAGATTCTTGTCACAGTTGATCTTGAACATAGCCAGAACCCGAGTTCTGATCTGTTTGGTTTTGGCACCATAGATGATGGGATTTATCACAGGAGGGACAAGTAGGTAGACATCACCCATGAGAACATGCACAATGAGAGGAAGGCTGTTTCCAAAACGGTGCACCACTGAGAGGCCAATGAGAGGCACATAGAAGGCCAATACCACACTGATGTGTGACACACAGTTTCCAAAGGCCTTGGCTCGCTCTGACTTGGAGGGCAGTTGTAGAATTGTTCGTATAATCAGAAAATAGGACAAGGTGATGAACAGGACATCCATGCCCATAACCAGCAGAATGGCAGTAAGACCATAGACCACATTGGGCAATGTGTCTGTGGAGGCCAACTTCATCACATCCTGATGTACACAATAGGAATGTGAGAGCACATTGGAGCGGCAGAAGGCCAGCCGCTTGATGAGCAGAGGCAGTGGGATGAAAAAGAGAGATCCACGGACCACAGCCACCATGCCAATCTGGGCTGTTACAGTATTGTTGAGCACTGCAGCATGGCGTAATGGGTGGCAGATGGCTATATAACGGTCAAAGGCCATGGCCAGCAGGATGGTGGACTCAATGGCTGAGAGAGCATGAATGAAGAACATCTGGGCAATGCAGGCATCAAAGGTAATCTCCCGGGAATCAAACCAGAAGAGGGCAAGGATCTTGGGCACGATGGATGTGGACAAGGCCAGGTCAATGGCTGCCAGCATGCAGAGAAAGAGGTACATGGGAGCGTGCAGGCTGCGCTCCATCCTTATGATAAAGACCACGATGCAGTTTCCAAATACTGCCATGACATACATTGAAAGCAGGGGGAAGCCCATCCAAAAATGGGCTTCTTCTAGTCCTGGGATACCAATAAGCACAAAGGTGGCATGTGTGAAGTTGCAGGAACTCATAGTTGGCACAGAGAAGGGGGCACTGGAGAAGGTCAGGTCACACTGGCAGCCTGGTAGGACATGGAGCACAATCAGAGAGGCCAGACCTGGAAACCTGGGGACTGAATGCACTTTAGCTCTCCTTCCCTTATTCTCTCCTCCTTCTTCCAAGCCATTTAGTCTCACATAAGATATGAAGCCATCTTCCAAAGGGGAAAGTGACAGCTCACATTCATATACTGATCACTATTCTCAAGGCCCATTTACATATTTAAAAGGTAACCTGGGAAGAACAATGCTTATCCAACAATGTATCCTTCTCAAGTTCCCTAGGACTCTTTCTTCTGTCCCATACCTTCATTGCCTGGATGCTGGATGGTTCTTTACTCAGGTAGGTATTAAGAGATACCTTATTAGGAACTGTTTCAAGATAAAGCTGTGTCCTCTCCTCCCTTCTCCTCTTCTCTGCCGCCATCTTTTCTCTTCCTTTCCTTCAATTATTCATTCCTTTCATAAGCATTAACTTATATGACTTACTATGTACAAAGTTATTTGCTGGATGCTATTGATACAGAGGTGAAAGACACCTTTTACCCTTCAGATGCCCTGCCTAGGTTGGAAGACAGTTAAGTAACAAAATTATTAGAGTTTTGGGATGAGTGTTAGCATAAGGTGTGCATTTAATGCATGGGCAGGGGAGAGGCATGATCATAGAAACCTTCCTGAGTAAGAAGATTTTTCTATTCAGTGTTGAAACATGAATAGAACTCAGACAGAGAAGGGGATAAAGGGCATATTAAGCCATTGAGGGTTTTTTTTTTCTTCAGGCTTTTAAGATTCCAGGTCCCCACATCTAAGGTCAGTGGTTGTTGGGGTGGGGTGGGGGGAAGAAACACAGCAGCATTTTTTGAATTAAAAGGAAAAATACAAAGCCAAAAAGACCAACAATGAATCTACTAAGAAAAAAAAGGAAACATCTGGGGTCATTGAATGAAAGGCAGTAGCTCTGTTCTATGACTTCCCTGAATATAAAGGTGCTGACAGGCTGTGTGGCCTCCAGCAGATCCTAGCTGTCTGGCAGGGTCCCTGTGAAGGCTCTTCTGTCTGCTCCTGGCTGATGAGTTCCTACACACCTGAGAGCTGCCTCCAAGGCCACTCTCATTGCCTCAAAGAGAACTGGGACTGGGTCTAGATACTACTAGAACTTTGTCTTTCCTGGAACGTTGACCAATAAGTCATTCATATTAGGGCAGACATTTGCTGTTCGGAAACCCACTGTTGTTCTGCCCCACCACCTCCCCAAGCATAAACACATGTGCTCTGACTTCTTTAAATGTTTTCCCTACTAGGCTCCCTAGTGCCCTGGTTTTTACAGCTAATTTTCTCTAAAGAGCCAAGGCCTTGTTTTCAAGAAGAGCCTCTGAATCGTGGGAATAAAGTCTGCAGGAATATTTATTAGTGGTGTTCAGGTTAACCTTTTCATCTTCCTAGGATTCTTTTTTGCTCCTAACCCAGGTCCTTACTGCAACTGTGGGATCCTCTCCATTTGGCCTTAGTGGAGAGTTTGGAAAACAGTGGTCTTAAAATAAATATGATAATATGGGAACTAAAAGATTTGACTTCATTGTGGATAAGCCAGGAAGAACAGATCCAGGGCTTAAGGGTTATAAAATTCATACTTCTGACCACTATTTGCTCTTCTCCATCCTCAGAACTTGTACAAAGACATAATAGCTATACTCCTTGATAAATACAGATCCCAACTTTGGACCCTAGCTACTGTCAGAGAATAAAATGCCCTTTTCAGAAGCAGATAATTGCAGCCTTCAGTGAGATAAAATGTAGCTTATATATTGTATCCTTCCAACCATCTATGTATTTATCATAGGTAACTTGGGGAAAGAGATTCAGAAATAAAAAAAAATCAGGCTGAAAAGTATGTGGTAATGCTAAGATAGCTTCCCTGGAGGGAGGCCAGATCACTGGACCTCTGTGTCCAAGAGAAATGGGAGCTGGGTGAAGAAAAGGGTAGGCATGGGAAGTAGCAAGGGAAGCACAGTAACATATCCTCCCTTTCCAGAGGCCTCCTGCCCATGGTACTGCATGCAGCACTCACAGATACAAGGGTCTCTGTTGGCCACAGAGTCAGGCACTGTCCTGACCCCTCTCTTCACAGGGCATCTTTTTTGCCTTGCTGGTAGCAGTCTACGATTTGGGCCATCATCTTGTTTTCCCAGTTACCTATTCCAGAAGACCTCACATCTCCCTCTCATGTTGCCTGGCCTTCTGCCTAACGTGACCCCTGAATAGACTCAATTTCCACTTCTCTTTGTGTCCAAATGTGGCTGTTGTATTCATACTCACTTGTCTCACTGGATAGCCAGCTAATGCTGTGGGACATTCCTTCTTGTTCTATGAAAGTTTACGTGGCACACAAGGGCTTCCCTTGCCCTGCCATAAGGCAGTTTGTGGGGTCTTCAAATTCCCTTAGGATAGTAGGATTTGGGCTTTCTAAAACCACAGGATGGACTCCCTTGAAAATGGTGCAGTCTTACCAAGAGGAAACAGCTAGAGCTGGCTCACCCCTTCTGGCACCGGCTTATTCATAATGCTGACCAGGAGGCCCATGGGAACAGGCTGGGGGCATAAAGTGAGGCTCCAGGGATGTGGTAGATGGTACAATATCTCTAAGTTCTTTTATGTGTCATTCCCACAGGGTTCACACTGTTTCTGTCTCTGGGGGGAAGGGGAAATCACCAAGGGCCCACTGCTTCTGCCATTACTCCCACACTTACAGATACAGGGCTCTCGACAATCTGTCTCCCTGTTGCAGGTGACTCAAATTCCCACAGTCAGCCACAGTCAGTGCTTTTCTTCATTAGTCACTTGGCCAAACACAACGGCCAAGGCACATTTATTAGTTTTGTCCTTGGACCCTAGAAGTTCAAATCCTCTTTAAAAACCAAGATGTGTACAAAAAAATGTAGTCTTGTCATTCAAAGGGTAAGCATGCACTTCTTCAGTTTTTCTTTTTCCATCTTTTCTTTCAGTTGATGAAACAGACCTCAATGTATGGAAGCCACTCTTTATTGCACCTGTGTTATAGAGAAAGGTTAGATGAGATTAAAACTAATTGTGTTAGGTCACATAGTTAATTAGTGATAATATCAGTTGGAGAATCAATTTTTCTATTTATTCATCCACATCCAACATTTACTTAACAAGGGCTCATAGTGTAAAAAAGAAAAAATAGACAGCCTCCCTCCAAAAAAGAAAAACCTCTCATCCTTATGGAGTATACATTCCAGTGACAGGGACAGAAAATAAATGGAGTTAATATGAAAAACCAAATAGGATGTTAAGTAGTCTTAAGGATGAAAAAATAAAGGGGAGATAGGAATCAATAATTATCAAGGGAGCAGTTGAAGTTTTAAATGAAGTAGCCAGGGAAGGCCTTACAAAAGGGAGACATTCGAGGAGAAGACTGAAGGGAGGGAGAAATATATATGGAGATATTTGAGAAAGGCCATTTCAGGAAGAAGATACAGAAATTACAACTAAAGTTCTAAGAAGGGAGTATATCTGATAGTTTAGAGCAATAAGGAGACCAGGTGTGCAGATGGACAAGGGGGATAATAGTAAGGAGATGAAATTATAGAGGTGATGGGGAGTTTAATCATATAGGCTCTTGCAGGACTTACAGGACATTAAGGGGTTTCACTTAGATTCTGGGTTCGAGTAGCTACAATAGTGGTAATGTGTCTATTATTGCTCTGGCTTTCAGAAAAGTCTCCAATTCATTGTGAACTTGCTCACCTTAGTCAGAACATGATATTTAAGCTGCAAATCACCCATGTCTAAAGTGTCCAAATTAGTCACTCTTCAGGGATGTAAGTTTATAAGTTTCAAAGATTGTTAGGTCCTAGAGCTGTTCACACATTAGTGTGTGTGGATGAGGTGGGAGAGAAACACCTGTACAGGTAGTGTGAACATCTTGGCTGTCTGGGTCTTGAGTCTGAAGTTCTTTCTTCTCCTTTCCATTGTTAGGACTCTGAGTACCCCCACCCTTTTCTCTCCAGCCCACATCACTCTTTCTCTTTCTCTCTTTGCTCTCTCCATACTCTATCATATGTTGTGTGTTGAAACAGGCACCCAGCATGTAATTGTACATCTTCTGAACTTTTTCACTTATATCTAACCGTGAATAAAATATATGCCTGGTCCTGAGAAGTGGGCACAGAGTCTGTTGAGGGGAGATGGTTACAGTAGGTTCTGAAGAGGGCTGTCATGCACGAGAAAAAAGCACAGGTGCTGCAGGAGCACCTGGGAAGGACACCAGACAGACTTCAGAAGTCAGAAGAAAAGTCTCCGAAGAAAATTCAAACTCTAAGTCAGAAGAAGGGGAGAGAGTGAAGGTACTATAAGTGGAAGTAACAGCTTGTCAAAGGCTTGAAAGTGAGATAGAGTGATCAGGGTTAAGGAGATGCTAGTTGTCTGGAGCACCACATAGAGGGGAAGTAATAAGGCTTGAGAGGGAAACAGAACCAGGTCATCAGAGATAGTATTCTTTTTACTACATGTAAACCCTGTTTTGATATCTAGAAGACAGAATAAATAAAACCAAGGACTTATACTCAATGATTTTACCTTGTAATGAGAAACAAGAAGAGAAATAAACAGATATGTAATATGCTGGGGGTTAAAAGTGCTAGAAACTGAAAACAAGGTGGTTAGGGAAAAGAGTGAATGCAGATAGGAATTGAGGGGGAGAGGTGTTGCTATTTTTTATAATGTCAAGAGCCCTGTAATAAGATGATGCTTAAGCAGAAACATGCATAAAGTGAGACAGTAAATCATGTGGGTGCCTGGGGGGAAAATATTTTAGGTAGAAAGAACAGAAGATGTGAAGTCTGATGTTGAAGCATGCTTGGTGAGTGTAAGGAAATATTCGGCGGTTAGGGTGGGCAGGTGTAGGAGAGTGGATAAAGGGAAGAGTAGTTGGAGATGAAGTTGAGTTGGTGGAAAGGAGCCAGGTATAAGACACAATGTCTGTGCATTTTCCCTGGGTAAGACAGGAGGCTACTGGAACATGTTTAACAGAGGAAGTGACATGATTTGTCTTGTGTGTTTGTGTTGTTTCCTGGTGAAGGAAGACCCACCAAGAGAGTATCATATTCAGTTCAAAGATGACGATGGATTGGATCATGGGGATAGCAGTAGAGGTGGCAGAAAGTTGGATTTCAGACACTGATGTCTCAAATATCTGGAAGAAAGAGTTATCAGCATTTGCCCATAAGTTGGCTGTGGAATGGAAGAGACATGCACCATGGCTCCAAGTGTTCTCTCTCAGAAAATTAAAAGCAGATTTTCTGAGCTTTGGGAGACTGTGATTGATTATGTTTTTGTTTTGATGTGAGTACATGGGCATAATGAGTATAACATGATTACTGGACAGTCAGGTGGAAATACTGATACATAGGCAGTTAGATATGAATCTGGAGTATAAATATTAGCTTGGGATGTGTCAGCATATAGATGGTATTTAAAGCCATAAAGTCAAATGAGATGACCAAAATGGAAATACAACAAAGGAAAGTAACAGGTCTGAGAACAAAATCCTGGGACATTTCAGCATGCAAAGATCAAGGAGATGAAGATTACAATAATTGAGACTAAAATATTCTTGATACATATACTGAGAATTTTCACATCATCCTTATTATTAAATAGTAATATAGTCACTTAATGAGTTCCCTGTAGATGTGACTTCTACTTTTTTGTTGCATCTAACACCAGTGATAGGGCCCACATTCACTGAGTGATTCCGATGTGTCATTGAAATATGTGCTTTAAAAAATTTGAGACTTAATGGATATATCCAACTTGAAAAAATAACTTGCTTGATTAAGCAGTTACATGAAATATATGCCACAGATGAAAAGATTTCTAAGTAAATGACACAAATTATAATTCATTTGAAATCTATAGTCATTTTTCAGTTTCTGTTTGGGCAGAAAATTGGTGGAGGTTTGAGACATATTCTAGAATACAGTTAGTTGGGAGAGAACAGGTAGATATACACTTGTGAGATTTAAAAATTTGCTTGGACTTTTCAAACCTCCATAATTTGGTTGAAAATTTCTAGAGGAAAGAATTGTATAATTATATACATATATCATTATGTATATGCACATACACATATAGGTATAGTCAGTTATATGTGTACATAATTGCTAGTGCTATACATGTATATTAATTGTATAGTAATTATATCTGTAGTTTACAGTATAGGCAGCAATATACCATGAACTTAAGAGTGTGAGGGACCCTGGAGTCAGTATGCATGGATGTGAAATATGGCTTTGCCACTTACCAGCTGTTTAAGCATGCTATTTAGCATTTTCGTGTTTCAATTTTCTCATTGATATTAGAAGTAACTACTGTATAATGTTCTTTCAGTATAAGATGTGTGAATCGATGCAAAAAAGCACTTAGAACCATTTCTGCTCAAAGGAAATGGTAAATGTTAGTTAAAATTATTATTAAAGTTAGGAAATACTACCTAATTCTCATACAACTTTGATTTTTTTCATAATGTGTTGTTCTAACTGCTGTGAAGTGGATAAAGTAAAAGAGAAAGGCAATTTGTAGGATTACCAACAGTTTAGAATGAATGGTGATGGGGAGAACACCTTTTAGGCTGTTTATCCCTTCTGTTCTTATGTCTCTGTCTCCACGTTTTTAAAATAGAGTCAAACTAGCTGATATCCTACATATAACCCAATCTTAATTTTAAATTTTTGATGACTTGGTTTTAATGATTACTAGTTCTGTTTTTTTAATAACATAGCCTGATGTAGGCTGTCTCTAGAATTCTGTGAGTCTATGTGTCTTTGGGATGGAGAATTTTCATCACAGCTCTACGTATCTGTTTGGTCTTCACACTGTAGATAATGGGGTTCATCACTGGGGGGATCAACAGGTAGGTGTTAGCAATCATAGTATGTACATAGGGTGGGGCCTGTTTTCCAAACCTGTGAACAAAGGACAGACTGATCAATGGAATGTAGAAAATAGCAACAGCCCCAATGTGGGAGATGCATGTGTTGAAGGCTTTCTTCCTCTCTTCTGGGGATGCGATGCTGAGGACAGTCCTAATGATCAAAACATAAGAGAGGAGGATGAGGATTGAGTCTAGCCCAACAGTAGAGATCATGGCTGTCAACCCAACTGCGCTATTAATCCTGGTGTCTGTGCAGGAGAGCTTCATCACATCTGGGTGGAAGCAGTAGGAGTGGTGTAGCACGTGGCTGTGGCAGTAGGACAGTCTTTTAAGAAGGGCTACCATTGGTGTCAGCATTAGTGTCCCCCTGATGACAATGGACACTCCAATTTGAGCTATTCTGGAGTCAGTTAAAATGGTGGCATACCTGAGAGGATTAGAGATGGCTACAAAACGATCAAAGGCCATGGCCAAGAGCACTGAAGATTCCATGACAGTGAAGAGTTTAATAAAGAACATCTGCGACAAGCAGGCATTAAAGCTGATCTTCCTGGCATTGAACCAGAATATACCCAACATGGTGACTAGGGTGGATATGGACAAGCCAAGGTCAGTGGTGGACAGCATGGAGAGGAAATAGTACATGGGTTCATGGAGGCTGGGCTGAGTGACAATGGCAAAGAGAATCAGGCTGTTTCCTGAGAGGGCAGTTAGATAGAGGAAGCAGAAGGGAATGGAGATCCAGGTGTGGAAGGCTTCCAGCCCAGGAACGCCAGTTAGCAGGAAAATGATGGAAGAGGATGTGGTATTCTGGAAGTTGGGCATGCTGAATTATAAGTACAGAATTCCAAGGTGAAACTCTGGAATGATGAAAAAACTGCATTAAAAACCTCGTTTCAATTAATTTTCTTGAATCCCAAACCAACCAAAGATGAATATTTATATGCTACACAAATATGAATGACTCACTTAAATTGATAAAAATAATTGTAAGTTTTTAACTGCTGTAGTATGCACCATTAATTTATTTTTTATTTTATAATTTTGTATTGGTGTCAGCCCACAATTTTTCTTCCTTGGGGCCCTTTGCTTGTAGCTATGTTTATTCTATGTGACCTTTGCTTTCATTCCTTTAGTCAGAGATGACTGGACTAAATAAAGACATTTTATCCAAGGCTGACTGATCATATTTCATTCTTGCTGGAATGTTTAAATTGTGATAAAGAGGTTGCACGTTGGTTTTCCTGTATAGTAGGCTTCAGAGAAAAACAGATTGGGGCTATGGAAGAGCAATAATACTACATCAGCCAGAAGTATAGAAAGCAGAGAATCTCAAGACAATTTGGGAAACCAGAAAAAACTGAGAAAGAGATACTGGTTTATAATACAAGTAACATATTACATTATGGTAAATGTCTTAGGACCAGTGCAGTCACGTGTAGCTTACTACAGTATGTAACCTTCACAGTGGCAGTTAGATTGCAGAACCTGGCATCGTGTTTGAGAGAGATGGAGAGTCAGAACAGACTTACCACCGTAGGGACAGAGGCCTCTGCCCCCACTTGACATAACGTGCTGCCATGTTCAGATATATTTCTCTCTTCAATCTGCTTGAAGACGAGTTGTTCCCAGGACAGATTTTCTCCATTTTGTGAAGACATACTTTCCAAGAGATACCTAATATGATATTACTGTTTTGCTTTAAGGGGAAAGATATAACCTGACAGCAAATGTCTTCTGGCTTTTTTCATTGAGCAGAGAATTCAAACTAGATATATGGATATGTATGAGTTGGAAGAGGGGGCCTGGGGAAATCAGAGGGGACCTCTCTTGTGCCTGGAGAGAGGGTTCAATCATTGGGAAGCAGCCAGCATTAAGATCACTGTTCCTTGGGGAAACCCAAGAGTTTTCAGCACACACAAGTTCACCAGATAAAGTGCCACCTCAAGGATTTCCTAAAGAAAACATTAATTTAAAAATTGTGAAATTTTGAATTGAAAATTAGAGAAAACAAGAAACATTAAGTTACATAAGTTAAGTAAGTGAACTATAATGTAAGAATCTAAGGTTTAGGGTTACAAGAGTGTTCTCAGGGAACCAGTGAAGTTGCTGTCAGGAATGCTTCAGCCAACCTCATAATGAAAATAAGAATTAACAGGAAGGGGGCATGCACTAAGAGAGGGAACATCTTTCTGACACTTCCAGTGACTGTTTATTAAATGCCATGAATACTGTTGATGTTATACAGAAATCAAGCCTTGCCCAACTGGTATGCATTTCACAATAAGCTGTGAAAGTTTAACAGGCTAACAAGTTCTATTGGTGCTTTTCATAAATAGACTGATTTCTGAAAAAACATTTTTAGTAACTATACTTAGCTTTGAAGAAACTATATATCGAGCAGAAGGACAAACTAAAACTGTATTTATGAAATAAATGATACATAGGATAGTTTTAAATAGTTGGTGCACCTCTCATTTCCCACATGTTTTTGTCCTGTTTATTTACTATTATTGATTTACAGAACCTGGGACTCAGTCTTTGAAGTCAACTCCTGGAGTTAGTGGGAGGTAGAGTAATCATGAAACAGGGAATTCTTTAATTCTATGTACAAAAGGATCTGGGTATTTAGTGATGGTTAGTTAGAAAAATCAATGCTTGAAAGAATTCTATGTTTTGTCTAAGTTGAGAGGTATTCCCAGGCTTTTAGGAAAAGCATATGTAAAAATTATTGTGGCAGAATGAACTTGTAATATTTGTGCTTGGCTCTTGCCTTATGTTCTCAGAGACATTTACTGAGCACCTACTTCATGCACAATAGAAAAGTATGACATAACATGAACAAAACTCCCCTTAAAAATTTATAATGAAGCAAAGGAGAAAGACTAGCACTATTTCTAAATAACTCCAATATCTAATATACAATGATGAATAATAAAAATGGGTGTGAGAGTACAGAGGGCCTTCACATGTGCTGATTAATTCTGGCTATCACTATGATTTTCATGATGTTAATGATAATACACACGATGATTGAGTTGGAATTTTGATCACTGAGTTTTAGGTCATTTTATGAGACCAGTTATTTTTTAAAAATTACTAGCTGAAGAATCTCTCACTCATTCTAACTTGTTCATGGTTCCTTTTACATCATTTCATTAATTTAAACAATTTACTCCTTTCTCATTGCATTTGTTTTGTCAGATTTTCCCTTCCATTTCTGGCTTGGAGCTCAGAAGAAAAATGCAGAGTTGAGGTTGAAATGATCTGCACTGAGCCTGGCAGAAGAGAATGCCTTCAAATTCAGCTCCCCTCTTTTCTATATCTTCCTTCACCTGCTCCTCATTTATGCTGGGCTCAGACACAGGGGATTCCTTATTCCTTTGCACAGTCAGTGACTCCATGCAAGCTCTTGATCATCTACCATAAACACTTATTTTGTTTTAGTATTCAACCGAGAGCTCAAACTGTGTATAGTGTCAACACTAAGCATATGAAGCAAATAAAATAACAGTGGTTTGGTGCCTGAGAAAATCAGAGAGGTTGCCAGGACTTTTTCTTTTTAAAGCCAAAACCCTTGTTTTTAATAAGAACTAGTGAGTTATGGAAATGAGAAATGAAAAAGGACAAGTTTTGAATACTTACTACATGCTGGGCACTGTATTAGTTACATGTCAGAGGATATGTAACTCTACCATTGCTTGTAGAGTGTACAAAGACATGATGTTTCTAAGCAATAAGACAGAAATATTGTGAAGTGACAGATACAGAGTATGTGTATACAAGAATATGTCTGTAAGTCTTCAAGAATTATTAGTTCCAAGAAATCTTAACAGAGTACATAAAATATAACTGTGTAAAGTTTTGATGAATAGCTAAAAATGGAACTGCCTTTTGACCCTGCAATTCCACTTGCTAGGATTATACCCTAAGAACCCTGAAACACCAATCCAAAAGAACCTATGCACCCCTATGTTCATAGTAGCACAATTTACAATAGCCAAGTGCTGCAAGCAACCTAAGTGCCCATGAATAAATGAGTGGATCAATTAACTGTGGTACATTTACACAGTGGAATTCTATGCAGCAGAAAGGAGCTCCTACCTTTTGTGACAGCTTAGAGAGAACTGGAGAACATTATGCTAAGTGAAATAAACCAGATGGTGGAAAACAAATACCATATGATCTCACCTTTAAGTGGAACTCAATCAACAACAACAACAACAAAAAAAAGCAAGCAAGCAAAATATAACCAGAGCCATTGAAATTAAGAACAAACTGACAGTGACCAGAAGGGAGATGGGAGGGAAATAATGGGGTGAAAAGGGGGAAGGGTTTTTAGGAACAACAGTAAAGGACACATGGAGAAAACCAAGGGAGGGGGGTGGGATCAGTGGAGAGAAGTGGGGATGGCTGAGTGGAGGGGGAGTGGTGAGGAGAAAACACAGACAACTGTACTTGAACAACAATAAAATAAAAAAAATGAACCCCCCCAAAAGGTTTTGAGGAATACAGTGAGTTTATGAGGATGAAAAGCAGGAGAGAGCATTTTTGACATAAAGATATGAGCAGAGACTGAGTGAAACAAGAAAATACAAGAAAATTGCCATGCTGGACACTTACATGTGAAGCTGGAGGACTCAGGGGGGCTAGGAAATGAAACTCTTGCATTCCGTGGAAGAATAAGGAACTTAGATTTTAGTTGCAAAGCATCAAGAACCAGCCATTTCCAAATATTTTATGAGTAAGTACACAAATCATTCTCTGTCTCTTCTAATTTAACTACAGCAATTTTTCTTTCCTTTTTAGTATCTTATTTTGTACCACTGGCTTTTGTTTAGCATTCTACAATATTCACATTTTATCCCAACCCAATAATGAATGCTTCCCACACTTTCCTGTAGATGTTTTCAACACACACCCAATTTAACCAAGATATATCAACTATATATTATGATTGGCCATTGTGCTTAGTCAGTGAGGGTGGTAAGACATAAATCCTGTATCTCTCTCTGTTTTGTGCCATATATTTTATGACAAAAATGTTCTTTGGACAGTCTGGTTTTGTTTATTTTTCTTTCACCTTCACTAACAATCTGGAATCTTTCTCCAATGACTCAAAGAAAATTCTCCAACTGATGTCACTAATGACTCTCTAAATACCAAATCTAAAAGTTTATTTTCAGATTTGTTTTTCTGCCCTTCCTCTCATTTTCCCCCCATGTTTCCCACTTCCCCTTTGAAACTTTTTCCTTCCTTACCTTCAGTGACAGTTGTTCTGTGGGTTTCCCCTGTCCCCATTTACCAAATAATATTTTTGTTCTGTGTCTTCAAATTATGGTATTCTTTTGGGGTCTTTCTCCCCCCCACTCCCAAGAAGTCCCTCTTCTTTTCTTGCTATCTGAGATACTACACTCTCCTTGGAATATCTTAGTTATTTCCATGGCATTAAATAGCATTTATATCAAGACAACTTGCAATACTGAAATTTAATTGTGGACTCTTCTGAGTTCTATACTTCCAAAGTTGATAGAATTTTCAAAGCTGTGGCAAGGTTTTAAACTTGAAGGCAGTACCAAATCGTGGAACTACAGTGAGGAGATCACATCAACAATTTAGAAAAAGTAATTCACAGCAGGAGAACAAATCAAAGGTAGTGATGGGTGCTGGTCAATAAAAGGTGAATAAAATTTTATCTCCTCTTGAGGGACATCTTCACTCACAATCCCTCAGATAACCCAACCTCAGTGTGAGTCAAATCCAGTGTGTTCCTTTCCCCATTCCAACCTCACTCCTTCTCCTTTGCTTTATTTGTTAGTAAATGACATCAAACTCTAGTAAATCATCTAATTAGCATTACCATCCTCACACACACAGATGTCATATGCACCCATTCTTTTCTCTCTCTCTTTCATCATCTATATACAAATATTAATTGCATTTTGTATTGATTCTACTTGTGAAATGTCAAAAATTAGAACATGAGGTGGTCCACATATGAAGTCGAAGTAACAGCAATATAGTTGGTAGTGGGTATTTGAAGGTGTATTTCATTGCATTTTCTCACATTGGATATTTCATTGTATTTTTTTTAATTATTTTTATTTATTTATTTTAAAGATTTTATTTATTTATTTTTAGAGAGGGAAGGGAGGAAGGGGGGGAGAGAGAGAGAGAAACATCAATGTGTGGTTGCTGGGGGTTATGGCCTGCAACCCAGGAATGTACCCTGGCTGGGAATCGAACCTGGGACAGCCCGCGCTCAATCCACTGAGCTACGCCAGCCAGGGCTCATCATTGTATTTTCTTACATTGAAGGAATGTTACTGTTTATATCAAAGAATAAAGGGGGACTAATGGATAAATTTAGGAGGAAGTACTAAAAATTCCCCTGAGCTACTGTTTTGCATTGTCATCACCCTCAAACCTGTTTAATTCATCCACTCCAATCCATACACAGCCTTCCTTTTCTCTTGTGAGAAATGACCTATAGTCTTTCAACTAATTTCCCTGTCCACTTAGATCACAAATATTCTCTTCATTGTTGCACTGTTGTGAGCTGTGGCTTGTGTTTATGTCTTTAACTGCTGAAGTAGATCATATGTCATTATCACTATTGTCCAAGCCATTGTCAAATGTGTGTTACTGACCTGGATTCAGATCCTTGCACAAACACTAACTAGCTTTGAGACTTTATACAGCAATGCTAATAAAAATATTAATCATAACAATAATAGCTGCCACTGATTAGAACTTGTTCCATGACTATTACTGTGCTGAGCATGTTATAAACATATAATTTTAATTCTTAGTACAATAGCATGTGGCAAGTATTATTAAATTCACTTTAAATTCTCTTTTTGCTAAAGAGACTGAGTATCAGAGAGATTATGAAATATATACAGGGTCACACACAACTAGGGCATGTCTGAGCTGAGATTCCAAACCCAGTTCTTCTTAATTCCAAGGCTTATGGTTTTAGAACTATTTCACTTGCAAGTAATATAAACTTTTTTTGATCCAGTTTCATCATCTATGGGGTAGAATATGCCTAATACAGTACCTGGCATGCAGTGGTATTCAAATTGGCATTTTTTAAGAAACATTGAGCTTAGAAATGAGGTTTAAGCCTCTGACAACCTCTTTGGTTTTCTCAAGCACCAAACCACTAAACACCATAAATATATTAGTACAATGATCAAGTCATTTGATTAATGAACAACCAACTATCCAACCTACACCAGACAGAACAAAATATACATTTCCTGAGAATAAATAATTCTACAAATTCTTCCATCCACCTCAGTCTACCACCTCACTCTCTAACCTGATTTTGTACAACGTGAGAAAATTCTGTCCTGTGCACAAGAAACCTCAGTTCATCCAGAGTCAAGTGTTTTCATCGAAACAAAACAGATTTACTTACAGAGCCCATACAGCAGGTCTGTCTGTTCCTCTTAGGCTGACTTAGAAGGCTGAGGAGGCTATAGGTTTCAGGGGAGATCCAAGCTTATGAGGGCACTTGTTCCAGCCTCATAGAGACAGTGACAGAGCTGAGAGACCAGTTCCTGCTGGTGGTGTAACTTGTGTCTCCAGTGTCTGGGTGTTCCCAGAAGATTTCTTTTTCCTCATACAAGTCTTTTTATATCTGTTCCATTATGCAATTAGTTATTGTGGCAAAGTGTTTTATAGGCTGATATGTATTTTATTGTCCTTGTGCCCTTTTATGGAAGGTTTCTTTGTAAAAACAGTTTTGAGATATGATTCATATACCTTAAAATTCACCCACTTAAAGTACAATTCAATAGGTCTTTGTAAATTCTCAGACTTTTGCAATAGCATAATCACCATCTAATTTTAGAAAATTCTCATCATTCCAAGAAACCTCATGCCAACTCTAACAGCCACTCTGAGGAGGAATTTTTAAGATGAAATTTTATACCAGACTGCTAAAAGGCATCTGCTTTTGTAAATGTAAATCAGACTTTATGCCACAATGCTTTAGCATCTATTGTTACTCACAGCAGTCATATTTCATTAGCCTACCTGGGCTTCCTAGTATCCTCTCTTTGCAAGCAGAAAAAACAATTGACTTATCCTCACATGTATCTAGTACATGTTTCATAAGGGTGCCCTTATATTCTAAACATCATGCTAAGTGCTGAGGATTTAAAAAAGAATGCAATGTAGTTCTTACTGTCCAGGGTCTCCCAGTTTAGCCTAGAAAACAGATTAACCAGTAGTCATCAATGTTGACGACCATTGACAAGGTGATCATTGAGGTGTGAACTAAGTGCTTGATGAATATAGTAAGCAAATCTCAGTCCACAAGTTAGGTGTGCAGAAATAAAGTTTTACTTTTTCATAATTCAATCTATTTTCTATTTTAGAATTCTAGCCCACTAGATGGAAGAAAAGTAATCACAATAATTAGGGGTTTTTCCCACTTGTGTTCAGATATTGAGGGTGGTACCTTATATCACAGAATTTGGGTAGGTGGGTGATGGATCTGGCCAGTAATGTCATCAGAGGGGAAGCAACTACTGCCCTCTTTAGTCTCTAGTAAACTGTCTCCACAGATTGATGTAGCCTTACAGCCCCTTTAGATCCTCAGATATCCCCTTTATTTCTGGACCATGCTGAGCATAAAAGTCATCCTTGATTTCTGTCTCCTACACTCTGCATACAAACCTGCAAATTCTGCCAATATCTTTGAAAATATCACCAGAATTTAATGCTCTCCATCACCTCCAAACATCCCAAGGCACAAGTATCTCCCACTTGGGTAATTTCAGCAGTTTCTTAACTATTCTCCCTGCATTTGGGCTTATCTCTCTGCACTACCCAGTCTGTTTTACCACAGTAAATTTAGGCCAAATACATTGGCCTAAAATATTTTATTCTTTATCATGTAAAAAAATAATAACAATAATACCTATCTGGCAGGGGAGACACCATGATCACGAAGATGGATTTCCCAGTGTGAGGCTTATCCATTGCTCTCTGGGTGTGCTGAGTCCTGCTCATTTCCCCAAATGTGGGGAACTTGACTGTATAATTTGTTGTAGTGGGGGCTGTGTTCATACTCTCCCCTTGGAAAAAAAAACCCAAACACTGTTGTATGTCTTAAGATTTTATATCAATTGTTTGTGGTAGACAAGATAATAACCCGGGAAGATATCTGTGTCCCAATGCCTGGAACTTGTGAATATGCTACCTTTACGTGGCAGAAGGAAATTTGCAGATACGATTCAAGTTGAAGACCCAGATGGGGTCATTATCCTGGATTATCTGGGTGGGTCTAATCTAAGCACGTGAGTTCTTAAAAATAGAGAACTGGAAAGATAGCACTATGAGAAGAGCTTGCTCCACTGTTGTTGGCTTTGAAGATGACAGAAGGAGACCATGAGCCAAGACATGTGGCTAGCAACTAGAAGGAGAAAACAGAAGAGTTTTGATTCTTTCCCAGGCCCTATGGAAAGGAATGCAGCCCTGCTGATGCCTTGGTTTTAGCTCTGTGAGACTCATTTCAGACTTCTAACCCACATAAGTGGAAGATAATAAATTTGGTAGAAGAATCTATTATTACTTTGATTTATGCTGTTACCGAGGATTAAATGGTTTAAGTAATTACTTAGGTTTCTCAGTTAATAAGTAGCACAACCAATATTCAAAGCTTGGGATATTTGGAGACCCTTTTGGTTTTAAAAATTCATTTCTTAAAGAATCATCATACAACTCTTCTTCTTCCGGTAATTCCAGTTCAAGTCATTCTAAACTCTATAGCACACATGCATGTTGTGTGCCAGACAAGATGTTAACATGCTGTCACTTGTGTAAGCTTATGTTTGACATATGAAAGTTTGTTCTGTTGTGTGTGCTTATAATGAACTCCTCGGGACTTTTGAAAACATTTTCTCTACCAGGCTGGGAAACTTCTAGGGCAGTGACTCAATTCCCATTAGTCTCAGAAATGACTTAGAAGGGATCATATTTATATTTACCCTGGCCAAAAGAATGTGACTTTTTTTTCTCAGAGCAATAGTACTGCAGGAGTGTCACGTGGAACTGGTGTGCACACTGGAATGGTGCTGACTCACACTGGTACACATGCTTTCAAAGCAGGGCTCTTCTCACCAACCTACTCTCCACCCAGCCCAGCAAAAGAGTCACTGGTAATTTGATTCAACCTTCTAAAGTCTGAGCAAAATGCCCCTCAATAAAATTACACAGCAACAGGAATGTGCAGTTGTCAATACCAATACCATTCATTCAACCATGGAAACATACCAGTCTGTGACATCATTTGCCTTCATATTCATGCTTTCCAAACTTGTTAATCCAAAGAGAAAGAGCAGAACTAGAAACAAGAAAACTGTGCCATAGGGACTTGCAATGTTATTTATTATCTCTATTTTACAGAAAATTGTGCCATAGGGACTTGCTATGTTATTTATTATCAATATTTTACTACAGTAAATAGTGAAATATTTTTGCCTGTCAAATCAACACATTTTTTAAAAACTTAATACACAGTATTGTGTTTCTGTATTATAGTGGACTAAGCAGTATTTTATAATGTTTGTGTGAACTTTCTGGAGGTGAATTTTCCAGTATATTGCCTCAGCATACCTATAATATTCTATTTCTAAAAATTCATCCAAAGCAATTTATCAGAGATGCAGGCTATGTTGTATAGAAGGAAACATCAATTACAGCATTATTCACAGTAGTCAAAACTATCGGTAACAAAAATTCTCAGTGACATAAAAATAAAATGTTATATCCAGTCATAAAATGCTGTACAACCTTTAAAATTCATGCATGTAGCAGCTTATATGGATGGTCATGCTGAATCAGGAAGTGGAAAAGCAGAAATCAGGGCTAAGAGTCTTAAAATACAATGTATAGTGCAAGTTCTGCAAGAAACAGAAAGTCTGAGACAGGAACAAGTGTCCTGAGGCATATCAGGTAATCTAGAATTAATGGACTAAAATTGTAGAAAGAAATCTAAAGCAAGCAAACAATAATAACAAAAAATGTCACTGCATTAATGATTGTTCTGTTTAGGCCACTATTTATAAAAAATATCAGGGTCCTACAACTTCTACTGACCCTCCATGGTCTGATGAAAGTCTCATTTTCCTCTCCTCCTGGATCCAGCCATGTCAAATTATGAGCAGTTCTACCCTGTTGATTTGGCCAACACCAGCCATTCAATTTCAGTGGACAAGGAAATGCAGTGCATTCTTACCTCTCTCATTTAACTTCTCTGGCTATTCTTATCATTCCTATTTATCTAATTCCTCTCTACTCCTACTACATCTTATAATTCTCCCATCAACATTCTTTATTCATCATTCATTATTACAAAAATATTGCATGCATACCACATATCTGTTATTAAACAAGATCTGAGGTTAAAACAGTGAATGCAATAGACGTTGTCCCAGGTTTACAAAGTCTAGGGGAGGACATAGTTGAGTATATGAGAAATTACAATACTGTGTTATAGTTACTCTAAAATGGAAATTAGTAGAGATCTTTGCTATTGAAGGACTAGTAGCATAAGTGTGCTTGTTAGAATGCTTGTTGGAAATGCAATATATTAGATGTACTGAATCATATTCTGTATTTTTGAAAGATACCTAAGGGACTCTTGTGACAATCATGTTTGGGAAGAATTCATATAGATCATCACATAAGTGTTGGGAAAACCTAGCCCCAGGTGGTCAAGGGAAGCTAATGAAATATAGTTGCTGAAAGGAGATCTAAGTAAATAAAAAATAACTAATTAAGCATACTTCTTGGCATAAAGAACTGTGCCAAGAATTACATTGCCTTGCAAAGATCTTCTATATAGAAACAAATGGTGAGAAACTATTTCCGGGGGAGCTAGGGAGGAGGGGAGGAGAGTAGGAGGGTACTGTGAACAGACTGTTAGAAGGTCAAGAAAATGTTATAGGCACAGGCAGCTGCTGTGGTGTCTCAACCCATCAGCAAACTCAGCACCATATTGGGAAACCATGGAGCAGGGCAAGTGAAAACAAACACAAAAACAAAACAAAAAGCAAAATTAAAAAAACTCCGACAATGTTCAATTAACATTAATGTAGCTTCAATTTGAAATCAGAAAACTTAGGAAAAAACAATTTCAATTGTTATACAAATGTAAATTTTATGTCAGTAGAATGTCTTTTGAGTTACCTTTGGGGGCAGAACCAAGGAATCAATAAACACCTTAATACTACCACGATGAACAGATTGAGACAAAGCTCAGAGGTGAGCAAAGCCTGCCATATTCAGAGAACTGAAGGTAAGTTCAGTAGGGTTGAAGCAGAGAAGGTGGAAAGACAGTGCTCTCAGGATAGGGCCAGAGGGGCTGCAAGGCCAGATTCCTCAGGGAACTAGGAAGCAAAAGATCAGAAACAGAGCAAAGTCCGAATCAGATCTGTCTTCTTGCAACAGTTGCCTTATCTATCAGAAGTGTGAACTTGAAGGTAGAGACTACAACTTTACATCTCATGTCTGGAGTGCAGTATCTGACACATACTTGGCACTAAATGAAAGCTTATTAAACTGCTATATTAATGAAAAACCATAATAGTGTGACAAATAATAATACATTTTGAATGCGTGCAGAATGTACTATTCTAAGACTTTTCCACAAATTAATATTGGGTCATTTTATTTATTATAGAAAATAAATCTGTGAACTAGATATAATTATTTTCCCTATGTAAAAAGTGAAGAAATGGAGGTGGGGTGGTTACATAGTTAGCACAAGGTCACACATTAAGTGGTGAAGCAGTTGGACCCTGGCTGTCTGGTTCCAGATACTATGAGTGTAACCAATGCTATGTCAGCTCCAATTGGGTAAGTGAATGCACGGAAAGTGTTCAAAATATTCAGGGCCTGGGACAAGCCAACTAGAAAACACTTAGCTATTCATTATGCCTCTTGTCTCTGTTTCCACTGATAATTAGGCCTGGAGTGGTGAATGATTTAAATCCCTTGGGTTTGCTCTGGAAAAGAGTCTGAGGTTCTGCTAACTGCACCGCTTCCTGCAGCCCTGCTCAGGGACCAGCACTATTCAGATTGGAGTCCTCAGCATAAGCAGCAAGATTTTCACATTTGCATCTCTGTAACAGCCTGGGCATCTCCTTTGCTTTTGTATCTTGGGAGCTTCTATATGAATTGTGATTTTTCCCACTGAGTCTCATTCATTTCATGGCAAAGTCATTCCAGGCTATGTAAATGTCTCCCCCATTCCCAAAAGGGCTTTCTGTGGGAAAGACTGTTTCTATTTGTCCAGAAGCTATATAAAACCAATGGTATATTTTGTTAGGTTCTTGATGAATTTCTGGAAAGGAATGTGTCTTTCCAGGCTCACCCAGGGATCTAGAATCTTTTAAAAGGAGAAAAAACTAAACAGAACAATTAAGGTGTCTGCTTTACAGCAATGCTAATGGAAATAGTTACTTCACCCCCTGCCCCCTTTCCATATAGCAGATCTTTGCAAGGCAATGTAAATCTTGGCACAGCTTTGCATGTCAAGAAGTATGTTTAATTAGTTATTATTCTTAAAACTTAACAACCCTCTCAGTTCACCACTAATTTTGAAGACTATATTAATAGGCAAAGGCTAAAAGCCATTTATGAATTTCCACTGTTTTGGCATAAACTCTGTTAAACATGCTTAATTGTCTCCACCGCAGAGGTAAATGTACTGGTTTTAGTGTTAGGCCACCTATCAGAACAGCCTAGTGCCTTGGTAAACTTTTGATGGATACATAAGAGATTGAGAAACAGTTTTGTAGTTTTCTTTAGTCACTTTAAAAAAATAGACTTTATTCTTTAAAGATGTTTTATGTTCACAGAAAATTGAGTGAAAAGTGTGTAGATTGACCATACAACACCTGACCCCCACACATGTATAGCCTCCCCCATTGTCAACATCGCCCACCAGCATGGTTCATGTTACAACTGATGAACCTACATTGGTCCATCACCATTATTCAAAGTCCATAGTTTACTTTAGAGTTCACTCTTGGTCTTGTGCATTACATGGGTATGGTCAAATGTACAATGACATATATCCACCATTATACTATCATACACATTGTTCTCCCTGCCTTAAAAAAATCCCCAGTGCTCCCTTATTAAATCCGACTTCCCTCCAGCCCCTAGCAACTGCTGATCTTTTTACTGTCTCCAGAGTTTTGCATTTTCCAGAATGTCATATAGTTGGAATTATATCGCTTCTTTCACTTAGCAACGTGCATTTAAGATTATTTCATATATTTTTATAATTGATGGCTAATTTCTCTTTAGGGCAGGAAACACTTTATTGTCTGGATGTATAAAAGTTTATTTATTCATTAACCTACTGAAAAATATACAGGGTCTGGGACAAATAACATCAGAAATCTTTCTATTATAAAATCTTTTATTACTACAAAATCTTTTATTATAAAATCCTACGTATGTAATTCTGTAACATAACAATATCATATCAAGCAGCACCCTATGGCATTTTAAGAAAGATGTTCAAATTAAAACTATAAATTATTACACTTGTATTAGTACCCTACCAACCTCACTCAAGCAGGTGTTACTTCTACTGGACCCTGTATTGGTTGCTTTGAAGTTTTGGCAATTATGGATAAAGCTGCTATAAACACCCATGTGCAATTTTTTGTGTAGACACAAGTTTTCAACTTGTGTGGGTGTATACTAAGAAGTGAATTGCTGGACTGTGTGGTCAGAGTGTGATTAGTTTTGTAAGGAACCACCAAACTTTCTTCCAAAGTGGCTATACCATTTTACATTTCCACCAGCAATGAATGAGAGTTTCTGTGGCTCCCCATCCTCACCAGCATTTGGTACTCTTAGTGCCCTGGATTTTGGCCATTCCAATAGGTGTGTAGTGGTATCTCATTGTTACTTTAATTTGCATTTTCTAATGACATGTAATGTGGAGCATGTTTTTGTATGCTTGTTGCTTCTTTTCAAGTTATCCTTTGTTATGTCTGTGCATAAGTTAGTAACAACCCCCAAGATATCCATAATGCCGAGGAAAGGCCTTGGGCTCTGAACCACATAATATTGCACTAGTCTTAGTGAATATAGTTACTCAGGAACTGCTTTGACATCTGGGTCCTATGCCTTATGAATGCTGTACTACTGGCAAATGATGGGAGCAAACTCATCATTTGATGAGAGATTCCCATCTCATGATCACATGAATGATGGGAGATTCATTAATGCCACTTATCTCTTATTTTGCACTATTCAAAGCTTTGACTTACAGCTGTTCAGAGGATTAGCAGGGCACAGCCCTGTTCTAGAGTTCTCTCCTAGGAATTTGTTTCTAGTGGGTAAATGTCTCTCACCAGGAAGCTTCTGGGCTCTTTATAAAGGCTCTTTTTCTCAAATCTGATAGCTCTCCATTCCAGAGAACTCCCTATGAGTTCTCCTGGCAAAAGGGAATATCTTTGGAGATGGTTTCAGAGGGCAAGACTGATGAGAGACTGTTTCCCCAGCCTTAGCACCTTCTCCTCTGGCTTTAAAAGACTCTCTACTATTGTCTGAGATGACTCTTCAAAAGCAGGGGGCAGGATCAAATGAACTTCCTTTCCAGATCCAGGAATTCTTCTTTGTATGAGGTCAGTATTTTAGTACATTGAAGCATTTTCTGAACACCTTTAAAGAAAGTTGATAACTTCATTAGTATATTCAACACGTTCAGATATTATATATATTCATATATTTTATTAATTTGAAAACAATTTCAGTATTGTTCAGAAGTCATTAAAATATAGAATATAGTTATAAAGTCATGGACATGTATTCATTCCACATTTTAAAAAAGTTGAAGTTCTTTTTAAATAAGGAGTGACAAAGCATATGATTTAAAGTCAGAGAGAAGAAAGTAATATGATTCTGCTGAGCCTTGATTTTTTACTCTTAGCCTCAATTTTCTTATCTATAAAAAGTAGCTAATAATACCCAAAGCATGTTACTGTGATTATGATGAATGTGAAGCTTTATAGTTGGGGAAGTCTATCTATATTCTTCGTGGTCTGGTTACAAGCACATTTAAATCAATGCCCTGGAAGAATTCTCCTTGGGAGAGAAAAAAATTATTCAAATATACTTTTCCAAAAATAATTATTTAACATTTGCTCATTAGTTTTAGTGTAAGAACACTCAAGGGTGACTTAAGAAATACAGAAAATAAGCCCTGGCTGGTGTGGCTCAGTGTGCTGACTGAAAGAGGGGGAGATATTTCTCTCCCTCTCTTTCTCCCTCCCTTTCCCACTTCTAAAAATAAATTTAAAAAAAGAATCATATAATTAAAAATAAAAAATTAAAAACAAAAGCTATTCTAGCCACTAATAGAGTTCCCCGCATTAGAGTAGTCTTTCTATGTTCCTTTGATTATATAAGTTGAGTTGAAGAAGGATATTGTGAGAAGCATGCAGGGCAGTGGAAAGGATTCTGAGAAAAATATAATAAAGAAAATTTGGGGGCACATAGGAAGCATTTAATACATTATTACTATTGTTGCTAAAGAGAAGGCTAGCTTGGAAACCTAGATATTCCCCTGGGGTCTCTGAATTTATTTGCTTTCATAAAAAGAGCCTTAACTTGCCCTGGCTGGCATAGCTCAGTGGATTGAGCACGGGCTGCGAGCCGAAGTGTCGCAGGTTCAATTCCCAGCCAGAATATATTCCTGGGTTGCAGGCCATAACCCCCAGCAACCACACATTGATGTTTCTCCTTCTCTCTCTATCTCCCTCCCTTCTCTCTCTAAAAATAAATAAATAAAAACTAAAAAAAAAAGAGCCTTAACTTGAGAGCCTGCTTCCACATCTTTAAATTTAAAAACTATGTCTTAAAGTTGTTACATCTTATCTAGAAAAAGAAGTTTTTATCACTATGTCTAAATTTGTATGAAGTCCTAGTATCAAGAGTAAATACCAGATTAATAAGAACTCCACTAGTTTGTCATCTCTTTTAATATATGTCAACATGGTTACATGACTTTACATCTAACTTGAGGGAGGTCATATATTGGGATTACAATATGTGCCTGATATTAAGGGTCTGGGGTCTATAACTATGATTAAATGCAATTCACTCATATATTCAGCAGATATTCTTAGATGTCACTGTGCCAAGTATTATTCCTGGCTCTGAGGTCATAGGCCTGAGCAAAACTAATGAGGCCCTTGCATTTTCCTGGGGGTCCTTTTTGCCTTAGTGGCTATGCTTCTAGAGCCTTAATAATAGATCTTTCTTTTGTCTTTTCCTTAAATACTGCTAAATTTCCCAGGGTTGTTTCCTCAGACTTCCTTTCCCTTAGATTTTATTACTCCAAGATATTTTTACCACTTCTGTGATTTTAATCCTGACCCCAGTTTAACAACTCTGAAGATGTTATCAGGAGGGCATCACAGAGGTTCTTGCAAGTATGTCACAGGTGAAAAAATGAGGCTTGTCTTCCAGCTGATGTCAAAGTGCTCACTCCAAACTCCTGGATTTTATTTCTGTTTTTCACTGTCACAAGTCAAGCTTTCCAGCCATTATTTTATTTTATTTTTTTGTGAATCTTCAAGAGGCTTTCTGTATTGAACATTTTCTCTTTTTCAAATACCTAGAGAAAAACCTTCTTGTTTACATCTCCTATAACCAATTATTCTCATTCAAGTTGGAGCCACTACCTGTTCATTTGATTTGGGGGGTGGAATGAGACTCATCAGGTTAACTTATACTCAGATATTTTCTTTGCTAGAGTCATGTACAAATCTTCTTGGAGTACCAGGTCAAATTCTAATTCTGTCCATGGTACACACTGCCATTTCATAGAGATAAACATACCTATTGAGAGAATGCATGCATCAGTGATTGAAAGAGGAACCCAGACCTTAGAAATCATACATTCCTTCCAAAGATAAAAGTAGAGTTTCAGAAAAAAATGAGTACAAGAGTCAATATAGAGGAACTTCTTTGATTCTATAGAATTATTGAGCTGGGTAAATGCATGCTTATACCCTCAAACAGAGAAGATGATTCATATTTATCATCCTTCATGTAAATAGAGGTGAATCCAGCATCAGTGATGGTTTCTTAGGGAACTCACTGTCCCAATACATTTTCAATGCCCTTTGGCAAGAAATTCAAACTTTTGAGATATCCTCTCCAATTAATGTCTGAGAGCTTCCATTGAATTGCACTGTTACTGTTGAAGTTACCTTTAGGATATCTGTCTTTAGGGAGAATATTCCATAAATAATATTAGGTTCAAGTTACTGCCTGTATAAACATTTTACTATCTATCACTCACTGTGGTCTATTTGCACAATTTTAACTGTTTTTTCCTGATATTTAGATTTTATCAATAGCTGTTTCATATTTGTTCAATCATAAGCTTTTTCTGATTGAATTTACTGATGAATATTTAATATTATCTTTGTTATCTTATTTCAGTATTGGGTACACAAGAACTTATATACCTTGGACTTCTGGCTAAGATAGAGGCATAGGTACATATACTTTGCCTCCTTGCACAACCAAAAGAAGGACAGCCCCTGTCTCAGACTTTCTGTTTCTTTCAGAACTTGTACTATGCGTTGCGTTGTAAGACTCTTAGCCCTGATTTCTGCTTTTCCACTTCCTGATTCAGCATGACCACTCATATAAGCTGCTACATGCATGAATTTTAAAGGTTGTACAGCATTTTATGACTGGATATAACATTTTATTTTTATGTCACTGAGAATTTTTGTTACCGATAGTTTTGACTACTGTGAATAATGCTGTAATTGATGTTTCCTTCTATACAACATAGCCTGCATCTCTGATAAATTGCTTTGGATGAATTTTTAGAAATAGAATATTATAGGTGTGCTGAGGCAATATACTGGAAAATTTACCTCCAGAAAGTTCACACAAACTTTATAAAATACTGCTTAGTCCACTATAATACAGAAACACAATACTGTGTATTAAGTTTTTTAAAAATGTGTTGATTTGACCGGCAAAAATATTTCACTATTTACTGTAGTAAAATATTGATAATAAATAACATAGCAAGTCCCTATGGCACAATTTTCTGTAAAATAGAGATAATAAATAACATTGCAAGTCCCTATGGCACAGTTTTCTTGTTTCTAGTTCTGCTCTTTCTCTTTGGATTAACAAGTTTGGAAAGCATGAATATGAAGGCAAATGATGTCACAGACTGGTATGTTTCCATGGTTGAATGAATGGTATTGGTATTGACAACTGCACATTCCTGTTGCTGTGTAATTTTATTGAGGGGCATTTTGCTCAGACTTTAGAAGGTTGAATCAAATTACCAGTGACTCTTTTTGCTGGGCTGGGTGGAGAGTAGGTTGGTGAGAAGAGCCCTGCTTTGAAAGCATGTGTACCAGTGTGAGTCAGCACCATTCCAGTGTGCACACCAGTTCCACGTGACACTCCTGCAGTACTATTGCTCTGAGAAAAAAAAGTCACATTCTTTTGGCCAGGGTAAATATAAATATGATCCCTTCTAAGTCATTTCTGAGACTAATGGGAATTGAGTCACTGCCCTAGAAGTTTCCCAGCCTGGTAGAGAAAATGTTTTCAAAAGTCCCGAGGAGTTCATTATAAGCACACACAACAGAACAAACTTTCATATGTCAAATATAAGCTTACATAAGTGACAGCATGTTAACATCTTGTCTGGCACACAACATGCATGTGTGCTATAGAGTTTAGAATGACTTGAACTGGAATTACCGGAAGAAGAAGAGTTGTATGATGATTCTTTAAGAAATGAATTTTTAAAACCAAAAGGGTCTCCAAATATCCCAAGCTTTGAATATTGGTTGTGCCACTTATTAACTGAGAAACCTAAGTAATTACTTAAACCATTTAATCCTCGGTAACAGCATAAATCAAAGTAATAATAGATTCTTCTACCAAATTTATTATCTTCCACTTATGTGGGTTAGAAGTCTGAAATGAGTCTCACAGAGCTAAAACCAAGGCATCAGCAGGGCTGCATTCCTTTCCATAGGGCCTGGGAAAGAATCAAAACTCTTCTGTTTTCTCCTTCTAGTTGCTAGCCACATGTCTTGGCTCATGGTCTCCTTCTGTCATCTTCAAAGCCAACAACAGTGGAGCAAGCTCTTCTCATAGTGCTATCTTTCCAGTTCTCTATTTTTAAGAACTCACGTGCTTAGATTAGACCCACCCAGATAATCCAGGATAATGACCCCATCTGGGTCTTCAACTTGAATCATATCTGCAAACTTCCTTCTGCCAAGTAAAGGTAGCATATTCACAAGTTCCAGGCTTTAAGACACAGATATCTTCCCGGGTTATTATTTTGTCTACCACAAACAATTGATATAAAATCTTAAGACATACAACAGTGTTTGGGTTTTTTTTTCCAAGGGGAGAGCATGAACACAGCCCCCACTACAACAAATTATACAGTCAAGTTCCCCACATTTGGGGAAATGAGCAGGGCTCAGCACATCCAGAGAGCAATGGATAAGCCTCACACTGGGAAATCCACCCTTGTGATCATGGTGTCTCCCCTGCCAGATAGGTATTATTGTTATTTTTTTTACATGATAAAGAATAAAATATTTTATGCTGATGCATTTACTGTGGTAAAACAGACTGGGTAGTGCAGAGAGATAAGCCCAGATGCAGGGAGAATAGTTAAGAAACTGCTGAAATTACCCAAGTGGGAGATACTTGTGCCTTGGGATGTTTGGAGGTGATGGAGAGCATTAAATTCTGGTGATATTTTCAAAGATATTGGCAGAATTTGCAGGTTTGTATGCAGAGTGTAGGAGACAGAAATCAAGGATGACTTTTATGCTCAGCATGGTCCAGAAATAAAGGGGAGATCTGAGGATCTAAAGGGGCTGTAAGGCTACATCAATCTGTGGAGACAGTTTACTAGAGACTAAAGAGGGCAGTAGTCACTTCACCTCAGATGACTGTTGGGAACTGTTACAGGGTGCAGCCAAGAGGGGGGACCCCAAATGGGCATTTGAAATGGAGTCCAGAACTTAAGGTGTCCAGATTTTAAGATGTCTCCATCCCCCAACCCAGGGTGTGGGTTGGGGAAGGGACAAATGGAGCAGGGCCATTGAGAGCTGTTTTGCATAGCAACAGCCTCGCAGCTACCCTCTGGCATGGTCATTTAACATATCTATAGCCTTTGGCTGGTCGCTTAGATATGTTAAATAGCTGTGATCATCTCTGAGCCAGGGGAATGGAAGTAACTTCCCCACCAAGACGTGACTGGGGGCAGATCCCCCCAAGCTACAGTGCCTGCGTGGGAGCTCAGAGAAGATTGGCTCCTGGACATGGGGCCACGCCTGCCCAGACTCAAGATGGCAGCCCAATAAAGCTGGAAGGATATGAATTCTGGCAAGTGAAGCCAAGTGTGGGAGGAGCCGGAAATGAGGCTGCAGAGGAAGATTGGCCGCGGGGATTTAAAACCCAGACTTGGCGGCCATTGGGAGAGAACCACGCGGCTTTGACGGAGTGGAGACTCCTGCATCCCAGAGAGAACCGTGCTGCTTTAGGAGAGAGAAACACGTGGCTTTGGCAGAGTGGGGACTCTCCCCTTCCCGCAGCCCTGAAAGGGAGAACCACGAAGCCTGGACAGAGCGGGGACCCCCGCAGCTTTAGAAGGGGGAACCACCACCTGGTTTTAGCAGAGATCCCAGCGACTCAGCAGAGGGTGCTGGGAACCCAGGGAAGTCTCCCAGTCGAGAAGGAGGACTAAGAACCAGAGGACTGTCTGAGCCATGGACTTCGTTTTCCTTCCCTGAGATACGGTACTCTGGACTGGGCAAAGGGGGAAGGAAGGAAGGACTGTGTTTGTGGGTGTTTTGGGGGACTTTGGGATTTTTGATAAAGACATTAGGTCACTACTTTAAGTTTGTATAGCATTAAATAAACATTTCCTTTCCTTTTCACGAATCTCTGGCATTGAGAAATGTCTTTCCTCTGGTGGCGGACATAACGGACCCGGGGCCTTCTTTCAATAATAGTATATCGTTCCAGGCCCCCCTTGTTCTGTTCTGTAACAGAACCACCCTGCCTGGTATCAGAAGCTGTAACCCCTGCCAAGGCTAAGGCTGAGGGAATGACCTTGGACCATAAGCCACCAAGGAGACAAAAGCTTATCTCCCTGGCAGGAGCACTGCTTCTGCTCCTTTTACTTCACCCTTAACCCCCATTGCTTGGTTGGTTACCAATGACAGGTAAGATTTCCCAAGGGGAGAATGATCTAAGACAGGCACGATCACGTGGGAGGCCCCCAAGGAAGGACTTTGGGGGCTACAGCAAAAGGGGGTGATGGACACCCACCCCTCAGCTTTGACGTAGCCTGAGTCCTCATTGTCTGCGAGAAAATCTCCTAATCTCTTGGCTGGTTTACTTCCCTTGCTCCACCTAAACCTGAAACAATGACGGAAGGTGGTGCAGCCCTGCGCTGGAAAGGGCAGGTTCCCTTGGTGATCAGGGGTAAGAAAGAATATGTAAAATCCTCTGAAAACTACTTTGTTTAGAATGCTCTCAAATAATAGATAAGGGTCCAAGGAAGAAATAAGTTTGTCCCTTAAAGTTTTTTACAGCTCTTTAGCTATCTGACCCTGACTCAAAATAGGCCCTCAGAGTTCCTTGTTATTTGATCCTTACTTGGAGACAATTAGTAATGAGCTTTACCTGAATTCCTGTGTAAACAAACCCAAGAAAAGCCATTGAGGAAAAGGCTCTTGGTCCTTCTCCTTAGAGAGACTGGCCGCCTTTCCTCCCAAAGCAGATCATGTCTTGGTGGACTTATTCTCAACCATGGCAGATGGGGGCTCAGCGGACAAAGATCCCCCACAGATGACATTGCTGGCAAGATCCATCACCCACCTACCCAAATTCTGTGATATAAGGTACCACCCTCAATATCTGAACACAAGTGGGAAAAACCTCTAATTATTGTGATTACTTTTCTTCCATCTAGTGGGCTAGAATTCTAAAATAGAAAATAGATTGAATTATGAAAAAGTAAAACTTTATTTCTGCACACCTAACTTGTGGACTGAGATTTGCTTACTATATTCATCAAGCACTTAGTTCACACCTCAATGATCACCTTGTCAATGGTCGTCAACATTGATGACTACTGGTTAATCTGTTTTCTAGGCTAAACTGGGAGACCCTGGACAGTAAGAACTACATTGCATTCTTTTTTAAATCCTCAGCACTTAGCATGATGTTTAGAATATAAGGGCACCCTTATGAAACATGTACTAGATACATGTGAGGATAAGTCAATTGTTTTTTCTGCTTGCAAAGAGAGGATACTAGGAAGCCCAGGTAGGCTAATGAAATATGACTGCTGTGAGTAACAATAGATGCTAAAGCATTGTGGCATAAAGTCTGATTTACATTTACAAAAGCAGATGCCTTTTAGCAGTCTGGTATAAAATTTCATCTTAAAAATTCCTCCTCAGAGTGGCTGTTAGAGTTGGCATGAGGTTTCTTGGAATGATGAGAATTTTCCAAAATTAGATGGTGATTATGCTATTGCAAAGTCTGTGAATTTACAAAGACTATTGAATTGTACTTTAAGTGGGTGAATTTTAAGGTATATGAATCATATCTCAAAACTGTTTTTACAAAGAAACCTTCCATAAAAGGGCACAAGGACAATAAAATACATATCAGCCTATAAAACACTTTGCCACAATAAGAAATTGCATAATGGAACAGATATAAAAGACTTGTATAAGGAAAAAAATAAGTCTTCTAGGAGCATCCGGACACTGACTGGAGACACAGCAAGTTACACCACCAGCAGGAACTGGTCTCTCAGCTCTGTCACTGTCTCTATGAGGCTGGAACAAGTCCCCTCATAAGCTTGGATCTCCCCTGAAACCTATAGCCTCCTCAGCCTTCTAAGTCAGCCTAAGAGGAACAGACAGACCTGCTGTATGGGCTCTGTAAGTAAATCTGTTTTGTTCGATGAAAACACTTGACTCTGGATGAACTGAGGTTTCTTGTGCACAGGACAGAATTTTCTCACGTTGTACAAAATCAGGTTAGAGAGTGAGGTGGTAGACTGAGGTGGATGGAAGAATTTGTAGAATTATTTATTCTCAGGAAATGTATATTTTGTTCTGTCTGGTGTAGGTTGGATAGTTGGTTGTTCATTAATCAAATGACTTGATCATTGTACTAATATATTTATGGTGTTTAGTGGTTTGGTGCTTGAGAAAACCAAAGAGGTTGTCAGAGGCTTAAACCTCATTTCTAAGCTCAACGTTTCTTAATAAAAGTGAAAAAAATGCCAATTTGAATACCTACTGCATGCCAGGTACTGTATTAGGCATATTCTACCCCATAGATGATGAAACTGGATCAAAAAAAGTTTATATTACTTGCAAGTGAAATAGTTCTGACAATCATAAGCCTTGGAATTAAGAAGAACTGGGTTTGGAATCTCAGCTCAGACGTTCCCAAGTTGTGTGTGACCCTGTATATGTTTCATAATCTCTTGGATACTCAGTCTGTTTAGCAAAAAAGAGAATTTAAAGTGAATTTAATAATACTTGCCACATGATATTGTACTAAGAATTAAAATTATATGTTTGTAACATGCTCAGCACAGTAATAGTCATGGAACAAGTTCCAATCAGTGGCAGCTATTATTGTTATGATTAATATTTTTATTAGCATTGTTGTACAAAGTCTCAAAACTAGTTAGTGTCTGTGCAAGGATCCAAACCATGGTCAGTCACACACTTTGACAATGGCTTGGACAATAGTGATAATGACATATTATCTACTTCAGCAGTTAAAGACATAAACACAAGCCACAGCTCACAACAGTGCAACAATGAAGAGAATATTTGTGATCTAAGTGGACAGGGAAATTAGTTGAAAGACTATAGGTCATTTCTCACAAGAGAAAAGGAAGGTTGTGTATGGATTGGAGTGGATGAATTAAACAGGTTTGAGGGTGATGGCAATGCAAAACAGTAGCTCAGGGGAATTTTAGTGCTTCCTCCTAATTGTATCCATTAGTCCCCCTTTATTCTTTGATATAAACAGTAACATCCCTTCAATGTAAGAAAATACAATGAAATATCCAATGTGAGAAAATGCAATGAAATACACCTTCAAATACCCACTACCAACTATATTGCTGTTACTTCGACTTCATATGTGGACCACCTCATGTTCTAATTTTTGACATTTCACAAGTAGAATCAATACAAAATGCAATTAATATTTGTATATAGATGATGAAAGAGAGAGAGAAAAGAATGGGTGCATATGATATCTGTGTGTGTGAGGATGGTAATGCTAATTAGATGATTTGCTAGAGTTTGATGTCATTTACTAACAAATAAAGCAAAGGAGAAGGAGTGAGGTTGGAATGGGGAAAGGAACACACTGGATTTGACTCACACTGAGGTTGGGTTATCTGAGGGATTGTGAGTGAAGATGTCCCTCAAGAGGAGATAAAATTTTATTCACCTTTTATTGACCAGCACCCATCACTACCTTTGATTTGTTCTCCTGCTGTGAATTACTTTTTCTAAATTGTTGATGTGATCTCCTCACTGTAGTTCCACGATTTGGTACTGCCTTCAAGTTTAAAACCTTGCCACAGCTTTAAAAATTCTATCAACTTTGGAAGTATAGAACTCAGAAGAGTCCACAATTAAATTTCAGTATTGCAAGTTGTCTTGATATAAATGCTATTTAATGCCATGGAAATAACTAAGATATTCCAAGGAGAGTGTAGTATCTCAGATAGCAAGAAAAGAAGAGGGACTTCTTGGGAGTGGGGGGGGGGAGAAAGACCCCAAAAAGAATACCATAATTTGAAGACACAGAACAAAAAATATTATTTGGTAAATGGGGACAGGGGAAACCCACAGAACAACTGTCACTGAAGGTAAGGAAGGAAAAAAGTTTCAAAGGGGAAGTGGGAAACATGGGGGGGAAAAATGAGAGGAAGGGCAGAAAAACAAATCTGAAAAATAAACTTTTAGATTTGGTATTTAGAGAGTCATTAGTGACATCAGTTGGAGAATTTTCTTTGAGTCATTGGAGAAAGATTCCAGATTGTTAGTGAAGGTGAAAGAAAAATAAACAAAACCAGGCTGTCCAAAGAACATTTTTGTCATAAAATATATGGCACAAAACAGAGAGAGATACAGGATTTATGTCTTACCACCCTCACTGACTAAGCACAATGGCCAATCATAATATATAGTTGATATATCTTGGTTAAATTGGGTGTGTGTTGAAAACATCTACAGAAAAGTGTGGGAAGCGTTCATTATTGGGTTGGGATAAAATGTGAATATTGTAGAATGCTAAACAAAAGCCAGTGGTACAAAATAAGATACTAAAAAGGAAAGAAAAATTGCTGTAGTTAAATTAGAAAAGACACAGAATGATTTGTGTACTTACTCATAAAATATTTGGAAATGGCTGGTACTTGATGCTTTGCAACTAAAATCTAAGTTCCTTATTCTTCCACGGAATGCAAGAGTTTCATTTCCTAGCCCCCCTGAGTCCTCCAGCTTCACATGTAAGTGTCCAGCATGACAATTTTCTTGTTTCTTCTTGTTTCACTCAGTCACTGCTAATGTCTTTATGTCAAAAACGCTCTCTCCTGCTTTTCATCCTCATAAACTCACTGTATTCCTCAAAACCTTTTGGGGGGCTTCATTTTTTTTATTTTATTGTTGTTCAAGTACAGTTGTCTGTGTTTTCTCCTCACCACTCCCCCTCCACTCAGCCATCCCCACTTTTCTCCCCTGATCCCACTCTCCCCCCCCCCTTGGTGTTCTCCATGTGTCCTTTACTGTTGTTCCTAAAAACCCTTCCCCCTTTTTACCCCATTATTTCCCTCCCACCTCCCTTCTGGTCACTGTCAGTTTGTTCTTAATTTCAATGGCTCTGGTTATATTTTGCTTGCTTGCTTTTTTTTGTTGTTGTTGTTGTTGATTGAGTTCCACTTAAAGGTGAGATCATATGGTATTTGTTTTTCACCACCTGGTTTATTTCCTTAGCATAATGCTTTCCAGTTCTAGCCACGCTGTAACAAAAGATAGGAGCTCCTTCTTTCTGCTGCATATAATTCTACTGTGTAAATGTACCACAGTTAATTGATCCACTCATTTATTCATGGGCACTTAGGTTGCTTGCAGCACTTGGCTATTGTAAATTGTGCTACTATGAACATAGGGGTGCATAGGTTCTTTTGGATTGGTGTTTCAGGGTTCTTAGGGTATAATCCTAGCAAGTGGAATTGCAGGGTCAAAAGGCAGTTCCATTTTTAGCTATTCATCAAAACTTTACACAGTTATATTTTATGTACTCTGTTAAGATTTCTTGGAACTAATAATTCTTGAAGACTTTACAGACATATTCTTGTATACACATACTCTGTATCTGTCACTTCACAATATTTCTGTCTTATTGCTTAGAAACATCATGTCTTTGTACACTCTACAAGCAATGGTAGAGTTACATATCCTCTGACATGTAACTAATACAGTGCCCAGCATGTAGTAAGTATTCAAAACTTGTCCTTTTTCATTTCTCATTTCCATAACTCACTAGTTCTTATTAAAAACAAGGGTTTTGGCTTTAAAAAGAAAAAGTCCTGGCAACCTCTCTGATTTTCTCAGGCACCAATCCACTGTTATTTTATTTGCTTCATATGCTTAGTGTTGACACTATACACAGTTTGAGCTCTCGGTTGAATACTAAAACAAAATAAGTGTTTATGGTAGATGATCAAGAGCTTGCATGGAGTCACTGACTGTGCAAAGGAATAAGGAATCCCCTGTGTCTGAGCCCAGCATAAATGAGGAGCAGGTGAAGGAAGATATAGAAAAGAGGGGAGCTGAATTTGAAGGCATTCTCTTCTGCCAGGCTCAGTGCAGATCATTTCAACCTCAACTCTGCATTTTTCTTCTGAGCTCCAAGCCAGAAATGGAAGGGAAAATCTGACAAAACAAATGCAATGAGAAAGGGGTAAATTGTTTAAATTAATGAAATGATGTAAAAGGGAACCATGAACAAGTTAGAATGAGTGAGAGATTCTTCAGCTAGTAATTTTTAAAAAAATAACTGGTCTCATAAAATGACCTAAAACTCAGTGATCAAAATTCCAACTCAGTCATCGTGTGTATTATCATTAAACATCATGAAAATCATAGTGATAGCCAGAATTAATCAGCACATGTGAAGGCCCTCTGTACTCTCACACCCATTTTTATTATTCATCATTGTATATTAGATATTGGAGTTATTTAGAAATAGTGCTAGTCTTTCTCCTTTGCTTCATTATAAATTTTTAAGGGGAGTTTTGTTCATGTTATGTCATACTTTTCTATTGTGCATGAAGTAGGTGCTCAGTAAATGTCTCTGAGAACATAAGGCAAGAGCCAAGCACAAATATTACAAGTTCATTCTGCCACAATAATTTTTACATATGCTTTTCCTAAAAGCCTGGGAATACCTCTCAACTTAGACAAAACATAGAATTCTTTCAAGCATTGATTTTTCTAACTAACCATCACTAAATACCCAGATCCTTTTGTACATAGAATTAAAGAATTCCCTGTTTCATGATTACTCTACCTCCCACTAACTCCAGGAGTTGACTTCAAAGACTGAGTCCCAGGTTCTGTAAATCAATAATAGTAAATAAACAGGACAAAAACATGTGGGAAATGAGAGGTGCACCAACTATTTAAAACTATCCTATGTATCATTTATTTCATAAATACAGTTTTAGTTTGTCCTTCTGCTCGATATATAGTTTCTTCAAAGCTAAGTATAGTTACTAAAAATGTTTTTTCAGAAATCAGTCTATTTATGAAAAGCACCAATAGAACTTGTTAGCCTGTTAAACTTTCACAGCTTATTGTGAAATGCATACCAGTTGGGCAAGGCTTGATTTCTGTATAACATCAACAGTATTCATGGCATTTAATAAACAGTCACTGGAAGTGTCAGAAAGATGTTCCCTCTCTTAGTGCATGCCCCCTTCCTGTTAATTCTTATTTTCATTATGAGGTTGGCTGAAGCATTCCTGACAGCAACTTCACTGGTTCCCTGAGAACACTCTTGTAACCCTAAACCTTAGATTCTTACATTATAGTTCACTTACTTAACTTATGTAACTTAATGTTTCTTGTTTTCTCTAATTTTCAATTCAAAATTTCACAATTTTTAAATTAATGTTTTCTTTAGGAAATCCTTGAGGTGGCACTTTATCTGGTGAACTTGTGTGTGCTGAAAACTCTTGGGTTTCCCCAAGGAACAGTGATCTTAATGCTGGCTGCTTCCCAATGATTGAACCCTCTCTCCAGGCACAAGAGAGGTCCCCTCTGATTTCCCCAAGCCCCCTCTTCCAACTCATACATATCCATATATCTAGTTTGAATTCTCTGCTCAATGAAAAAAGCCAGAAGACATTTGCCGTCAGGTTATATCTTTCCCCTCAAAGCAAAACAGTAATATCATATTAGGTATCTCTTGGAAAGTATGTCTTCACAAAATGGAGAAAATCTGTCCTGGGAACAACTCGTCTTCAAGCAGATTGAAGAGAGAAATATATCTGAACATGGCAGCACGTTATGTCAAGTGGGGGCAGAGGCCTCTGTCCCTACGGTGGTAAGTCTGTTCTGACTCTCCATCTCTCTCAAACACGATGCCAGGTTCTGCAATCTAACTGCCACTGTGAAGGTTACATACTGTAGTAAGCTACACGTGACTGCACTGGTCCTAAGACATTTACCATAATGTAATATGTTACTTGTATTATAAACCAGTATCTCTTTCTCAGTTTTTTCTGGTTTCCCAAATTGTCTTGAGATTCTCTGCTTTCTATACTTCTGGCTGATGTAGTATTATTGCTCTTCCATAGCCCCAATCTGTTTTTCTCTGAAGCCTACTATACAGGAAAACCAACGTGCAACCTCTTTATCACAATTTAAACATTCCAGCAAGAATGAAATATGATCAGTCAGCCTTGGATAAAATGTCTTTATTTAGTCCAGTCATCTCTGACTAAAGGAATGAAAGCAAAGGTCACATAGAATAAACATAGCTACAAGCAAAGGGCCCCAGGGAAGAGAAATTGTGGGCTGACACAAATACAAAATTATAAAATAAAAAATAAATTAATGGTGCATACTAAAGCAGTTAAAAACTTACAATTATTTTTATCAATTTAAGTGAGTCATTCATATTTGTGTAGCATATAGATATTCATTTTTGGTTGGTTTGAGGTTCAATAAAATTATTTGAAACTAGATTTTTAATTCAGTTTTTTCATCATTCCAGAGTTTCACCTTGGAATTCTGTACTTATAATTCAGCATGCCCAACTTCCAGAATACCACATCCTCTTCCATCATTTTCCTGCTAACTGGCATTCCTGGGCTGGAAGTCTTCCACACCTGGATCTCCATTCCCTTCTGCTTCCTCTATCTAACTGCCCTCTCAGGAAACAGCCTGATTCTCTTTGCCATTGTCACTCAGCCCAGCCTCCATGAACCCATGTACTATTTCCTCTCCATGCTGTCCACCACTGACCTTGGCTTGTCCATATCCACCCTAGTCACCATGTTGGGTATATTCTGGTTCAATGCCAGGAAGATCAGCTTTAATGCCTGCTTGTCGCAGATGTTTTTCATTCAACTCTTCACTGTCATGGAATCCTCAGTGCTGTTGGCCATGGCCTTTGATCGTTTTGTAGCCATCTCTAATCCTCTCAGGTATGCCACCATTTTAACTGACTCCAGAATAGCTCAAATTGGAGTGTCCATTGTCATCAGGGGGACACTAACGATGACACCAGTGGTAGCCCTTCTTAAAAGACTGTCCTACTGCCACAGCCACGTGCTACACCACTCCTACTGCTTCCACCCAGATGTGATGAAGCTCTCCTGCACAGACACCAGGATTAATAGCGCAGTTGGGTTGACAGCCATGATCTCTACTGTTGGGCTAGACTCAATCCTCATCCTCCTCTCTTATGTTTTGATCATTAGGACTGTCCTCAGCATCGCATCCCCAGAAGAGAGGAAGAAAGCCTTCAACACATGCATCTCCCACATTGGGGCTGTTGCTATTTTCTACATTCCATTGATCAGTCTGTCCTTTGTTCACAGGTTTGGAAAACAAGCCCCACCCTATGTACATACTTTGATTGCTAACACCTACCTGTTGATCCCCCCAGTAATGAACCCCATCATCTACAGTGTGAAGACCAAACAGATACGTACAGCTGTGATTAAAATTCTCCATCCCAAAGACACATAGACTCAA